>NC_086044.1:11594547-12194547 GCF_947568885.1 Cydia strobilella | reverse complement strand
AATAAACATATATAAATAAATATAAAAATAAGAGCAGGCTCTCATAGGCAAACCAGCGTCGTCAAGTTTTTGTGAATGATTCACTGATAAACTATATATACCTTGGAGACGAATGTTGAATAACATCAAGATAAAAGAGATGATAAGCAAATACGTGGGTCTTACCTTGCATCTTCAAAGTCCAGAACTGGCATAAATGGTTCATTGAAGAGATTCGCGCCAGGGCGTTCCGAGATTTGACGATCCGTGGCGTTGCTCGGGCTCTGTGCGTTGTTCCTCACTTTTTACACCTGCAACAACAACGTTATCATTAACAGCGAATAAGCATAAGCATATACATATGCATGCATATACATATACATATGCATGTGGGTGAGAAGGCCGCCAAGCTCAAGTGGGATTGGGCGGGACACATCTGTAGGATGCACACGGGTAGATGGGCCAAAATAGCGACCGAATGGGCACCACAGATCACCCGAGGCAGAGGCAGGCCAAAAAGGAGATGGCGAGACGACCTGGACTCTTTGTGGCGACTGGCAGGAGCATGCACAAAGCCGTGACGAGTGGCGGAAGACAGGGGAGGCCTTTACCCAGCAGTGGGACACAATATAGGCTATTCAAAAAAGAAAAAAAAAAGCATATACACAGTGATATGGCCAGTATACTAGGCTATTTTTAGCAATACTTGGAGAGGAGAAGATGTAGGTTTATACTAAAAACTTTTACCATGCGACCAACACAGAAATTAAAAAAAAAAACGTGTTATATAGAACTGCCATAAACGGAAATATATACTCTATACAATATGAACATATGAACTACGTAATGTGACTTGTTTAACACTAAGGGTGGATTGCAGCACTTACAATCTACGAACTGATCAACGTTTAAGGTCTGTGCACACCGGGTGCGTGTGCGTAGACGTGCACGTGCGCGTTGTAATATTTCAGATCCTTATGAGACGGCACACCGCTTGCGTGACGTGTGCGTGCCAGTGTTGGGCAAAAAGTAATTTAACTTCTATTACTAATTGAAATTACAATTAGTAAAGGTTTTGTTTTTAATTACATGTAAAAAGTAATTACGCATTCAATTAACAATTGCAAAATGTAAATGGTTAATTAAATTTTTAATTACATTTCGAAACTAAAATTTGTAAATAATTACTTTACTCAATTACAATTACTTTTATTGAATGCAAGTTTTCGATCATCTTTATTTCCAAAATCAGATGAAAATTTTGAATGAGCTTTAAATTTGGTTGAGGTATAGCAAAGGGGGGCCGTTCTTGGGACTTAGAAAATTTCAGTCTTTTTTTTCCGCGATCAAGAACAGACATGTTATTGTACCTATACTACTTGGGTGGGACTTGAACCCACGACCACTAGATCACTAGTACAATGCTCTACCATCTAAGCCACCAAGACCGTACCCAATGCAGCGAATATTTGTACCATATATTAGCCATGTGTTGTAGCAATGTATTTCTGTTGCCGCTATAACAACAAATACTAAAAAGTACGGAACCCTCGGTGCGCGAGTCCGACTCGCACTTGGCCGGTTTTTGTAGTCTGATTCCCTATGCGTGTTCTAATTGTTTTAAGATTCCCTTGTAAATGAAGATATCTGCGTTTAGCTCTAAAACCTTAAACCGACAATGTGATTAGATTATAATCGACGCGGCGAATGATGTTCCCTATGACAGTTCCGCCAATTCGCTCTTGGATAGGTTTTTACCGTCTTTTTATTACTTAAATGGTTACACTTCCAAATAAAAAAAAATGTGTTAAAATACCAAATACCAAAAGAAGTCCAAAAACATTTGACATTGACAGGTACTCCATACAATAATTAACTGTTATAGGGATCATCATTCGCCACGTCAAGTATATGTACTATTCAGATCAGTGCTGCTGCAGTGCACGCTGGGTTCGGGTACAGGTTCAGGCACCTCTCAAAATAAAGACTAAAGAGTACTGATAGACCTATAATATCTTGGTTTACTTTAGTGAGGCGCTTCCGACCGACGCGCAACGAGTACAGTCAAGGGCATAAATATACATATATACATTCTCAAGGTTTCAAAAATATGTGTACGCTTTTACACCTTAGACAATAAAGTCGTGTTCACATATTTTTGAGCCATTTGTCTGGATCGATATTTTTGCCTTCGACTGTAGAAAGTTTTCTTGATAGTATTGCAGTTGTGACAGCCTGCAATAATATAACTGTGATTTTAACTATAAAACTCCCGTGAGACTCGAACATATGAAAATTATTTTATTCGACTTAATAATACGTGAGTGACCCGTTTAAAATAATTTCAATAATATTTAACTGTGCTTTGTTATCAGATATAAAATTTCAAAACTCTGTAGAGTAAACACTGGAACCTGTTACAAACGTTTTAAGATTGATGCTGTGCGTTTGTAGCTTAAGTGAGTTCGTAACAGTATCCCGGGGTGCGCCTTCAATGGCCTTTCAGTTTCAACTACTTTCAAGCACTTAACTGAACGTAGATACGCGGAGAACCTATTTTCTATGTATATGAAATACTAAGTGATTTAAAAAGGGAAAGGACATACCCGGGGAAGGACATAGGATAGTTTACACTCCAGCAGACCCTTAAGCGGGTGAAAATGGGGTGGAAAATTGTATGGGAAACCATTGAAACTGATGTATGGTATGTATGTAGGTAGATGAAATACGACATGAAGATATGTTTAGTTGCGGGGAACAGTTTTTATTATAATTTGTAAAGGGAATCAATATTTTTTATTAAAAGGCCTATAAAGACAGTAGGGCTGGGCTACACATGTCTGCCGCATGCACCCTGAAAGGTGGGCCAAAATGGTTACCGAGTGGGACCCACGGAACACCATAGATGGTGCTGGCCGGGGTGCAGGCAGGCCGAAAAGGAGATGGCGGGACGACTTGGACGCGTTTTATCCGGACTGGTGGGAAATTTCAAACGACAGGGTCGAGTGGAGGAAACGAGGGGAGGCCTTTGCCCAGCAGTGGGACACTAAACCAGGCTAATAAAAAAAATAAAGAAAAACTATGTATAGTTTGTCAAGGGACTGTCTCATTTCAAACATTGACAGAGAGAATCATTCTATGTCTTACACTAGTACTAGCTCCCAAAAGAAAAGGATGGGTATAGTATTCTTTGTTCCTATTTACTGACAAGATTTGCTTGACCAACTATATATCCTTTATATGTATTATACATACATATAAAGGATATGAAAAATAACTAACCAGATATATGAAAAAATAAGAAAAGTACATCAAGTTGAAAAAAAGTATAATTTTCTGTTACATTAAACTGCAACCATTATTAAAACAAACAAAAAACCCACCTGTTTACATATAATCTTTTCACTAGCTTTCATTTGGTACCCATATTGCTATAGTAAGAAAAAAAATATGTACACATATAATGTGCACATATATTACATATGTTTAGAGTTGTGCCGTTCCCGGTAACATTACCCATTTAGTATGGGGAATGTTACCGAGCGAGAAATTTCCCCATACAAAATGGGGAATGTTACCGGGAACGGCACAACACTACATATGTTATATACATTATATATGTCCACATATATTATATATGTCCATTTATTTGGCACACCCTACAACCCAAACGACTGGGCGGTTTTTGACATATGAGGTTTGGTTGAAGATCAGAATTGTGGTAGTGACATAGGGTATATAAATTTTAAAATTGGCGCCCGCTAATGAAAAAAGGGAGGGGGGGATCGTTTTTTTTTACTAAAGCAATATAGGTACCAAATAAAAGCTAGTGAAAAGACCATTTCAAAAATATATGTAAACAGTCAGTTTTTTGTTTTGTTTGTTGTGTATATTAGTTGCAGACGTTGCAGTTTAATGTAACAGAAAATTATCCTTGTTTTTAACTTGATGTACTTTTCTAATTTTTTATATATTATCTGATAAATTATTTTTTAACATTATATAAGAGCATTCCATGAAAACATCAACTTTTTATCCCTTAATGCCTGGCCACGACATTGCGCGACCTGCGGCAGCGGCGGCGGCGAGGGAAAAGCGAATGTTACAAAATAAGGCGAAAGAAGAGAGAGGCCACGACCCGCCGCTGCCAGCGGCGACTCGCGCGAATTTACTCGAGCGGCCGGCGGCGACGGGGAGCGGCGCGGCGGGCGGTGGAAACAAAGACACGGACGCGAGGAACGCGGCCACGACCCACGACTCACAGCGGCGCGACCGGCGCGAGCGGCGGCGGTACGCATCGGGCGGTGAATCGTAGAACACAAATTTTTATAATATTCGCGCGCGTTAATGGACACGGGAGTGTTTATCACGGAAATATTTAATAGGCCTGCAATTTGGATGTCGAAACTACCTAAACATAAGTTGCGGCACGTAATTAAAAGGTTGTGGGAAGAAATAAAAGAAAATTTTCCTGCTTGTTCACTCACTCTAGATACCCGTAAAATTATTCGGGATGCTTTCTATATTCTTCGTACAACACTCTAAATTCGCCTAACGTATAACAGCGTCTATTAAGTTCGTGCACACCTTCTCTTATATTTAAAATATCTGTCATGAAATATGACCTGCTGTCGAGGCACTGTAGAGGCACTGACAAAGACATCTTTAAACACTTGAGTACGTCCCATTCGCTCGATGCCGCCAACGCTACTGCGAAGTCGTGGCATGCTCGCCGCGCCGCCCGCCGCACCGCTCGCCGCCTAAGACCAATGTCGTGGCCAGGCCGTAAAATACGAAACGCTATGGCAGCTACGTAATAAAACATATTAGCTGCTAAGAAACACTACCAATCTTAAAGCCGAGTTATTTTACTTCTCGCAAGTATTAAAATGGTGGTGTCCCTAACGAAATATTTCATGGATTGCTCCTATAGCGGATAATCACAGTCACTTAGTATGAATTTTGGAATAATCTATTCAGTCATTTTCAACTGAGAGCAGTTCAAAGTCAACAGTGGATTGTGTAATCTTTAAATGTTTTCTAATAATTTGTTAGACCAAATAAGATACTAAATAGTAAATTTTGTAGCCACAGTAAATTCACTGCCATCTATACATTTTTATTTATTTATCGTATGGCATATGTACATGTCACTGGATTATAATTTAAAAACAAAACTTATGGTTAGTTAGAATTTCGCCCTTCCCAGGTACGCGACTGCTTCATCTGACAGGTTGTTAAAATCGTCTACATGGCCTGTGTATTTAGTAAGAGGGCATTCCAGAATGATGTGGTTGATGGTCTGATCCGGGTGCCCGCAGCTACAGGCAGAAGAGGAGCTCCAGCCCCATTTGTACCAGTGGTGACCGCAGTTGCCAACTCCTGTTCTTAGGCGGTTAAGAGCGGACCACACCCGACGGGGTTCCTTAAAGCCTGCTGGGGGCACTCGCAGGGGTAGAGCAGAGAAGGGGTTGGCTTGGTCTCTGAGGGCTTCCCATTCTGCGGTCCATGCCTCCTCCAGGGTACGGGTGGTCAGGGAATCTCCCATCAATAATGCAGGGGGGTTTCGGGATTTAAGACGTTTTCTTCCGAAGCCCTCGAGGTCTTGGTGGATTGGTAGCTCAGGACTACAGTGCGCTTTCGCTAGTTCGCGTTGGAGGCATTTTTCTCTTCACAGGTGCGCAGGGGCTATGTTGCTAAGAGCGGGGAGCCAGTGGGTGGGTGTTGGCTTAAGGCATCCCGTTATTAAACGTAGAGTCTGGTTAAGCTGCGTGTATTTATCCAGACTGGAGCGCAGTACTCGGCCGTCGAGTAAACCAGGGCCAGCGCTGTGGTTCGGAGACAGGAGGCAGAGGCTCCCGAAGTTGTTCCTGTTAATTTTTGCACTAGACTATTCCTGGTCTGCAGTTTAGCCGATACTTTTTGTAGGTGACACTTGTAAGTAAGGCTTCTGTCCAGAGTAACTCCAAGGTACTTAGGGTGCGGGTTATGTTGAAGCATTGTGCCTTTAAACTTGACGGTCAGTGTTCTTTCTGCAAGCTTATTGTTAAGATGGAAGCAGCAGACTTCCGTCTTACTTGGGTTAGGACAGAGGCGCCAGCGGGTGAAAAAGTCGTCGAGGGCTTCCAGGTCTCTCTGTAGAATTGGTTCGGTGGATTCCATTTTGTGGTGTTGAGTGATCATAGCCAGGTCGTCGGCGTATCCGAATTTACGTGACACAGTATCGGGAAGGTCATGCACGTAGATATTAAACAGAAGAGGGGCTAGGACAGAACCCTGCGGGAGCCCATTGTTTAGTGTTCTGACGCTGCTGGTTTCGTCACCCAGGAAAACCTGTATCGGCCTGTTAGTAAGGGTGTTTTCAATAAGCCTGTAGATTTTCTTGCATGGGATTATTTTCAACAGTTTATATAGCAATCCCTGGCGCCAGACTGTATCATATGCCGCAGTCAAGTCGATAAAAACTGCAGATGATTTAAGGTTCTTATTAAACCCGTTTTTGACATGTGTTGTGAGAGCGAGCACCTGATCACAACAGCTACGGTTAGGTCTAAAGCCGGCCTGTTCCTGGGGGATGATTGCGTTTACGGCGTCATGGATGCGATTGTGGACTAGTCTCTCCAGCAATTTGTATACAACGCTTAAGAGAGCGATCGGTCTATAGCTCTCTGCTCTGTCGTCAGACTTTCCTGGTTTGAGGATACCAATTACCCTAGCCCGTTTTAGTGATGTAGGCATTTTCCCGGAATTATGGAAGTGTAAAATTTGCCATCCAGGCTCGGGTCTTTGGTCCATATGAATAAGAAATTCAGGAAATATACCATCCTCTCCGCAAGCTTTGTTCGTTGAGATGTGGCTCAAAGCTTTTGTGACCTTGCCCCGGCGTTTCTCTTTAATAGCCTCTCGCAATTTTAGAATTAAGTTTGCATAATAGGCCCCTGTAATAGTCTCTCCCTTTTTCAAATAGTCAGTCAGGATTATTCCTAGAGCATCCCAGAATACAGACAGCATAACCTTTCCTGCAGACGATGCCACTTAAAATTTACGTGGTGGCGGAGAACCACTGTGTTTCCACTACTTACTTTGAATTTTACTTTCGGGATCATAGTGATGTGCCCAAGACTCGTCCATGGTTACGTATCTATAGAGAAAATTATCTTTATTTGCTTGGTACATATCCAACAGACGCTGGCAAATCAATAACTCTATGTCTTTTCTGATCAATAGTCAACATTCGTGGCACCCATCTTGCACTGATCTTGTTCATACCCAATTCTTTAGTAAGTATCTGTTGCACTACATGATATGACAAGCCAGTCTCTTCAACAATTTGCCTGATACGTATTCGCCGGTCTTGTAACACCATATCGTGAACTTTATTAAAGTTTTCGTCTGTAGTTACCGTTACAGGTGGTCCACCGCCATGTTGGTTTTCACAACTTGATCGTCTGCACCTTAACTCTCGACACCAAAGTTTCACTATGTCATAGGATACTGCACACTCCCCTTCAGTTGCCACAATATCTTGATGGATTTGAGTTGGTGTAAAATATTTTTTTTGTAGATATTTTTTATTACCGCCCTCTGCTCAACAGGATCCATTTTCATACAAAAAACCACGACTCAACAATTACAGTAAGCTGTAGCTCAATAATAGTTCAACATTTAAAAATGTTTTTTTTTTATAACCTCTAAATGTCTATAAACCTACAGCAAAAAGGTTTTATTTCCAAGTGACAGCAAAGAGGTCAGGGGTGGTGCATACGGATCAACCCTCGTATATGATATATACCTGATAAGATATATTTTGACAGAAGTGGTTTTATAGCTAGTAATAGTAATAGCCTTTATTTCATGCTTCTTTTTTACAATTACATAAAATTTCATATTGTTTTATTATTTGCATGTCGCTTGTGCGGAAAAGGCCTCCCCCAGTTTCTCCCATTCCTTCCTATCCTGTGCTGTTCTCCACCAGTATCTGTCGAAGTTCACTAGCTCGTCTCTCCATCTTTTATTTGGTCTTTTTTGCTTTCTTGCTATTCCTATTGGTGACCATTCTGTGACATGTTTAGTCCACCGGTTATCCGGTTCCCGGTAGCTACAGATAGAATACAAATGGCAGATTAAATCCGAAGTTATAAACTACACAAAAATGTTTTAGAATATGGAGATCATTCACTCTACTAGAGATCTCACATCTGTCAAAGGTCATTCACATTGTATTCATTTAAAGTTTTAGTCAGTGCTTTTCTGAAATTTAGGAATTGTAATCATAATTTTCAGATGACCGGTCTGGCCTAGTGGGTAGTGAGTCTGCCTATGTAGTCGATGGTCCTGGGTTCGAATCCCAGTAAGGGCATTTATATGTCATTACACATAGAACTGTTCCTGAGTCATGGATGTTTTCTATGTTTTGTAAGTACTTGTATATATAGTAGAGTCCGGTTATAACGACGCCCAATGGACAGCTGATATGAATGAATGAATTTTTATTTGCTAGGAATATTACGTCGTACTAACCGGACCTTGTACCATAGAGTAACTGATACTAGAGCGTTACTGTCATAGTAAATTTTGTAACCCCAGTAAATTCACTGCCATCTGTCGACACACTTTAAAACTAAAAATGAAGATTTATAAAATTACGATAGAATGTATTTAAATATAGATAATAGATTTTTTTTTATTTGCATTAATTATTTTTATGATTTTGACCCATGTTCTTTCACTGATATGCGTTAAAATTGTTAAATAACAAACGAAACCGTCAACGCCATCTATACGACTGTAGGCCAAAACTAGTAGCGCCCTCTGAACGAGAATCAAATTTTCTTGATTTTCGAGGCACGTTTTTTCCTTAGACTGTATCCATCTATTACGGAGTTATATCTATCTTTGCTTGTACTAAACGAACTGACAACTTTTTTTTTTATGAAAATATTTTTGTATTTATTAGTATTTATACGACCATCAAAGAAAGAAAAACATAGATATACATTTAATCACACCTATTTCCCGGAGGGGTAGGCAGAAACCACGGATTTCCACTTGCTACAATCCTACCTCTTTCGCTTCCTTCACTTTCATAACATTCCTCATACACGCTCGCCGGTTTAGGGTGCTCTTGACCTGGCCTTTCTTCAGGATTTCCCTGATCTGATCAGAGAAAGTCCGCCGAGGTTTGCCCCTTCCAACTCCCGTTTCTACCTCTCCCTTATGCACTCTCTTTGTTAGCCTTCTTTCACTCATTCGTTCCACGTGTCCCAACCATCTCAACATACCTTTCTCAATGTTTGTCACTACATCTTCAAAAACAGCAAAAAAAATTGACGTTGTGTTACAACAGTTTGTATTAAATGCAGAGACTTGTTTGTTTGGAAGAAGCCACTTTTGTACGCGTACTCAACCATCACCCGCAAGGTCGCAAATTACTGCCATAAATAAAAAGTCGCAATTCTTGGGGTTGTAACCAACATGACACGTACGTCGACTATCAAAAAAAATTATAAGTTTTTTGTTGAGGACTTCATTTTTGATACAAGCATTTATCGCTGACTGTACGTGTACTTTTGTTTCAACAGGCAACTAATACTCATCGAGACATTTATAAGAAATCCAAACTCAATTAGGTTGCGTTGTTTTATCACAGTTTCTATGACTACCTCCTGTGTCTATGATATTTAGATCAGCTACCTATTAGCAAAGATAGATCATCTTCCTCGCGTTATCCCGGCATTTTGCCACGGCTCATGGGAGCCTGGGGTCCGCTTGACAACTAATCCTAAGAATTGACGTAGGAACTAGTTTTTACGAAAGCGACTGCCATCTGACCTTCCAACCCAGAGGGGAAAACTAGGCCTTGTTAGGATTAGCAAAGATAGATATAACTCCGTAATAGATGGATACAGTCTAAGCAAAAAACGTGCCTCGAAAATCACGAAAATTTGATTCTCGATCTGATGGCGCCACTAGTTTTGGCCTACTCTCGTAAAGAGGGCGTTGACGGTTTCGTTTGTTATTTATAATTTTAACGAATATCAGTGAAAGAACATGGGTTAAAATTATATAAAAATAATTAATGCAAATAAAAAACATATATCCATGTTTAAATACATTTTATCGTATTTTTATAAATCTTCATTTTTAGTTTTAAAGTATGTCGATAGATGGCAGTGTATTTACAGTGGTTACAAAATTTACTATGACAGTACCGCTCTATCTTATTATATCCTCTTTGCTATTAGGTTTACGTTTTTAACTTACGAAGTTTAAGCTGAATGGAATAATGGCAAGTGGGCATAATCGTAATAAATGGTTGTACTTTCATAGTAGCTCCTACTAAAACCAAACATGTGCCTTTACTTACGTCGCTATAAACGGTTGGTTGTTATATGCAGTTGTACTAACCGGACTCAACTGTATTTTATACATATATTGTTGTCTGAGTATCCCCAACACAAGCCTTCTTGAGCTTACCATGAGACTTAGTCAATTTGTGTACGAATGTCCCTATGATGTTTATTTATTTATTTTAATTTATATTAACTCTCAATATAAGAGCAACCAATTTACCCAGTTAATGGGTGAAGAGTAGTAGTTGGTAGGAACTTGAGTGATTTGAGTAAAAATTTGAAGAACTTAATTCAACTTTATGAGGCTTAGCACTTGAAAAACTCAGTTGAGTCCTCTAGTTTTTTTAAGCGCAATTCAAAAAGACTAGAGCCTGTAAATAAAGACTCCATCAATAATTTTATAGGTTTGATCTTAATAAAAGTAAAGAAAAAAGTTAGTTATTTAGAACATTATGCATGAAATGACATTTGATATTTACCAGTTGCTTTTCAGTGAAAGAAAACATTGCGAGGAATCTGGACTAGTCCAAGCCAATAAGGCTTAGTTTCCCCTCTGGGTTATAAGGTCAGATGGCAGTCGCATTCGTAAAAACTAATGCCTATGCCAATTCTTGGGATTTTTAGTTGCCAAAGTGCAGCTAAGGGTCCCATTAGCCTTGGCAAAAACCTGGGGCTAAGCTAAAAAGATGATGCTTTCAAATAGAATAGTTATTATTATTTATTCAGAGCCCACTGTGTCCCACTGCTGGGCAAAGGCCTCCCCCCTCTTTTTCCACTTGTCTCTGTTTAATGCTATATCTGGCCAGCCTGTCAAGAAGGAGTCCAAGTTATCCCGCCATTGCCGACGAGGTCTGCCGGATCCCCGGTTAGACTCGTGGGGCTCCCACTCCGTGGTTAACTTGGCCCACAAGCCATCCGGCATTCGGCAGACATGACCAGCCCAGACATGAATAGAATTTTCCAAATTAATCAAGCCACTTTCAAATAAAAAAAGCCATCTATTTATAAATTGAACTTGTATAGGAACAAACGTAATCCTTAGCAGAAAACGAAAGTTAAAGTGCTTACAATATTGGCTCTTATATCGTTAGAAAAAAGGATAAATATTGCATTTTTTTTATGATATAGGAGGCATACGAGCAGATGGATCACATGATGGTAAGTGATTACCGTTAGTACATAACACAAGCCTTATTGAGTTTAATGTGGAACTAGGTTGATTTGTGTAAGATTGTACCATAATATCTGTATATTTCTTTGATTACATACTTATAAAAACCCCTAAGCAAACCCTTGAAGGAAATACCAGAACCCGTCCCTGGATTTATTTCAAATAGCTTTCAAATATAACTAGGCCATAGAATTTCATACTACTGGTTATTTCGTTTTAATTTGATTTTGATTATAATATTGTGATACACAAATAAAGACCGCAATTTTGAATAAGCAAACTAATTTAATTAAAATAGTGAATTTAATAATCACAGATTAGATAAATAAAGAGAACAATAGGAACGTACAGCATCTACGCCGAATTCACATTGTATAGAAAACAGTAGGTTAGCGATTGTTGATAGAACAAAAAATAACCTCCAACAGGCAGGTGATCAAGGCTATACCAAAACCTTGAGATAATTTCACAAACATTGTTCTGAATATGTAGCTTGTGATATAAATTACATTAATATTGGTATTTTTCAGTGATTTTAATCGTGTTTTGATTTCTGAGCCCCATAATTTAGAAGAGAAGTACCAATTCAATGACGTCATTACTTTGACAGTCAATAAACCACGGTAAACAATAGCATATTTTTTACAGGAACACCTTACTACAAATAACATTCGTTACACATAAATAAAATAACAATAAACCCCATAATAATAAAATAATAACAAAAGTATACTTACAATGTTTGCAATGCTATGGCAAAAAAATGTTGGAAGTGCAGACTAATAACGATCAGTGGTTGACAACTAAATAACATGGCGGCATTTCATCGCAGCCGGTTAAGAACGGATCCATCGATAACAATAATACACTTGCAGACACTCCACAATTGGCGACAGTTTCGCTCAAGAAAATCACTTTTCACTAGAACAGCAAACTAAATGATTGTATATCACACATTAAAAACTAAATGACGTAACATACTCAACCTTCACGGTCGCACAGTACATATTATGAAAAAATACTGTAATTTTAACTAATGCACGTTGTATGCAAAGCACTATTAATTACACTTTAGAGTTCAATTACATTTTAAATTGCGTTAACTTACATCAAATAAATTTGACAAAGCAAAATTAAACGCATTTATGCCAAAGAACAAACGTGACACGCAGTCAAGCAACTCAAACCACAGAATATCTAGGAAACAATAAACATATCGGTACACAGACCAGACTAGTAAAATTTGTGAAAACAAAATAATGTAGAGGTGCCAACTGTTAGGACAAAATGGTCCGATTGATTTTGACCATAGACCTAGCATTACATAGACCAGCTATACGCGTGCTCCCGTAAGGGATAGACATAGATGACGTCATAAACGTGGGGATACCATATTGGTAAAAATAACCCCAATATTTGATATCACGTTGGGGCGATTACCCTAGAGGCAAAGTTAGCTTGTTTGACGGTATTAAAAAATTGTTAAACAAAATGTCAATGGGTCGTTCTTTTTATGCGTATAAACAATGAAATACCTCTTATAATTCGCGCAGGTGGTACAAAACTAAACATGTTTAGTAAATAAAACGTAAAATAAAATGTATTATGGGTTTTAATTTAAAGAAATCACAAATCGCAATCACACCAATTAATGTACACCACATTTAATCTTTACAACATTTGTTTATTTATTTTTTGGAATTAGAAGTACGAAAAAACTTCGAGGTCAAAATTACCCATAAAATTATGATATTTTCATCTGGTATCCCTAACATGATTGTTATGCAGCTAAATTAAGAAGAAGTTTAAAAATGGCTGACCTCCGACTCCTACCTACCTACGTAATTTGGGCGGATAATTTTACAAATAATGTTTTGTTAATTTGCGTAAATAATTGTGATATTTTTATTGAAATCGTGTGATTCTACATTGCTTTGAGTGTAACGTAATTTTACGATGTTATTCTCACATATTGCGCTAAGAGGAAGGTATAAAATACCGTACTTACGTGTGAAAGGTTATGATCTCATATTTTTGCTCAGAGCGGCTATTACAGCCGATTACAGAACAATTCACCAGTATTTTATTAAAGTTCAAGCATTCAAAACGCTAACCATCACTATATTTCATAAGAGAAAGCACAATTTCATACAAAACAACAACAATTAAACAAGCAACGAACAAACATGACATGTCACGTACTTATTTGTTTGCCACAACCTCGGTTGTGGCAGCGGTGGAAAAGTGAAACTATGACAAGGACAAACAATAACAGCGCTTTCTCTGCTACTCCTACTGAAAGATACATAAGACTATCCCGTTCGGTCATTTTCCCCCACTCCTCATGACCGATCCAGTTATACTAGATTCATGATTTTGACAGTGTAAAGCATTTTTTTGTTTGTTTCAAGTTCTATTATCTTTAAAGTTTTCTCCACACTGGTGCGCGAATTGCGGCGCGAAGACGCATAGTCTGGAGCGCACTCAAGGATTAGAAAATAAAGTCAGTATATATGTATACTCTGGCAAGCCAGCTTTGTCAGTAGAAACAGACGGCAAATTTAAAAATTTGTGCGCTACGATCGATTTCCCATTCAAATTTTGAATTTCGTGCCATAACTAAAGGGGACTAACCTATTTGTAGTTTTAAAACAAATGAACATTGACATGTTCAAAATAATTATTTGTCAATGGCAGAAAGCGAATGTTTACTTTGATTTAATAAGGATTTAAATTTTTTACTTGATTTTCTTTCTATAGTGAATAGAATGTCTGAAAATATGACATTTCCTTGGCATATTTCTTTAGAAGATGCCCCAACGTTAAAAAAAGATAACTTTCCTTCCGAGACATCATTGTTAAAACACTATTGCAAATTAGATATACATAAAAATCCTTGTGAAGAATTACAAACAGGTATCATGTGTGACATCGTTATCAACAATCGAGAGCCTAGCAACGTCCAAAGGCTTATTTCCTCTGGTATGACTGTAGCTCGTCTCAATATGAGAGATATGGAACCAAATGCATGTACTCAACTAATTCAGAGCATCCGACAAGCCGTATATAACTATAGTGCTGAATTGCAGTATGTATATCCTTTAGCGGTCATTGTTGATGTTAGAGGCCCTGATATTGTTACCGGTGATCTAAAAAGTGGTCCACGTACCACAGTGGAACTATTCCAAAGCAACACTATGCGTTTGACTACTGATACTAGCTGGCGCGAAAGCGGTACGGCAGAATGTCTCTTTGTTGGATATGATCGTCTTACTGATCTTACAATAGGAGACAATATATTTATAGATAGTTTAACACCAGATAAAATTAAATTAGTGGTCTCCAAAGTGGGCGATGATTCTGTGGAATGCGTAATTGCAGTAGGAGGAACGATTGGTGCTAAAATGACAGTCCGGATTTCGTCGGTACCCCTTGCCAATTTTGTAAATCAAAATGAGAGTCGTGAATCACTAGTATGTGGCGAGTCTATAGGAGAACAACTTTTCGAACATATGGAAGGACAAATTGCTTGGGCTCTTGCTTCTGATGTCGATGCGATTTTAGTTTCTAACACTCAACAAAGAAACGATATAAGACAAGTACGAGAGCTAATACAGGATAAAGGCAAACATTTACTCTTGTTTGCTAGCATTGATACAACTTTGGGATTAGATAATATTGATGAAATAATAGATGAAGCTGATGGACTTCTCTTGGATCGAAGCATTCTTGCCACAGATTTGCCAATAGAAAAAATATTTATTGCACAGAAAGTAATGCTTGCAAAATGCAACAATATTGGCAAACCATGTATTTGCAAAGCTGTTATAAACGAGCAGATTCCTACATTATGCGTTACTGATATAGCAAATCTCATACTGGACGGTGCAGATGTCCTTTCCTTAGAATTTAATTATGAATCTCCGTTGAAAAAGTTTGCTCCTTGTTTCGACGCACTCCGTATGGCAGAGCACTGCGTTGCAGCTGCTTCTGTTATTGGAAGACACGCAGAACGTATAGTGTGGCAACCACGGACTTATGGAAATATAGAGCTAATGCAAAGTCCGCTCAAGGACCCAACTCAAGCAATCTGCGTGACTGCAGTAGAATTAGCTGAGCGTTCTAATGCGTCTGTAATTATATGCTTGACAAATTCTGGACGAACTGCAAAAATTATCTCACACGCACGACCATCCTGCCCTGTAGTAGCGGTCACCCGAATGTGCCACGCTGCTAGGCAGTTACGTTTCTGGCGAGGTGTTCGCTCGGTACACTACTTCGAAACTCCTAAAGATAACTGGATATCTGAAGTAGACGCTAGACTTCACGCTGGATTAAACTACTGCAAGGCAAAATGCATTTTGCGTGCAGGAGATGCTTTTGTCGCAGTCACAGGATCTCGTCGAAGTGTAGGATACTGCGATTCTGTTAGACTCTTGTACGCAAGTGCCCGTGATACTGTATTCGTAGAGTAATATTGTTGTATAATTGTTTTACACTGTTTTATAAATATTATAGTACTTTCCAATATCAATTGTTTTGTTTCTTATAGAAACTACAAATGTATAATTATTCTAGTCTAAGAAGTAAGATATAGTAATTAGGAGAATTTCATTACCATTACATTCAACATCGGTCTAATCTAAAGGACCCTCCACACTCGTGCGCATTGCGGCGCGAAGCCGCGAACGCGAGTGTGGAGTCTAGTTCACTAATTAGCAAAATCGGCTCCACACTCGCGTTCGCGGCTTCGTGCCGCGTAGTCTGGAGCGGCTTGATAACTATAATGGTTTGGTAATTGTTCTAGTCATGTTTTTTCATATCCCAGATACTGAAACCAAATGGATTGGTTATAAACAGTTATGTTAGTAGATTGGGTAATGGAACTTTTAGACACTAATGTTAATTTTCCGGGTTGATTCCGGGTAATAGCAGAGACTTTGTCTCCTTAAAGTTGAATTATTTGCGACGAAATGCAATTTGAATCACTAAGTAATCACGTCTTAGCAAGGTGGGGATTTATATGTGTTCCATCGTTTGCCAGAAGAATTGTTTAATATGTTGATATTGATACCCGCGGTTAATGATGATGATATCGAACGGTACAAAGAGACCCTGACTCTCAGAATAATGACTAAAGCATAGAAGTCGGGCAAAAATGCTTCGCAAATATGTATACCCGTACTTTACTTCCTTACGAATTAGATAATGTGCCGAAAAGAGATGCATATATGCTTGTTATTTCTCATTTACGTACGGTGTCATAAGTTTGATAATTTGCTAGGGATGTGACTGTGTCGACTTTTTATATCGATAAATTATGCATAAGTTTATGTGCCGTGTAAAAGAATAATCACGAAATTGGCAAATTGATAATAGTCTGGCTAATGAAAGTTGAACCTGAAAAAACGTGGCAATTTCAAGAAATCTGTAGCAGGCGGCTCGTTGAAATGAAATGAAATGCGTGGAATACAAGGATTGCATAACTTTTATACTTTTTATAATTTTCATATTCTAAAAATCATTAAAAAGTATAAAAATTATGCAATCCTTGGAATCAAAGAGCCGCCTGATATGAATGCATGTACCTAATATAGCTTTTATCTCATTTGCAGTCTACCACTCAGAACCGTCTAACTATACCTCTCGTTTTTTTATCATTAGAAAGAAGGCGAGCGATCTTAACGTGTCGTTTTATCGAAAAACACTTTGAAAATAAGTCACAACAAATATAATATACGATCATTTACATACTTTTGCTTTCATAAGTAAAATATTGCTATATTTATAAAAAAACTTGTCAATAAAAAGACACGTGGAAATGGTTTAGCATTTTTTCTAATGCTAAAAGACTAAGTATAGTTTCTAGTCATGTACAGTCAGCTGCAGAGAAAAGTCACCCCCCCTGCATACAAAGTTCTGTAAATTAGTATGGACGTGGGGTACCTTTTCTCTGCAGCTGACTGTACCAAATAGGATATGAAAAAAAAACGTTCGTGTAATATTTTTTTTTTAATTTAATAATAGGGAATATTACGCGAAACTCGGCGTAGGTGGCGCCACTATCACAATCTGAGGGTCTATCGCGAAACAAGAAAATCGAACTTTCGTTATCTAACATCTCTGTCACTCTTGCGTATTCGAGCGATAAAGAGGCAGCTAGATAACGAAATTTCGGATTCGAGTTTTCCGGTAGGTCCCCTGAAAACTTGTCAAAAACCTGTTAAAGGTACAGTATGAATAAGTTACGATACGGTGCACTAAAAAAGCTAGTGCTGTACTCTGGTGGCAGAACATTGCAGTAATATCCCCTATTCCTCGTCCTTTGGAAATCTGAAATAAAAAGTTCAGTTTTGTGACCAACAATATTAATAAAAGGAACATTCATCAATGATCATTAATGTCTTTTTTATTAGGGTTCCGTACCCAAAGGGTAAAGACGGGACCCTATTACTAATACTTCGCTGTCCATCTGTCTGTCACCAGGCTGTATCTCATGAACCGTGATAGCTAGACAGTTGAAATTTTCACAGATGATGTATTTCTGTTGCCGCTATAACAACACATACTAAAAAGTACGGTCCCCTTGGTGCGCGCGTCCGACCCGCACTTGACCGGTTTTTAGAAAATAAACTATAGTCTGGCAAACACAATCTGTCAGTAAGTAAGAACAAAGAAAACTATAGGTACAGTCGAAGGCAAAAATATCGATCCAGACAAATGGCTTAAAAATATGTGAACACGATTTTATTGTCTGAGCGTACACATATTTTTGAGACTTTGGGAATGTATATATATTTATGCCCTTGACTGTACTCATCAATTAAAATGAGACAGTCCTGGGCCAAACTATAAGAAAGCTGTAAATGTCGATAGGTTATTGATCTGAGGTCGATACATCACTATGCCAAAAATATAACCTTTCATACTTAGCAGAAAAGTTCGAAAATTTATGCAAAAATCTATATAGACTTGAATGCAAGTAATAATTACATAAACAATATGTCGATTTCTATGTTTATGGTCAGGTCCTATAAATTAATTTCTTCAAAATTGAACAAAACTCACCGATTAAAGGTTATCGGTTCGTGCGTATTTTCTTTTCTTCCTGTATGCGATTTCCAGCCCTCGATCACACAAGACATTATCACAAAGGGAACTTCAAACCATTACAAATAAGAACTCAACACGTTTTCCAACAATCTTTCAGGAATAGCAATAATATAATTAAAATAAACCAAGATGAGCTGAAACATCCCGAAATATTTCAACTAAAATAATACGACTATGTCAAGTTGTTACAGTTGACACCTACCTGTGAAATAACGAACTTATATTTTATTTGGCTGGATTATATTATAGAACCACATAGGACCATTTGACATTTCCCTCAGTTCATCTTATGACAATACTGAAAAAAACGAAAGAACTTGCGGATTGTTGTCTTACTCACTCATAGACAAAAAGTAATAACGTGTTGTGAATACGATATCTTTTACCAAGCTTTTATTTTTGCCCGGCTTCTTTGCTTTAGTCATTATTCTGAGCCCTGACTTTGCTTCTGCAAAGACGGAACGACTACACTCTGTTGGAAAGGAAACCAGCAAAGTCACCTAAACCGGAAACTTACTATACATATATTCTACTAATTACTATATTATTATACTCTTTGCCAGAAACATTTTTGGCAGTCGTGTAGAAGAGAGAACACACAAAGTGTCAGACACAGAAAACTGATGGAAACCCCCTCTGGTGAAAGCAAAAAGGCTGAAGCTCAGAACTGTGGCCTTATGCAATACCCTTATAAAACCCGGATAAGGGATAGCGGGCCGGTCCCTGCCCGTAATCATGAATCAGGTCTATGGCCGTAATTCACTGACTAATCGACTCCACAAAAGTTTTGGTATTGATTCGGACACGTAATAGTCGTAATATTCTGAGGTAATACCTACTCGACTATAATACTAACGTAGCGTAGTCCAATTTCTTTGTCCAATGTCAATGCGTCTGACTCTCTCATTAAGCAAAATGTGAGATGCAAATACACATTGGCACACAATATAATGTACTTACTAGGTACAGAAGATTCACTCCCTAACAAAACGCGACTACTACGCGCAAGGCGGCGCAAGCGCGTGCAGGCGTCCGTTCGATAGCGGTGTGCATCAATATTATTATACTCTTTGGCATCAATTACTATGGCAAAACCAAAGAGTAGTAAGAGGCGGCCGCAGGTACTTGTAGCGACGCGACGAAAGCGTGAGACACGCCTGAGGGCCTACCGCGAACCACGTTCGACTTGTTGCCTCTTTGTCGCACTTGTAAATTCGTATGTAAGTGTGACAGGGAGGCAACACGTCGAACGTGGTTCGCGGTAGGCCCTCTGACATTGGACCAAGATATTGGACCAACCTTCTTTCAACGCATTGCTCTTTTTTTGTCTGAAACCCCCAGTTACCAGTACTTTTAAGACAACGAATAGGTGGCGGTCGATTATTTTAGCCATTGGTAGCTGCCTCAGAATAATAATAATAGTAGTTATTATTCTGAGGTAGCTGCATGTCTGGAGCTACCACGAAAGCAGCAGCAGAAGGGGCTAATAGGTCAGAAACCTGGTTGGTCACCGTGTAGCAAGACCCTTGGTCATGAATCCATATTAAATATACGAGTTTCTTAAGCTAATATTTGCATCTCCATTTTTGCATTTTGCATTAAATTATGTGTGTGTGTAGTGTGTATTGTGTTGTGTGTTGGTCCTAGGGCCTATCGGGAATAGCGTATTATGAAAGAGCACTTGTTTTTGAATTTATGGTAATATTGGTAATACTAGCGACAGTAGCGACCCGCCCCGGCTTCGCACGGGTAGTTCAACTAAATTTACACAAAACCTTTACAAATTATACATATAAACCTTCCTCAAAAGGAGTATTCAAGAATTTCTATCTATTTTAAAAAAACCGCATCAAAATCCGTTGCGCAATTTTAAAGATCTAAGCATACATAGGGACAGACGGACGGACAGACAGCGGAAAACGACTTTGTTTTATACTATGTAGTGATATCTGAATGTACCTTTTTGAGATTGACATTTGACATTCATGTTTAATGATTCTGAGGTTTAATGTTTATGTCATGAGCTCATGAGGGATATACACTATACAGGTGAACCGGGAGTGTATATTATATAGGTATATAAGTTACTCCAAAGAGTATAATAGTATATGTATAGTTACTCTATGCCGGAAATTAAGCGTTTCAACTTCAAGCATAGAGTAACTTATTTATGTTTCAAGTTGTTCGCTTGTAAGCTAACTTGCTTTTCATTTTAGTTTTAAGATAGAGGATTAGGTAATTTGATCACACATGAGGTTATCGAAATGTCTCTTGAGAGTTCTTTACAAGAAATAGGTGCCGGACTTATTTCCACTCGAGCAAATGAGAGGAAGAAAAATGCAGAGTCCTTGAAAAACTTCCTCACCGGCAATGCAGTTCCTGCACTTCTTAGCAATAATACAATAAAGAAAAAGGGATATAATTGGAATAATGTATTCGATGACGTCCACGAGTACATCTTAAAGGTAATATCAAATTATTCTGTAGAATTTCGAATTGTAAAAATAAACTATTGTAGGTTTTAGCAAAGAGAATTAAGTAGATATACGAGTGCTAACTCCATACATCAGTTTTGTTACCTGAGCTATTAATATTTATATAAAAACCGGCCAAGAGCGAGTCGGACTCGCGCACCGAGGGTTCCGTACTTTTTAGTATTTGTTGTTATAGCGGCAACAGAAATACATCATCTATGAAAATTTCAACTGTCACAGTTCATGAGATACAGCCTGGTGACAGACGGACAGCGGAGTCTTAGTAATAGGGTCCCGTTTTTACCCTTTGGGTACGGAACCCTAAAAATTATATTAGACTCTTCGTCAGTCGGTCCCTCAATAATGAGGATCGTGACATCATGTCCTTCTGTTGAAGACCAGGTTCCTCCATAGGGTTCTGTTCCTCTCCAAGCGAATGGCCTTGTGCAGTTAGACTAGCTGTGTTTATAAGTACTAGTACTCTTTTTTAGTATCTTCGTGACTGTGTTTTGAGTCTTTTTTATATTATATTATAAAATAGTTGTGGCTGTTTCTTATGAAACATACAAACAAAACATGTAGAGAGTAAAGTTCCATTAACTTTTGGAGAGGCCTTAATGGGTGTACCTACTCATAAGGTAATGCCTCTACACATACTGTCTACCTTCAATATTCATTTCATTGGGGCCACCTGCCTAACCTTTAATTTTTAGGGTTCCGTACCCAAAGGGTAAAAACGGACCCTATTACTAAGACTCCGCTGTCCGTCTGTCCGTCTCTCTGTCTGTCACCAGGCTGTATCTCATGGACCATGATAGCTAGACAGTTGAAATTTTCACAGATGATGTATTTCTGTTGCCGCTATAACCACAAATACTAAAAAGTACGGAACCGTCGGTGCGCGAGTCCGACTCGCACTTGGCCGGTTTTATAACAACAGTCATCTAATGTATGAGGCAAAGTGACATTGTTACTAGCGTCTTTATAAATTAAGACGGAGCTCAAACCAGCACATACATTTATTGACAGTTTTTAAGTTTAATATATTTTTTAAATTTGTTTATGTGACAACAGGAATTGGAGAAATATGAGACTTCCAAGACTTTCAACAATGTCACAGCACCTCTTTGCACATCCTTACTGCACTTGTGCTTGGCTGGATCCAATAAAGGTAAAAATTTATTAATTTCACAACTGTCATAAACTAATAGGGTAAGATACCGAGAACATCAAAGCTTGAAAAATCTTTATCCTCGTCTCTTATATGTATAGTAGTTAGTAGGGTGATAGAGATGGACATCCACTTTCTTCAAATTTAATTTTGTTCACCTATAAAAAAACTACATGGAGCCACCGGAAACATAAACGAGAACGGAGAACTTTTCGGCGAGCTGTGTTCTGCAAGAAGCCTCGTAGTCGGTGGTACACTATTCAAGCACAAAGAGTGCCACAAGACTATGTGGAATTCCCCCGACGGCGTAACGCGCAACCAAATTGACCATGCGTATGCGTTGCGATCAGCCGTACTTGGAGGTCCTCATTGCTGGACGTGCGGAACCGTCGTGGAGCCGACGTGGACAGCGATCACCACCTAGTCGTTGCTGAAGTGCGACTTAAATTGGCGATCCCCCACCGCAAGTCCGAGAAGATCTCTAGAAGTTTCGAAGTACGAAAACTCCGGAACCCGGAATGACGGAAGAAATTTCGCCTATGTCTCAGGAACCAGTACGAACTTCTAGAGGAACTTGAAGATGAACAGTTGGACGAAACTTGGGACCGCATCCGCACCGCCTATACAAGAGCCGGTGAGGAGGTGCTCGGATACACGAACCCGACAAGGGAGAGCTGGATGTCGGCAGAGTTATGGCAACTTATAGAAGATAGATGGGCAGACGATATTGAAAAGATATCCCACAACTGGCTTTCGGAGGCACAAGACCGAGAACGGTGGAAGAGGTTGGAGGAGGCCTATACCCGACAGGGGTCCTAACACTATAGTATGTAAGGTTAAATATATTTTTTTAAGATTGTAAATGTTTTATTAGTAGTTATGGAATAAAAAGGCTGTTTATTTTATTTTATTTATTTATTATAGAAGATAGGCACCAAATAAATATGCAGTTGCAATCTTCTACAGAACCAGAAACGTCCAGCCTCCGGGACCGTTACAGCTCCCTCCGTTCGAGGATCAGGAAACTCGCGCGCAGAGACCGCCGCAGAGCCGCGGACGAGCTGGCGGAGCGCGCCAACACCGCAGCACGCCGCAGCGACATGCGCGAGCTGTATGACGTCACGCGCCGCCTCAGCGGCCGTCGGGCACGTGTAGCGAAGAAACCGCTGAAAGCCAAAGACGGCAGTCTCTTGTGTACCTCGAGCGAGCAACTACAAAGGTGGACTGAACACTTCTCGAGCCTGCTAGAACAAGCCCAATCCCCGGACACCCAGCATATCAGTACCGACCTCCCATCAGACAATCTATTGTGTGTGTCGACGGATCCACCCTCCTTCGAAGAAGTGTTGGTAGCGGTGAAGACCCTGAAACCAGGGAGAGCGCCAGGCATTGACAGCATCCACATAGACATGGGAAGTTGGACGAGTACCCGATGAGTGGAAGCAAGGACTCCTGGTGAAAGTCCCAAAAAAAGGGGATCTATCGCAATGCGACAACTGGTGCGGCATAACGCTCCTACCTACTGCCGCAAAAGTTTTAGCAAAGATTCTGCTCAATTGCATTGCTCCAAGAGTGGCAGAGACGCTGAGAGACGAGCAACTTCCGCCCTGGTCGCTCCTGCACAGACCACACCAATACCCTACGCATCCTTATCGAGTCGGAGCTGTTTTTGGCCTTTGTGGACTTTGAGAAAGCCTTCGACACCGTGAAGTGGAGCGCGCTGTGGTCCAGCCTTCGTCGCAGGGGCATACCCGAGTGTATCATTCGCATCATCCGCTCCTTATACGAAGGGAGCACATGTAGGGTGATACATGAAAAGGAAATGGGAGCGCCTATAAGGGTAACTGCCGGTGTGAAGCAAGGATGCCTCCTGTCACCCCTGTTATTCATAATTCTTCTCGACGACGTGATGAGAAAAGTGATCGAAACACCAAGAGGCATTAACTGGGATACCAAGGAACTGGAGGATCTTGATTACGCCGATGACATCGTGCTGATTTCGCCATCTTTAACCCATCTTAAAGCGAAACTTGAGAGCCTTCAAGAAGAAGCTGAAGTCATGAGCCTGCGAATCAACCGACGTAAGACTGTCAACATGCGTGTAAAATCAGATTGCACGGAACCTTTGTTGCTCAAAAACGATCGCCTTGAATCAGTCTCCAAGTTTGTATATCTCGGTAGTACCACTTACATGTGGGGGAGGTGCAGACGAAGACGTCGAGAGCAGAATTAAGAAGGCAAAAGCTGTATTTGCCCAACTCAAGCCTGTTTGGGACTCAAATGTTCTTACTCGCCGCGTTAAAATTTCCCTCTTCGAATCCATCGTCAAATCCGTGCTGCTCTTCGGCTGTGAGACATGGAGAGTGACTAAGGGGCTGACACACAAGCTACAAGTGTTCGTCAATAAGTCCTTCCGGTCGATCCTCCGCATTTTCTGGCCGAGGACCATTAGAAATGAGGATTTGTGGAGTATGTGCCGACAATCTCCGATCGCCAAAGAAGTAGCGCTGCGGAAATGGAGATGGATTGGACATACACTTCGAAGAGGAGCTGCGAACAACGCCAGTATCGCGTTTGAGTGGCGGCCTCAGGGCGGAAGGCGGGCCCGCAAACGCCCCGTACACACCTGAAGGCGGAGTATAGAGAACGAGCTGCGAGCCGTGGGACTGAGCTGGAGCGAGGCCAAGAAGGTTGCAGAGAACAGGAAGGCGTGGCGGGATCTTGTGGAGGCCCTATGCACCTCCGGGGTGCCCTAGGACATACAACAACATAAAAAAACTATTTGTATTTATTTTATATTAGTTATAATGAAAGCCTACTGTTTTCATATAAATATCTGATTTCATGATTACTTTGCATTTTTTTTTACTATATCTTTAAAAAACTCAGAATATTATTGAAAAAGTTGGTAGCATTACATCATTTATGTAAAACAGTAGGTTAAACAGGGTTATGAATTTTATTTTACCTTCTATAATGTTATATAAATTTGCAGGCCAAGCATACATCAGCTGTGAGAAAGTAATGGAAGCGTGTTTGTTTGTGTTGAAAGACAAACGCATGGCAACTGCCATTGGAGATGCCTATTTACTGTTGCTGAACAAACATGTATTGCCATATGAACATTATGTGAGTTTTATAACACCTGCTACATGGGAAGGTAAGAATATCTAAGGATAAGAGTATCTTTCTCTTCTCTAAAGCGAAATTTTTGTATTATACGTAAGTAAGTAAGATACAAAAGGTTCCATTTCTAAAATTAAAATAAACTACACAAAGTGATTATCATGATCATGTTGTGTGCAATCACTTGTGAATTCATTTTGACAAAGTGCCAAGAGTAATAAAATAAAGGAGACAACAAAAGTGTGGATTTATAAGGAATACTCATTTGAATTAAATTATTGACCGGTTGGATTATAATACTGCATATTAAATAAGCATATGTATAATTTTACAAGTTAATGATTGTCACATTTTTATTCAATCAATCAATCAATGACATGAAATATGAATGCAATTATCACCCACTTGTATGCGCATCTGGTTTGATGACAATGATTAAACTAGTGGCTGTGTGAACTGTAGGCCTCGCGAAGCCCCATGGTTCCGTCACTATGAAATATTCCCTAAAACTGAAGCGATAAAATAGTTCTGAATTTGCTTACCGAAAATTACGAGAATCTGTTGAAAAATGCCTCGTATACCTAGGCGAGAACACCTGGACATACATAGAATTATTCCAAGCTGAAATGGAATCCTTCGCTTTCACTCAGTGAAATACGGCCTATCAAATATTTCAAAAAATAAAGAGACTGTATAATTAATATTTAAAAACATTTTTTTCCTAGTTTACTGCCTAGGCAAGAATATGTATTATTTTGGTTTAATTAGTTTCATTTTCTACCTTAACTTAAAAAAAATAAAGTCGCGAATTAAAACTCGCCACTCAATCATATGATGCTTGTTAATTGTTATCCTACTAATATTTAAAAAAAATAAGTTTATAATAATTGCCCAAACAAATTTCGACCCTAGTGGGAAAACATCACCAGAGGGGTGCAATCGGGATTGTAATTTATTACGAGACAATTAAGGGGGATGGGCAGAGGCTAATATTGACTTTTTTTTTTGTTGTAGAGACGCAATTACAAAACTTGTAATAGAAATATTACCAATAAACCCATAACCAAGTAATTAGGTACTTCAGGCATGCGGTGTATTTGGCGTGATTTTTTTTTCATTTCTTGATTGCAGATTTGCTGGAAATAAGTGTAAAGGCATCTCTAACAAACCACACACAACTCGACACTTACACGTTGTTGCGACTGATATGCAGTGTCATCAAAAGGGCAGCTAGTTGTACCCAATTCGTTGTGCCATTGAGAAATACTCTGCCAAAACTGAAGAAATGCTTCCATAGAATAGAGAGTGATAAAAAAAATCAAGAGACTGTGACTGAGATCACAAGTATACTATTAGAAAAGGTATTATATCAAGTTTATTTGACAAATATCAGTATGCAGTCAGCATCCAACACATTAAAGCTGAAAAAAAAACGATAAATTAATATTTATTTTGCAAGTAGACAATAGTAAAGTATGTCCACGAAAAAAAGTGGTCGTGGATGATCATAGCACGGTACGCTTATCACCATGCCTGTCACGTTCTAACAAGTATGTGAGTGCGAAAGTGACGGACTTAGTGATAGGGGAACCATGCTGCGCGGGCTGGTATATCTTTTTACCAAATGTACATTTTCAAGAAGTTTTTTTATTTTAATAATTTGTATATATAATACTATAAACAAAAATAAAATAGTATTTTAATGTATGCGTTTGTGTGAGTTTCCGCCAAATAAATTCCATCATACCTTTCATTGCTTGTACAGCGTTTTTTGACATTCTTCACTCGCTTCCTGCTACATGTCACAACAGTATTTATATTTTTACAAGCTGTTTTAGGCACATTAGAATTTCATCTTACCAAAAAAATACTTCTTGAAACTCATTTCTATTTGTGGTAGTCAGGAAGACTTTCTACTCTAAGCACTGAAAGTAGTTTTTATATGGGAGGCATTTTTTCGTCAAAAAGTCAAATAACCAAAGTTAAAGAACCTCAGAACTATCTCAATCTGAATACAATTAGAAAAATTGTTTCTTTTGTGAAAAGAGGACGTCATAAGGTTTGGATTATCTAATAAATAAATAAAACATATATTTAGCGGGACAACTTGGTAAAAACTGCCAGAAAACGCTGTACAAGAAAACATTGGTACCATGGGATATATATTGCCAAAATTCATAGAAAACCTAACGTTATATCATGTTTGTATTTTTAATATGTAGTTTGATATCCACAAATTATGTACAAAACGTGCTGTTTGAAAATTCACATTCAAATAAAAGATTTACACTATTATATGCATGACCACTTTTTTTCGTGGACAGACTTTACATATTATTTATTGATCATGTTTACTAAAAGGTCTATCAAGAAATTCTACACACTATAGCATTGGTACGGTAGGATAACTGCGAGTGTGCCAGTGGTCAAATAAACTTATGCAATTCGAAATAGAGTAGATATTTTGGGTGCATATGTGTTGTTTTGTCGCGGTGTCATATTTTTGCAGTGTGCTCTAACTTCACTATAATAAAGTTGTTATTGTTTTAGATGTATTTGATAGCAATTGTGTGGTCAGCACAATGGGACCACCTTGATGTGCTTTTTATTTCAAAGCACTTTCTTTTTATGTTCCAGCTTTCATCTGAGGGCCGACTGACTATGTGTGAATTTACAGAGAGCACACTACCCTTACTCTTAAAATATTATGATCAAAATGCAGATCAAAAGAAGAAGGTAGGAATCAAATACTTTAAAATGTATACACGGTGGCTAAAATATTAGTGCATTCCCGTTGCCAGGCAGGTTTTTGGAGCAACTTTTACTATGCGACCAACCCCGAAATCGCGAAAAAAAATTTGGCTGTTTCATACTTTTTGGAGGAGGGTAAATTTTTTTGCGCGATTTCGTGGTTGGTCCCATAGTAAAAGTTGCTCAGTATAATCCTAAAACCTCCCTGGCAACGGGATTGCACTTTTTTTAGCCATCCTGTATACAAATGTCTAAAACTAGCTTCTATTTTAAAATGATATCAAATTAATTTTCAGGCTTCCATCTTTAAAGTTTTACATCTCATAGTACTTCTACATCACCCTGAAGGGAAATTGCAAGGCGAGAATGGAAGCTTAGCTTATAATTGGAATATTTGGAACAAATATTTGAACAGTATCATGGAGATCACATTGTTGGAAGCGACTTACTTGCAAAAATTAAGAAAGAACAATGATTCGACTCAATATTGCGAGTACTATTATATGTTGACCGCATCAGTATATTTTCAGGTAGGTATTTACAAATCTGCACTTTCTCTTTAAACAGACCCTTAATCAATAATTCCTAAAGATCACCAAACTTGGTTTCATAGTCCTGATGATTTGTCTCCAACCGTCTGTATCGCTGTTTGTATATGTACATTTTAATTAATTTATCGTGAATTTTGGTTTTGCAAGAGGGCGCTGCCAAAGGGCATAAATTTTATTAGTAAAACCAAACATAGATATGACTCCGTAATAGATGGATACAGTCTAAGGAAAAAACGTGCCTCGATAATCAAGAAAATTTGATTCTCGTTCAGAGGGCGCTACTAGCTTTGGCCTACTGTCGTATATATGGCGTTGACGGCTTCGTTTGTTATTTAACAATTTTAACGCATATCAGTGAAAGAACATGGGTCAAAATCATAAAAATAATTAATGCAAATAAAAAAATCATTTATCCATATTTAAATACATTTTATCGTATTTTTATAAATCTTCATTTTTAGTTTTAAAGTGTGTCAACAGATGGCAGTGAATTTACTGGGGTTACAAAATTTACTATGACAGTACCGCTCTAGTATAAGTTACTCTATGGTAAAACCTTGGTCTGCGATTGACGCTCTATACACGGTGCCCATGAGGAAAGTAGAACTGTAGAACAGTACATACATCTTGGAGTTCTATAGAAGTGTCATCTCCCTATCCAACGCTTCATTTTCAACTTCTTTTTTTTTTTTAGATTTTGAATATGCCTTCACAATCTGCTGATGAAACAATGAATTCCTCAAAGAGACAGAGAATTTCATTAAATAACTATAAATGCTTCCCTGATCTGATAGAAGAGCTACGAACCAATCATGTGCCATGGTAAGATTACTTTTTTTCATTTAATCCATTACCTACTTATATTGTTCCTAAAATAGAGCTGTCTTGTAAACTTAATTGAAAATATTGCTTAATATTGATAATAATGAGAAATATTTGGGCACCAAACCAAGGAATTGTCATTTAGCTATTATAAGACATGTGTAACAGTTACAGTACAATTTAATATCATATTCCCACCATGCCAACTGAATTTCAAAGTATTAGGGGGTTCATTTTTTTTTATTGTTTACAATCTTAGACCTGTTTAATTGGTAAAATACTAAATATTAAGTTCTTATATACTTGATATTGAGAAAACTATTATTTTTCAGGCTTGGAATTATATGCTCCTACATACAAGATTATGGCCGGCATGTAACGGCACCGGAATATGTGGTTTTACTGGGTGTTGCAGAATATTTAGTCTCAAACAATAATATGCAGAGTTATTGGAATAATTTTGAGCAATTTGCTTGCTTAATTTTGAAGAATTTAGTTAACATGCCAGGTAATAGCGAGAAATTGACGACCGAACCTTTGGTGGCGTTGTGGAACTCTTGTGTCAGGTGAGAAAGCATTAATTTAGGTATTTGTGCCTTCGCTTGAAACATATGTGATCGCGCCATCTATCGGACTACCAAAATACTACTCCTCATTTAGTTTTTATTTCTCTGGCATTTTTGTTATTGCTTGATATGTGACATTTTCAACCAAAAGGTACCACATTAATTTCAAATTGAAGATGTATGGAAATAGCGCCTATTATCACATATTATCCCATGTTTCTTAAAGTGGTTTTTCTACTCCAGCACTCCTATTTGTAGATGAAATGACTGCCACTGAGATCGAAATCAACTTCATAAGAAGCGCGGCGCGCGCGCCGGCGCAGTGTTAAAAGGATCCTAACAGCAGTGTTCTTAAGGATATTCATACAATATTATACAACTGTTGTTTTTTTTTAATTCTGACTTCTAGGCAAAGATCTACAAACCAATATTTACTTACTTTGATTTATATCTAATGTTAGGTGTTTGCCGTTGTCTTAGAAAAAAATGTGCAACGGTACATAATTAGATCTTAAAAGTTACAAAACGAAACAAAGTTGAGTTTTGTAAAGACAGGCCCGAGAATATGTACCTGTTGCACAAATTACTATTATAATACCGTATATCCAGTGCCGAATTGTTAGCGTATGAATATTATTATATTGCCTGAATACTGTCCCTGAATAGGGTTTGCCGCTAAGTGGACCAATATTGCTGTTACCGGTTATCCAACTAAATTGCTTGGTACAGGCATCCATCATAATTAACAAATACCTACATATCGCCGAAACTTGAACAATAATAAAATAAGTCCCCATTAGTCTGAGGATGCGATATTGCGTCATCGGCATTGAGTGGGCATAATGACGATTTTTTTACTTTAATAGAATTTTTATGCTATTATTTTTTACAGGAACTCCTCATCTGTTAACGATGCTCATAAAGCGACACATACTATTATGCAAACATTGCTTGAATTGTACAGCTTAGAATTTCAAACTGTGCAGCCATTGTTGAAATTGTATTTTGAGAAAGGAATGCCGGTCACAGACTCTAGCCTAAAAACATTATGTTGTGTTTATCACAAATATTATAGCAAGTGCAGTAACGAGCAAGAGAGGAAAAAATGCCTCACTTGGCTTTTTCAGGGAAATATAAGCTCATTAGAAGTAAAACGCGTAAGACATTTCTTCCTACGCATTATTGCAAACGAGAATTTCAGTTTCCAAGAAAGTATCCATAAGAAACACAATGATCCTTTATATGAAATATTATTCAATTCCAAGGGAAGAGATACTCTATTTAGTATAGGAGATCTTGATATATTAGAAGAAAAGGAAACTCCTAAAAATGTTCTCCAATCCTTGGAAATTATCAATGCAATAGCCGGATTAGTACAAGAACATTTACAGGGAGAAATTACTGGTTATATTGAAAAGTTAAATCGACGCCAGGTTGGCCTATTGGAGTTTATCCAGTATGCACAGATACTTATCGCATACATTGACGTTACATTGCAAATTAGCCATGTTATGCAGTCTCAGATTGAAGAAAGCCAGTTGTATATTTGCTTGAAAACTGGTTTAAAAACCATGTCTCGGGCCTTGGCTAAAATGCTTAAAGAAAGCAAAGACGCCAGAGATAAAATAAATATGTTGCAATGTATGCAGGATCTCTGGCTTACAGACTATCATCCAATAATGAATTCATTAGTTCGTTCTTGTGCAGATCACGAGTTTTTCGCGAGCATAAATGAAATACTGAGTGTACAACAACCTAAAGATGAAGATGAATACGAAAATGACTCTGATTATAATCCTAGCGCTACAAAACACAATTGCATTTGGTTGCTAGCAGCATATTGTCGGAAGAATTCTGAATATAGAGACGATATTTTTGAGCTTATATTAGACCCGGTGTTGTATGAGCTTACGTCTCCTTGGGACGTCAAATGTGCCTTCCAGTGCATAAGAATACTGATTGAAGAAAGCGTGGAAGAATGTCCCCTCGGTAGGTTAATTTAAGCTTGTAATTATTTTTTACTTACAGTGAATTAAAGAGGCATGTCTACCACAAGGACTCATGAAAATCTCCAAACAATGCAATTTTATTTTATTTGTTTAATTTTTTTTTCTTTTTTGTAGCCTCAGTATTTTCTCTTCTGAGCAATATGTGTAGAGCGTTATTTAGAAATTCAGAGGCAACTGAGACAATACTACACATCTTATTAGACATACTGGACCGCGTTTGGACGCTAGACAGCAATATGAAACAAAACTGCTTCATTATGGTCAAAGGGTACTTGCAACGCTGTGAAAAGTTGTACTACCCTCCCCATGTTGCCGCTCTGATCTTGAAATGCGTCGCCAGAATGGCTGAATTAAATAATAATAATAATAACGACATGGGGAACATTTTCCGAGATGCCCTAGTGGACCAGATGAAAAGCATTACACACAGCTTACGGTTGTACACATGCTATCTGCTCGACGTGATTACAAATAACCTTACTGACACTGACATAGAAGCTTATTTTACTGGGCTATTGGAGATCTTTGTCATAGATGTACGTTTTTTTTTATAAATCTTGTAACATACCTTTTTTTTTTATAATTAACTTAATAAGTCTTTCAGGTATCTGATACAAATGAACAGATAATAAAAGATGAATCAAGAAATCGTACTTTAACCGTTCTTCACAATTTCCTCGCTCTTGCGCAAGCAAAACACTCATCAATCCATAAAGTGATTACTGGACTTCTATTAATAAAGACAGAGAAATCGTTGGATGCAGCATTAGTAACTAAATTTTTGAATAAAATAACGAAGTCGGTGACGCGCGGAGACATTGATGTCTACCTTGACGACAACATAGTTTCTGTTATTCATTTCTGGATATCGAAAAACAAAAAGATTGAAGAATTGCCGTTCGAGGTGTTAGGATTTCAAAATGTAGACAGTTTTCTGGAAAAACACATGAAATGGATAATAGCGGCAGATATTTTGTGGAACAATGAAGGTGATGTGCTAAAGAGCAACTTTTTAAATAAGATGAAACTCAAATTACGCAAAAGTGAAAAAAGCATTATAGAGGTAAAGTATCTCTTAATCTTAAAAACACACACGTATAAGTCGTATAACTGAGCATTGGTAGTTCTTATCGCGTTGCAATAAGGCTTATAGTTAACGCTATCTCTACTGAGCTCGTTCACTTACCTGTACTAACAATGGCATTCTGTTAAACAAAAGCCATTATTTCTTTTGTGTGAGTGCGTGCCCTTTGTGCCTGCGCGCGTGGCCAATTGTGTGTGAGCCTCAGGCACAAAGGCCACGCGCTCACACAAAAGAAATAAGGTGGTTCGATTTTCATACAAAATTCAATCGGCATTAATTAAGTCACTACACACTATTACGACATAAATATTTTTGCATTTATCTACTTTCGAATATTCGTTTGCGCTAAATTAATAGAAAAACTTTGTTTCATACAGAAATCATGCATAAATCAGCTTTATCTTTTCATCAATTTTACGTATGTGTGTGTCAAAAATGTCGTGTACAAATACGTGGCGTGCACTCTATGAAGTGCCTGGAGTGGCAACGTCGCGCCGTTCCGCCGACCATTATTGACGCGAGTTGCAGTGCCGTCATGTTTAGTGCATTTTTTGTTGACACTGACACATGGGGTTATGTTTATTGTGACTTGTCACTTCGATTGTGGAATTTGTGGATTGAAAATGATAGCAACGTCTAAATCAAGTTACAAAAATCATCGGTATTCTGGCCCGCGAAAATCCAGGAAAATTCACGCTCAATTGAAGATAAATTCATGATGGTGAAGTGTCGTAAGGTACAGTTTCACTCCTTCATTGTACATTGTAAATCTCACTTCTTCCATAATGCTAGGATAATAAGCAGTGAACAATACCTATATAATGTAATTATTACTGTTTTGGTTGCCGAATAGTCAATGTGTCACTAACTCTAGGTTTTTTTAGGTATTGTGTAAAATGAAGAGGCAATCTTGGAAATTGAATGTTTTCCTTCATTAGCCAGAAAAAATCAGGAAATCCTCACTGCAATAAAATAAAAACTTTCCTAGGGTTGAAAATGATGGAATTTTGTATATGAATGAAAAACACAATTATTACTACCAGGTAAGTAAGTGATAACTTTATTAGAATCCATATTGTTGCATCATCTTTCTTCCTATAACATTAGATATTTTGTGCTATCATGATATTATTTTTCTTTCAGGTACAGGTAGGGATTGCAGAACCTGTACTGTTTCAAAGAACCGGGATTTTCGGTACCAGGCAGGAATGGAACCGGGATTTCCCGGTACTTTCGAGAGTGCCTTAAAAAATCAGTTTTTACCTCAATTTTCAGTAAAAAAATCGTAAAACGACCGTAAATCTTTCTCTAAATATTGGTATAATATAAAAAGTACCATAGTGAAGGTACACACACTTCTTTTTTACGAAAATATTATTATGAGTCTTAAAGCCACACAACTTAAAGCCTACATTGACGAAGAAGTTTGACACCCGAAAATATGGGAAAGAAATTGGTAGTGTACTTCCAGAATCATGTAAGAAAACCTGTGTGATGGTTTTATTGGTGATGGCAATGTGAAAACCAATCTTGGTGTATATGTCATGGAGTTTTTTTCAAATTATGTACTAATGTAATATGTGTGAGGCTATTTTGTGGCACTTTAATCTTATTTTATGTTTTCTTTTATATTATGTAATGTCTTTTGTTTGTTTGTGCTTACGAATAAAATTTTATTCTATTCTACTATGTAGGTACAATATTAATAATATTCTTGATCATTTATTTCCAAACATGCCACATTTGTTTATATTTATAACATTATTATGGCAGTTATAAGATATCGATAATATACGATATCGATGAACTAAATCTCGGAAGGAAGTCACTAGCGATAGCGTTGCCTCGTTCGTGCTAGTAAAAATCTCTGTCTACATATGTGTCACTGTAATATATTAATTAATTTTAAAAAGGAACGATAATCATTTTTAATCGTTTAATTTTCTTTTCTAATCTGTTTATATTTTTATTCATAATTACACAGGTCAAAAAAACAGAAATGCAAAATACAATTTTTTTTAAATGGCATGGCATTATGAGCTTCTTATACCGTGTTTGAATTCAAAGGAGTATTTTATTAATTCCAAATGTATTTCTATTTTTGGCTCCTATTTAGTACTTATACAAATAACTAATTGTTCGTATAAAATCATTTATCGTAGAAAGAAACACTTATGCACATAAAGTTTTAAATTGCGCTATTTTATATTGTCAGCATTTTCAAACCCATAGACTATTTTTAAAAGTATTAGCCTTAGGTTGATAAAATATATTTCTTTAAAGAACATGCTATTTCATGCTAAGTAACAGAAAACAGTCAAATATTGTATGTACCGGAAATAATATATATCGTCGTTTGCACTTACTAAAACAGATATGTCAGTGCGAGATTTTAATCATACCTTATTATTAGGGTTTGAACCCGGTACTTTCGGTACCGGTATTTCCCGGGATTTTAAAATAAAATCCCGGTTCTTTGCTTGGCTCAAAATCCCGGGAATTCCCGGTACTTCGGTACCGGTATTTTCCGGGAGCAAACCCTAGGTACAGGGACAACTACGGATAACAAATATGAAAAAATGTTATTTCATTTGTTGTGTGAATCCATCTACACCAACAAGACATCCACTGCTGGACATAGGCCTCCCCAGGGATCTCCACAACGACCGGTCTTGCAAGACCGGCCAAAATATCGAGAAATAAATAATATAAATAAACATGATAAATATCCCGTTTTCTAAAATAGTTATAATTAGAAGGCCATGCAATGTTGTTACTCACTTTACTTGAATCCAAAAAAAATAAAAATATAAAAAAAGTTTTAATTTTATTTTACAATTACTACTTTATTATTAGTACCTATATATTACGATACAAGTGCGAAAAGTAGGAAATTGGCAACGAGTGGCGATAAATTGAAACACGACCGAAGGAAGTGTTTTAATCGACACGAGTTGCCAATTACCTTTTCGCACGTGTATTGTACAACGTTTTACAGTACATAATTATGGCCCTTTACATTTTCGACATATGCACGTATTGTACTAATTACCGCACTAGGGCGGTAACGTATATGTAGCACGATATGTACTAAAAAGTATTTTACTGTACATATGGTGCAACTTTCTCGCCCTAGTGCGTAAAGAGCACTTTTCATGCATATGTCGAAAGTTTAAAGGGCCATATGTACTGTAAAACGTTGTACGATACACGTGTGAATAGGTAATTCGCAACTCGTGTAGATTTAAAACACTCCCTGCAGTCGTGTTTTAATTTATCGCCACTCGTTTCGAATTTTGTCTTTTCCGCACTTGTATCGTAAATAACTATTTCAAACTGCAAGGGTACGATGATAGATGTCAATTCAATATAATTTTGCAACATTGGCATTTTTAGGTTATAAATTGTATGGAGATGAAATCTATCATCGTACCCTTCCAGTTTGAAAAATACTATAGAGGCTGGGCAGGCAGTAAGGGATTGCTTTACTTGTAGAACTATATTTAGTGCTTTAAAAAAAAACTGATACCTGACACTTACAAACCTGGACTTCCTTGGGCTAGTGCTATAAATCGTCAGTATTCTCCATCCTAATCCTAACATAAAAAGATATCCTAAAATATCGATTCCATCACGTCATGTTTTAGTATCAACAAATTTTCCCAGTTTGCGTGACGTGTGACGTAGTACAAAGTAAAACTTCTATACAAAAATATTTGGGACATGTTTTATATATTAGCATCAGGATTCAATATAAATATGCTAGTTATTCTGAGTTGGAAGAACCCAAAAAGGTGAGATTTGTGAAAGTCAGCTTTTCAATATATGTGGCGTTTTCAACCAAACGGGTACCTACTTATTGTTGTCAATAAGACGCTATTTCCATAAAGCTTCAAAATGAAATCAACCTAATCAACAACCGACAATGTGGTACCATTTAGTTCAAAACGTCACATATTTTTATAAAACGTTAATAAACTAATTTATTAATAATACTGAATATCTGGGAGACCGAGCTTTGCTCGGAAAACATAAGTAAAAACTCAAAAATGCTCGTTTTCCCAGAGATAAGACCTAGCTAAATCGAACCCCTTACAGCAAATTTTATCGAAATCGTTAGAGCCGTTTCCGATATCACTGAAATATATTTCGGTTATATCGGAATCGAAGAAGAAAAGGTATAAGAAAGATAAGATAACACAAAAAGGACTAAAAAAAGTACCCCTGTCGTACCAGTCTCGAACCCGAATCCTCTTGCACGTATTTCCACGAACATACCGCAACGCCATTGCAGCATACTTACACTGCATGAAATTGTCTACTACAAGCATCACGGAAACACTGTTTGCATGTGTGAGTAATAGTAGGAAATAGCATGACAGAAACACTCTGTCGACATTAAAGGTGGTTTTTGCACAATGAAGTATTCAATGTTTATTATAATAGTTCAATATTTATGTAAAGAGTGCGCTAAACATACTTTTAAGTATACAGATACCAACACTATTCCACAAAAAAATAAAACCTGAAAATTTGCGAAAGTGACGCCATCTAGCGGGGTTTAAGCTTTGGGTAACCTAGTCGAACCACCTTCAGAATGCCATTGTTAGTACAGGTAAGTGAACGAGCTCAGTAGAGATAGCGTTAACTATACTCGTACATTTTTAAGTCTCATGGTCATGATAAATATATGGTGTTTGTTAAGTGTTTTCAAGAAATATTAGTAACAAATGTATGTCATTGTTACAGATGTGTTTCCCAAACATGATAGTGTTATGCTTACCATACATTATGGCCAAAAAATACACCCTCAATTTCTCGGGGTCCGACCAATACGCCTTCCTTCAATCTGCGAAGCACGCCGATAAAATGTTTAAAACCACGAAAAATATACTGGATAATGACAAATGGAGTTGCTTGTTTACGGAGGCGATGCCAGGGCTAATACTGATGGGTGCGATGCATTTGCGCGACCAAGCGGGTGTCGAAGAGATGTTCGGAGTGAATATACCAGCAAATACGGAGTCTTACTTGTATCCAAAGGCTGTGTTTAGTTCGATATTAAGATATTTTGGAGTGAGTTATATTTCACCTGTTTGATAGTTCGCTTCTACATGTTAGACATTTATTTAGTGAACAGTTAATTATTGCCTTTTTACTAAGACATTAAGGGCCTTCGGCAAGCTCGGTTCTCCATACAAACGTAGTTACGCTCTCATTTTAAAACGACTAGCTTGATTGCTTTGAAACTTTGTACTTACAACAGGATAAGGTATATCTATGTCTGTAATTAGTTTATGTAGCTTCAAATACCCTAGTAAAAAAAATACAGCGAATATAAGTTTTTCATACCAAACTTGTTTTTGCTCTATTTGTTTTGTTTTATAAACTGGAGCTGTATAAACTAATTTCAGACCTAGATATAATTCATGTGCAAAGTTTCATTACAATCCAACACGTAGTTTTAAAATGAGAGCGGAACTACGTTTGTATGGGAAGGTGCAATTCGGCCGAGCTTACCGGGGACTTAAAGATAGCCTATGTAACCTAACTCAGGACGAAAACCGATTTTCTGAAAATTGAGAACAGCAGCATAACACTTTTCAGCTAAGTATTTTTTTCTTTGTTGTTGTTAAACTTTTTGAATCCCCGCTACGCTCAGAATTCTTAGTTAAAACCCTTCGTTTCACTATCAATGCAATGTTAGACGCATATTTTTTTTACAGGAATTGATTGACGGAAATATAATGCAGTACTTGTGTACAGACCAAGCCACCACGATATTCGACATAATGCTCAAATTATGGGACAATGTTCTCCAAACGAAAGTTTTCGAATTCCGAGTAATGTCCTTATACTCGTTCATTACATTTGTCGAGTGTGTTCCTCTAGGCTTCGACTCCGACGCGTTTGTTGCCAACTTTACATGCAATCATCTCACTCACGCAATCAAATCTTCCACAAATAAAGACGAATTGCGTGTATTGACGCAGTCGCTAAAGATTGTCCTAACGAGACTTTTGCCGCAATCTGCTGATCTGATCCGAAAACCGATGCTAAAGGCTTTATCAGTATTGCTAATCAAAAAAGAAGAAGGTTTTGACGAAGAATGTGAAGGATTGTTAAAATATTTAGCTGTTGATATGAAAGAGAGTATGAGGCAGAATGAAGATGTGGTAGATTTCAGCAATGCGTCTCATGGAGCGGTGTTGTCTTGCGCGTCGAGTGTGGAGTTCTCCGAGAGACTTAAAGCGTATAGTTTTACTCTAACTTGCCCTAGGTACATGTTATTGTTTTGATATACCTATATGTAAAATAATACCGGAAACCGCCCTCTTTTGTCGTGAAGGGTAATGAGACAGTGTAACTAAATATGCGGGTTCGAATCCCGGTAAGGGCATTTACTTGTGTGTATTACAAATATTTCATGGAAGTCTTCTATGTTTTTAATTATTTATATACACGCTGGCTAAAAAATAAGTGCATTCCCGTTCCCAGGCTGGTTTTGGGATTATACTGAGCAACTTTTACTATTGGGCAACCCAGAAATCGCGAAAAAAAATTTGGCTGTTTCATACATTTTGGCTGGTCCATTTTCTATCGGAGGGTACAATTTTTTTTTTCGCAATTTCGTGGTTGGTTTCTTAGTAAAAGTTGCTCAGTATAATCCCAAAACCTCCCTGGCAACGGGAATGCATTTATTTTTAAGCCACCCTGTATACATATATGTATATATCTATATATTATATCAGGTGTCCCTAAAACTAACGCCAAGACCTAAAGGGCTTATACGACTAGAACAGCTGATGGGCTACATGGCTACAAGATTAAGCAAATTTACCGTTAATGCAAATCTCATAGTTTTTGAGATATCGGCACTTTTATTTACTTACCTTTTATAACCAGGATTATTATAAAAGTGCCGATGTCTCAAAAACTATGAGATTTTTATTAAGGGTAAATTTGCTTAATCTTGTAGCCCATCAGCTGTTCTATAAGCCCTTTAAGTCTTGGCGTTGGTTTTAGGGACACCCTGTTTATCTATGTATTATGTAACTAGTCGTCTAGTACAGTCGCAATCAGATGTAACAAAGCGGTCAAGGTCATTAACATCATGATAATAGAGGCTTTGTTCGGATATTTGTTAACACCTTCACCTTGATCGCTCCGATATAATCAAGGCGACTGTATCTACAACACAAGCTTTTTTGAGCTTACTTTATTAGGTCGATTTGTGTAAGGTTGTCCTTATAATACTTATTTATTTTATTATACCTACCTAACAGATAAAATTTACAAAGAAAATTACTGTATTTTATACTCTTTTTTGATTCAAATTCCTGTATCAATCAATGGTTCTTATTATAATCCCACGCCTAAAATTTGTGTGGTTTTACTTTTCCAGCCATGAAGTTTTAAGTAACATACGGCAGTTCGTCAAGTTGAACAAAAATCACGTTAACAAATTGTGCGAGGAATTAAATTCTAAGCATTTTTCTGAAGAATGCAAAACGAGCGTCATACATCAAGTCATTTACGCTCTCACCAACATTATGAAATCTTCGTCTGATGATAAGGTTTGTAATCACTTTAACCATGTTAGGAAATTTTTCATGGGATTTCCATCGACGAGTGCATTTCACATTTTAGAGATATCAGGAACTTGTTGTAAAACATTTTTATTGGCAAAACAAAACTAACAACAATTGACGAGTACCAAATAACCAAATTTCTTTATAAGGCTTATAACTTTAGCACTAGAAGAGAATTTAGAAGATTTTTTTATTTTTATTGTATACAATTTTGCATGATACCTTGTATCTTAAGAAAGCAAATAACTGAAACTGAATCAGGTTTAATTTCTGTAAATGAAATTTAAACATTGGCTATCACTCAAACCACGTCAAATTTGCAGCTAAGCATGATGGTTGGTGGAATATTTTACGTATCTTTCGCCATAGTGAGTACGCTTATGAGGTTTTCCGCCTTTAAGACTTGATCTGAAACCAGAAGTAGTTCTTCAGTGCAGGTACATATTAAATTATTGTTTATTACATAAATCGGCCATCTTACAGATCATTATCGAAGCCTGCAACTGTTTGGCAGAGATCGGCACATACGACTTAAAAACCATAGTCACCGTTCCCCCACCAGACACAAAGCGGGTGATACATCTACCGCCGCAACAAAGCTTCGCTTTCGCCGTCGTGGCGGTCCTTTCCGAGGTTCTCTGTGATGACAATCCAGCAGCTACTAACAGGGCAGTAGGGGCGTTGAGTGATTTATTTAAATATCGTGAAGGAAAATATGCTTTAGGTAAGAGAAGAAAGTGGAAGGTTTTGTTTGAACCAATTGTCATATTATTTTCCTTCGTTTATAATATATGTAGGTATAGTATGGATTATCTCAAATGATTTTTTCGCCCAAACCCTACGCCGTTAAACAAAAGGCATTGTTTCTTTTGTGCACCGCGGTGGCTAGGTGGCTACCTCATTTCTCATTGGTGAAAAGGATCACGCCCGTTTTAAAAGCAATTTTAGCGTGCTGCACATAGGGCTTTTAAGTAACAGCTTTTTGCTATATCCGAATATTCTTATATATTATATATAATATTCTTATAACCTGTCGTCCTACATTACCCAAATGTGTTAACTCCGAATGCTGTTATCTGAATTTGAACCATAAAAGTAGGATTCTAAAATTGCCTTTTTAACGGGCGTGATCCCTTTCACTGATGAGAAATGAGGTAGCCACCGCGGCGCACAAAAGAAACAATGCCTTTTGTTTAACAGGGTTTGGGCGAAAAATTCATTTGAGATAATTCGTACTAAAGGTAGGTAAGCATCGATACAGATATGTGGTCATGCACACAATCACATTTCATGTAATGACAGCAGAATTTTGGAGTTAATAGCCTTCGTACCGATACCAAGTTCAACAGCCAACTGCAACATTGACCAATGTTTTTTATTTCAAGCTTAAATACCTTTAAGTCACACTACTCATTAGACATAACGTACACAGATGAGGCCTAAGTGCCGAAGTTTCTTGCCGTTGCGTCTTTAGATAGATTAGACAGTGACTTGGAGGGGCGCTCACTTTAAAAATGGTGTATTTCTACTTATTCGATTACAGAATTGGGGGACGTAAATGTCCAACTACTGAAGCCGTTCTTGTCGCCTAATAGAGATAGCGAGAACGCAGTGTTCAAACTCAGCAGCCGTAAGTTAGAAAACTGCTCGGATGTAGGCTTTTGGATTCCGAAAGACAAGGAAGATCACATCCAGTGGTTGGCTAGGATAACCACTGCGTTACTTGATGTGCTGGTGTCAGATACAAATTATATAAAAACTCTGAAAGAAGTATGCAAAATTAAGGTAGGAATTTTAGCTAATTCTTCATTTCCTTGCCAAACTTCTTATTTAAAAATTTCACTTAGGTACGCCAAAATTACTTGGCTATACCCAGCCAATATAAACTATACTTGAAAACATGAAGGCTGTTTTGTTACTGTACGCTATAAAACTATCTCATCACATCGATATGACCACTTACGACAAATTTTGTATTTTTTTGCAGTCTATGGTTGGTAACTCAATTATCAACAAAACCTGTTTACTAATTTGTTTAAATGCTATACTTTAAAAATTATCAACAGTTGTATTTCTTTTATTTTAGGCAACAATTTGCCAGCAAATACTGCCAGGCTTGGTCGGATTACTTCTCTATTCATCACCTGAAACACACATGCAGATCTTCAGCGATCGAATAAACAATTTCTTTAAATTCATCTGGAACATGAACTTCGATGATGATATTGACAACAGTGGTGAGCGCTGTAGCCGCAGCTCAAATGTGATTGGCCATGATTGCAAAATGATTATTCGGTATATGATTGATATTGTTAATTTCGTACGACTTCAGAGGACTCATTATAAGTCGCGGTAAGTGTTTGTTCGTAACTCTGTTAGATGTACCTAAGTGTCAAAACAGACGGGAACTTTAACCTAACCGCCACTACGTACACGATAATGTGTATCGCTATACAGCGGCGGCAGTTATTAATTGGAAGAATCGGTTCAGCTACGTTTATTTGAAGTTGGGCTTGGAGCACAACATTATTATGACCTGAGAAACAACTTTTGACATGTTTGTTCGCTTTACTGTACTCTATATTGGCAAAGTTCTTTTGTACGGGAAAGGCGAAAATGCGCGAAAAATTTCATTCTTATTTTAATCTGCTTTAAATGTATTAAGGTGAGTCCAGATCTGGCGAATGCGTCACTGATGCGCCTATTTGCGAAAGGGTCGCATGCATTATGTAGTATGATGATATACACAGTATACGTCGTCGGGTAATACAAGTCAGTTGTCGTCGGGTAATTTCCCTTCTGCGTGGCGTAATGCCTTTGTTATCCCTCTCCCGAAAACCCCTAGTCCCACTTTACTTAAAGAGTTCCGCCCAATTTCTATTCTTCCGTTCCTATCAAAGGTCCTCGAGGCTGTTGTTCATAAACAACTGTCTGCCCACATCTTTTTCCAACCATCTACTGTCACCGCTACAGTCAGGTTTCCGCCCTGGTCACAGTACCACCACTGCGCTGCTAAGTGTCGTTGAAGATGTGAGGTCTGGCATTGAATCTTCACTAGTTACTGTCTTGGTCCTGATTGACTTCTCGAACGCATTCAACGCAGTAAATCACGATCTTCTCCTTGCTTCACTTAATCACCTAAATATCTCGTCGTCAGTGGCTGAGTGGTTTGCATCCTACCTGCAGGGACGCCGCCAGGCCGTCCGAGCTGATCAATCGCTTTCCGACTGGTGCAACCTAACTTCGGGCGTTCCTCAGGTTCCGTTTTTATTAATTTGATTACGACCAAAATTAAGTGCCCTTACCATTTATATGCCGATGACCTACAACTTTACACCCAGTCGAGGCTTGATGACGTGGACGAGGCTATCTCGAGATTGAATGATGACCTCAATCGCATCTCATCTTGGTCCAAAGACTTCGGAATAGCTGTGAACCCTTCCAAGTGTCAGGCTATCATTATCGGGAGTCCACGCCTGGTCCTAAATACCGATTTCACGAAAGTTGCACCGATTCTCTTCGAAAACATTGTCATTCCTTTTTCCACAAAAGTTAAAAACCTAGGATTGCTGTTTGATTGTGGCCTGACCTGGGAACCCCAGGTGTCCGATATGTGTCGAAGAGTTGCGTATACCTTGCGATCACTGTATAGGTTTAAACATTTTCTACCGATCTCTACCAAAACTCTCCTTATTCAAGCTCTGGTGTTACCTGTCATTGATTATTGTGATGTGTGCTGCACTAATGTGACGCAAGGATAACTGGACAAGCTCGACCGAGTATTGAACAACTGTATTAGGTTCATTTATGGTCTTCGCAAGTATGACCACGTAACCGCCTTTCGCCGACAACTCAACTGGCTTCGCATTCGTGAGCGCAGAAGTCTCAAAATTTTATGCACCCTGTTCTCCATTCTTTTTGACCCAGTGGCGCCAGAATACTTGCGATCTAAATTTAAATTTGTAACTGCTCGACCAGGATGCGAACTTCGCACCGCTCGTAAACTTATTTTAGCTATCCCGCACCACCGCTCTGGTGCTACGACCAATTCATTCACCGTGCAAGCCACCCGTCTCTGGAATGATTTGCCTCTCAGCATACGACAAGCCGAGACTAAGTTGACGTTCAAGCGCAAGCTGCGCAAGTATCTATTTGAAAAGTCTCACGATTAAGTGTCTGCATAGTAAAGTTAGTATTTATATTTATTGATATTTATATATTTATTGTTGTACCTATATATTTATTTATTTATTAAAATAAATAAATATTATAGGACATTCTTACACAGATTGACTAAGTCCCACGGTAAGCCCAAGGAGGCTTGTGTTATGGGTACTCAGACAACGATATACATAATATATAAATACTTAAATACATAGAAAACACCCATGACTCAGGAACAAATATCTGTGCTCATCACACAAATAAATGCCCTTACCGGGATTCGAACCCAGGACCATCGGCTTCACAGGCAGGGTCACTACCCACTAGGCCAGACCGGTCGTCAATTTATTTTATCTACATATTACATTTATATTTGTGTCTATTAAAGCATTTAGTTTTAGTGTTCTTTACATACCCCGCACCAACTATGTTTCTCTGTTTGGCCTAAAGGTTGACTGGTAGAGAATGCCGTGTAGCATTAAGTCCGCCAAAAGGCCGAACAAAAGTCACTGTATATTCTTACTGTGCAATAAAGTTTAAAAAAAAAATAAAAAAAATATATACGCACTTGCAATGCGCAGCTGATTCGCGAATGATGCCCTGGCTTTGATAAAGTTAAATTCTTCCAGCCCTGACCGTACCCCAGTGGACGCACTGAACTACTTGAGGCTCGACTACGACAAGGTGGCCTGGGCAGCCTCCGTGGCCGACCAGAACTTGGTGGCGATATATTACGGCGAGCTTTGGGCCGTCGCCCAGAACGGCGGCGTTCCTCCGCCTTCGCCTGAACGAACTACCAATCTGGACGGTGGTGATAATATTCAGAGGATCTTCAGAAAGGTACGACGAGATATTTGATTAAAACTTTATTATTTATTTATTTAAATCTGAGCTAGCGTAAGTGCGTCTGATATCCGTATATGTACAGTGAGCTGCGAAATTGCATGAATGAATTGCTTGATAAAGTCGCCATGCAGTTTTGCGGCTGATGGTACATTGTGATCATAATGGAAGATAAAAATTATGGTCAAATTTGAACTTTTTTATTATTGGTCAGATTGAATGAAAATTAATATGATTATGATTGATTTGCCTGATACATACGGTTGCAGAACAAATGGTACCTACATCTTGTCAATTATCAGGACAGATAAGGCTCCATCTGTACATAACTTGGGATTACAAATACAAAAAAATACAAAAAATACAAAAATCTTTATTTGTTTTTAACACAAATTGCCATGATTTAGGTGATGGAGCCGCCCGGTAAGCAAAAAATTGCCTGTGTCGGGAGGCACCGCTCTTCCCTAGGTTAAAGCAAACTATTTGTACAAACAAAAAATTTAAAATCTAAAGATTAATTTCTAAAACCAAAACAACAAAAATGACCATTTAACTTACACTAAATTTTAACAAACTTATGATATTGTAACTTAAATAGTTTATAATAATAACTATAAATGCATGAAAAACGTTTGCGCGCGCGCGCGTGTGTGTGTGTGTGTGTGTGTGTGTGTGTGTGTGTGTGTGTGTGTGTGTGTGTGTGTGTGTGTGTGTGTGTGTGTGTGTGTGTGATACTGTTCTGTCCGTTTGCCTATTTTTTTTTTAGTATTCTGATATTAGTAGTTTTTCCGTTTCTTCGTATGATTTTGTTTTTAGCCACGCAGTAAGAAGTGTTTTGCAATCACGGTGTGACTTTGAGTGAATGTCTATTTCTTTATTTATTTTATTATATAAATAGGCAGACTTTGCGTTAAATTGCGACCTTGCAAAGTGCGATCTTGTACGTGAAGTCTTAGCTACATAGATAATACGTCTATTATTTTTGTAGTTAGGGTTATATGGTAATAATTTGTGTGTTTTTAGTGTTGTTTGTAGTATGTATAACTTCCTGACCGAAAGTACATTGCAAGTAGTAGGGATTAAAACCCTCGCGTTATTTTATTGTGAAACTCGCCCTTGGCTCGGTTTACAAAACCGTCATCGGGGTTTCGCTTATCGTTATTAGTCTAATTCTGAATTCTTTACCTTATATCCGTCAATAATCCAATATCAGATCATACAGCATGATCCACAGCTGTTGCAAAAATAACTATTAAATTCCCGTTCCGGCCGTTCCAGTGTTTTGTATCTATCGGTGAAATGGACGCCGTCGACGGCTGCGGCACAGCACATCTGACAAGCGAAGAAGAAAAGCGCAACCACCTCATCAACACGGGCCAATACTCGGACGCTCTACTGTCTCACGACATTGCCTTGTCTGGCAGTCCTTCAAGTCCTTCAACGGACCTGCAGTTAGGCGTTGTGACGTCATTGTACAAGTCTGGCATGCACCATTTGGCCCTGCAGTATATTAAGTCGCTACCTGAGAATGATCATATTAACGATGTCAAGTATGATTGCTTGACCTGTCTTGGTGAGTTCTGGTTTATAATTCGGGGTTTTATTGTACACTGACCTTACACGCACACCTTACCTCACACGGCCTTACTCTCACGAATGCGTCTTATATTATATATCGAAGCATTTAACAACTAAAACCAAGTTTAGTATGATTGTCTGAATTGTTGTAGTTTATAACCAGGATTTTACAGCACAGTAGGTAGGTACACGGATGCCCCTACTCTCACGAATTCGTCGTACTTATTGAAGAATTAACAACATAAACGAAGTTACTTTAAGAGTTCTGGTTTTTGTATACAAAGTTGTAAACGTTAATGCACCACATTCGTCCATAATCACGACGACAGAGTGCGATGCTATTAATATTTATAAACATAAATGTTACATTAATATTCATTTAAACAATTTACATACGTGTATAACCATAAAATGTATGAAGTGGAATTGTTTATTCAATACGTCCAATTTTACTAATGAATATCGATATTATATTATCTTTTATGTTTTAGTTAATGCTGTGCATTACATGATTACAGTAATATAAAATATGATCATGGTTTTAGGAGATTGGAACCATTTCGTTGATACAAAAGATTTGGAAGAGAAGTGCAAGACTTCAATGAAAACTCCTCTATCGCTTATAAAAGCACTACGTTACGCTTGTCTCAAAGATTGCCTAAACATGCAGGCAGAACAGAACTTGGACTCCAAGCTTACTTTATCCCTGGACAGAGCAAAACTGGCTGTTTCCACATGGTGCCAGAACTTCAATATGGAAAACTGTCAGAACGTGTACAGAGTTGTAGCGAATTTGCAACTATTTAGAGATATTGAGGAATACTTTTTAGTCAGAAGCAATAAACTAACGGTAAATAGTTTATTGAGTAACTGGAAGGTCGAGAAACTGCCTTCGTTTCACGATTTTAAGCACCTGGTATCATTGATATCGCAAAGGAGTTTAATACTCGAACATGCTGGCAAAAATTACAATACATTTTTGAAGGATATTGTATCGCTCCAGTTGCAGTACGCCGGTATGTACACACCAGTAAGATCTATTATTTCACAAATTAAACGTATCATCAATCAATCAAATCATTTATTTTCAGGCAGCTAATCATGCTTATTAATCGGTTTCGCTGTCACCAAGCCATACCTATACTTTCGCGATAGTTTTTCCGTCTCCCACCCAGTCTACTTGCACCCAGTTAAAACCTACGTGACGTAGCCTGAAATCGGCCCATGTTCATGCCAGCGGCACTAAGCTGACTGAGCCCACGGATGGTATCGTCAACGGAAGGCCAACGGGCCATGGACGCGCAGTCTGCTTAGACCACATAGGGCGGATTGCACCAACCACATTTGACAGACTGATCAACATCACTCAGCAGAGAACTATGAAAATATCCATACAATAAAATTTAGCGAACGCTTTAACGGTGTCAGACGGTTTGGTCCTAGGTGAACGTTCGTTAACAACCTAATCACTTCGCGCTTACATCAGGCATTCTGATGCAGAATATTGCCCAACACCACTTTGTATACATACTAAATAGGTACCTAATTAATACCATAATATGATGTTACAGAATTGGGACTGTCAAATGGAAGACTTCAGATGGCTCAACGTCTGTTGTCTGTCGCCAAGAGTTTGCAAAATAGTGACGCGGTGTCTTTGGTAGAGAGCCGAGTGTCTTGGGCTAAAGGCCACAGGGAAATCGCGCTTTCTCTTATTCGCATGATGGGAGATCGCACTGATGATGTTGAACTTAATGCTGCGTCGTTAAGGTAGGTATTTTTACTTATACAAGGCGTTGACTCTAATTATACTTTTAAGCATATCTTAATACTATAATTCAGTTAAAACTGGTTTGTTAAATTTGATTAATCATTATTTTTTTATTGTAGTTTTCACTGTTCTTTTATTTTTGTACAATTTGTATAATGTTTGTTTGTTTTGTATAATGTTATAGAGTTATAAATTGTACTCAAATGACAGCTAATACGGAACTGCAAAATAAAAACAATAATATTTTCTTCTGAAAAAAATCGTTAATTTGACATGAAGTATGTAGTTGCTTGTACAGTCATGTCTAAAAATATTGATACGGACAAATTGCCAAAAATTGTATACACTACTTTAATATTATTGGCATTAAGGTCGTGTATATATATTTTTGGCACTTTGTCCGTATCGATAACGATATTCTTGGACGTGGCTGTAAAGTAAGATGCATAATCTACTTTCAGACAATATGGAATGTGGATGGCAGAATCGAAATTTGATAATCCCAGAGACATAATAAACAAATTTCTGAAGAAAAGTCTCGATGTTTTGGCTGGAAGCGACCACAGGCAAACAAGACTAAAAGTTTACCACGACATTGCAAAATTCGCAGACTCAGAATATAAACAGGTACCTAATAAATGTAATATCCTCTGTGTAACCAAATGGTCACACCAGAGGCGCAGAATAGGACAGAGTAGCGTTCTCATCATTCGTCTTGACGGAGGATCGAATTGCCGCCATTACTGTTGTCATTTGTTTGTTGGTTTTTTGCTGTTACGAAAGTAGAATTGTGAAAAGTTGTTTGTAATTTACATTTTAGTTAAAAATATGAGTAAGTAGTGTGTTTCTGTATTTGTTCAAATTTATTTTTAATTGCATTATTTTAATATCTAGTCTACAGATATTTACAGGTAGCACTAGTAGCAATGCAGGTCATTTCCCTACGGCTTCTGAACCCATCTTAGAGTACTTATGATATGTGTGTAGATAACTGTACATGCCTTAAAACACTCGTGTGATTCTATTATGAAACTGCTGACGCTCGTTTCATAAAACTACACTTGTGTTTTAACCCCTCTCATTATGTATCAGTTGCATAAATTCTATTAGTGTAGCCGCGCCTGAAAGCGCAAGCGCTTCGCAAGTTCGCAGCTTATTTTAAGGAACATAATATCAATATTTAATTGCATGTTTGAGAAAAGCAACTTAAAGCTTAAAAGCAACCCCATTTATATTCATTACAGTTTATAGCTTACATACATGATTTGTACTAATACCTATTTTTGCTTAAATATTATTTATCAGGTAGTTTCATATATGAATTCTTCCATTTTTGAACACAAATTGAAATGTATGGAAAATATGAAGGATGCGGCAGACTCCCTGAGAACAACATCAACGCAACAGCAATTGACCAGGTAGGTAGGCACTAGGTATGGTATATGAACCTAAATATTGTTTCACATCATTTCGATTGTTTAATTAAATAAATAAATATCAGGGGGTTGATCTGTGTAAGACACAGATCAACCTAGCCCCAAACTAAGCTAAGCTTGTACTATGGCTGCTAAGCGACGATATACATACTTATATGTATAGATAAATACACTTACTTATATATGTAAAACACCCATGACTCAGGAACAAATATTTGTGTGCATCACACAAATAAATGCCCTTACCGGGATTCGAACCCAGGACCATCGGCTTTACAGGCAGGGTCACTGCCCACTAGGCCAGACCGGTCGTCAGAAATTAATAATTATTTTTAATAAATTGAAATTAATTAAAAGAATATCCTCGGCAAATCGGTTAATTGAAAGTTATATTTGTATGATAAGGGATGAAAAGAAATATCTGGCGACTACGAGAGGATTGAGTAACTTGGACGAGGCAGATATTGCAAATACAAAGGCTGAGAAGCAACGATACTTGCAGCTAGCTATGAGGTGAGTAATTAAGAGCTGATATTTTAGTGCATCATCATTTTAATGTTTAGGTACTCGGACTTTTAGTGAACATGCGTCCGCCAATTTAAATATTATAAGTTGAAGGCTCGCGAGTTATATTTTATTTCCCAATATGTTTAACTTAGAATGGACCTCATTGATTTATTGAACGATTTCTTAGGTCTTTTTTAGGGTTCCGTACCCAAAGGGTAAAAATGGGACCCTATTACTAAGACTTCACTGTCCGTCTGTCTGTCACCAGGGTGTATCTCATGAACCGTTATAGTATGAATTTTCACAGATGATGTATTTCTGTTGCCGCTATAACAACAAATATTAAAAACAGGATAAAGTATATATTTAAGTGGGGCTCCCATACAACAAACGTTATTTTTTTAACTTACGTTTAAAGAGTGGCTCGATTAAACTGTAGAACAAACGAAACAACAATATGTTAATGAAGTCAAAACTCTTCAGCACAAAACATATCGCTTTGTGACCTTATTTTTTACCATTATCACAGGTACTATCTGCTATCCCTAAAGCACAGCGAAGAGAACAATCTATCAGTGTTCCGCGTAATCTCCCTATGGCTGGCCGACCCAGGTTTAGAGTTGGACTCGGACGGCGACAGTTTTGAGGTGCTGTTACGCGCGCTGCCTTCACGCAAGTTTCTAGCAGCACTTCCACAGTTGGCACCACGGCTGGCACAGGAAACCGGGGCGTTTGCTGAAAATTTGGACAATATTTTGAGTAAGATTTAGATTAAATTTAAAAGGGGAAAAATTACTGCCTTGGCTGAGACTTGAACTCACGGCTTCTGGATCGATACTCCAGCGCTCTGCCAACTGTGCTACCAAGACCTCATCTATAGCCAGCTAATCTTTCCACCATATGGGACTAGGCTAGGGGACCCTAGGGACATCTACCGAGTTCCCAATCATATTAGAAATTAACCAGTTACGATGTGCTACCCATACTAAACTATTTTTTATACAACCAGAAACGTCTGCGAACGAGCATCGTCCTCGATTCCCGTGACTTTTAACCCTTTATTAAACAATGTAGATCATCTCCCTATGGCTGTTAGCTAACCCGGGGCTAGAGCTACACGCAGACGGCGACAGCATTGCTCGCTCGAGCAAGTTTCTAGCGTTCCTCAACAAACTCCTAGCGATTCGAAACGCAACCTTCTAACTCGGGAGGTGTAGGTAACATTTCTTTCGACGCGATATCGCGACGTTGGGAGTGTTGGTAGTATAGTATAGTGGGAATGAACATGTAGTTCCTATATATCGTTATATTTATAGTGTCGTTTGTTTCTCGAGATGCGGGGGAGAACAAAGGATCGGAAGAGTGCACTCTCCCCATATTTTTCAACCTTAACAACTGCGGTGAAGACATGCTGATTTTGTTTTTATCAGAACGTTGCGCGAAAGAGCACCCGCACCACACTCTCCCTATCCTCTTCAGTCTCAAGAACTCTGACAAAGACATGCGCATCCTAAACGCAAGTCGGCACGCGGCAGGCGATGCGCCAACGTCGACGCAAGAACCCCCGGAGCCGCGCGTCGGAGCTACTGAGGCATTGATATCGGCGTTAGCGGCTGAAAGCCCGGCTGTAGCTAAAATTATAGCACAGATGGAATGCATGTGCGATGGTTAGTACTACCATAATTTTGCTATCCTACTCAGTTACAATCAAACTCAAACTTTTCATAAAGAGATATTTTAATGCAACCGGACCTTAGTATAGTCAAAGATAGATATAACTCCGTAATAGATGGATACAGTCTAAGGAAAAAACGTGTCTCGAAAATCACGAAAATTTTATTCTCGATCAGATGTCGCTACTACCTTTGGCCTACTCTCGTATAGAGGGCGTTGACGGTTTCGTTTGTTATTTAACAATTTTAACGCATATCAGTGAAAGAACATAGGTCAAAAAAATAAAAATAATTAATGCAAATAAAAAAAACATTTATCCATATTTAAATACATTTTATCGTATTTTTATAAAACTTCATTTTTAGTTTTAAAGTGTGTCGATAGATGGCAGTGAATTTACTGTGGTTACAAAATTTACTATGACAGTACCGCTCTATAATATTATAAATATCCTCTTTGGTATAGTTGTGTGACACCCATGTGGCTACGTCCTCTGCGCTTAACGCACAATCTAGTCCATCCGTTGTTTTGACCTTATATTTATTCCAGCTACAATAAGCTTCGCAAACTACAAAACGAAGGAGAAAGCTCAAAAACAAATAATACCGTCCGCTGAACTGATACACCGACTCGGCCGTCTGGACGCTATACCTGTGCCGATTGATACGATACCCGTGAGGCATGATTGTAACTATTCGTGTCTACCAAGTAAGTCCCTGTGGTGTTCGTTTTATAGAAACTAATCATATTTAAACTTTCTTCTTTCATATTGACTTTAAAATTAAAATACAAAACTGTTAACTCGCTCATGGATCGCGATTCGCGACGTACTTCTGACAGCTTTCAAACTCCTCTGAAGAACTCAATACATTTGTTGTATTTTTTCCAAGAATAGTTTATTCAATACTTATTATCAATTCATATCTTACTGTAAATAAAATAGCATAGGCTGCATGCAATTTAAAATATTTAATTTGTTTTTTAGCTATCGATTCATTCGAGAACAGTTTTGAACTAGTTGGAGGGATAAACTGCCCAAAGAAAATCATCTGTAGAAGTTCAGATGGACGGAGAAGGATCGTTTTAGTAAAGGTATCACACCCTATTTATTTAATCACAAAATTTGTATGTTATGTACAGTAAAGTACAAAACTTGCTTTCACTTTAAAAAAAACTGCATCGAAATCGGTCCATCCGTCGGAGAGCTCGATGCCACAGACAGACAGACAGACATTGGCGTCAAACATATAACACCCCTCTTTTTGCGTGGGGGTTTAAAAATACGCTTAAAGAAATAAAATACTGAAACTGTTGTTACACCAAAAAAATTGGTACATGTCTTATTTTATTCAGGGCGAGGACGATCTTAGGCAGGATGCCGTCATGCAACAAGTGTTCAACATTGTAAATACATTGCTGGAAAGGAACTCCGTGACCAGCCGAAATAAGCTTCTTATACGAACATACAAGGTAAGGTGGGTGGCACGGGGGGTTTTAGAATAAATGGTACCATTTACTTTTTACCGAAAAACTATCAACTATTGGGTTATTTAGACTCAGGATCACGAGTACTATTGAATGAGACGAAGAAAGTGCCCAGTTTTTCATACACATTTTGGGTGTCAGTTTTGTAACGGTCCATACAAAATGTATGTGAAAATGCGTTACAAAACTGTAATTTTTTTGGACATATTTTTTTTCTTTTTAAATCGATAGTCCTCGTGATTCTGAGTAGAAATAACCCAAAAGTTGATGGATTTTCGAAAAAAAGTAAATGGAACTTAAGTGAAAATGCCTAGGTACAAGTGTGAAAATATGGATGTAGACTACTTACCATTCGCCGACCATAAGAGCTATGGGACATATTTTTATAGATATTTATTTTGCATATATTTTTGAGTAACATGTGTTTTGCCGTCTGTTTTTCCAGATGTAGATAAAGTTAGACCTAGATAAGTCTGCAACGATTTTGATAGAACACGCAGTGCAAGTGTTATTTATACGTCATAATTTCATAGAAGTTTGACGTTTAAAATAACACTTGCACTGCGTGTGCTATCAAAATCGTTGCAGTCTCTTCTTGGTCTAACTCTATTTGTTTGCGTAACTAGTAAAACAAATGTTCTCTTTGGAAGGTGGTGCCGATGTCTCGTCAGTCGGGAGTGCTGGAATGGTGCGAAGGTACCCTGCCACTGGGTGCATACTTAGTGGGAACTGGAACCACGGGTGCTCACGCGCGTTATCGGCCGAAGGTAATTAGCGAGTTAATTATTTACATATAGAAGACAATGCTGTTGGGTATGTCCCACTAAAGTTTACTCAGTTTCTCATAACTTTTTCTACTCCAGCAATCTTATTTGTGATGTGTATTATGAAATGACTGCCACTGAGATCGAAATCAACTTCATAAGAAGCGCGGCGCGCGCGCCGGCGCAGAGTTATAAGGATCCTAACTGCAGTGTTCTTAAGGATATTCATACAGTATTATGCAACTGTTGTTTTTTTTTATTCTGACTTCTAGGCAAAGATCTACAAACCAATATTTACTTTTATTTTATTTCTAATTTTAGGTCAATTGTCGTTGTCTTAAAAAAATATTGTGTGCAACGGTACATAATTAGGTCTTAAAATTCTCAGGCCTGCTCAACTTCGTTTAGTTTTGTAACTTTGGCCCTTGAATTTTAAGAACCCTTATTATGTACCTGTTGCGTAAAATACTATAGTAGTACATAAATAGAGCTTTCGTTCTAACTTTGATGTGCCAAACAATAAATCAATGCTAGATAAAGCCTTTTTAACGACTCCTAGTTATGTCCAGTCAAATTTAAAACGATGCCCTGTCGCTTCTTCCAGGATATCTCATGCACTGCTGCTCGTGCCAAATTCACCACTATTCAAAACAGAAGGACGTTGTCAGAGAAGTTGGCAATATTCATGAGCATACTGAAGAATTTCCAACCGGTTTTCCACAACTTTTTTACTGAACAGTATCTAGATCCTGTGACTTGGTATGAACGGCGCCTGGCTTACACCAAAAGGTAACCTGAACTACTTACTTAATTCCATCATTTGGAAACATTGTGTCGAAATGTATGGGTAAGTATGACATATTCATTCACAGTTGTTTTTGTCAAACAAATTCAAAATATGTGCGTTAATTGATTTGATTTGTTTTGATTACGTTTTTCATGATTTCAGTGTTGCTACATCGTCGATGATGGGGTATATCTTAGGTTTGGGCGACAGGCACGTTCAAAATATTCTGATTGACAAGAATACTGCTGAAGTGGTGCACATCGATTTCGGTAAATACTCTTTACATCAACTACTAGTACTACTTTTACCGTAAAATCTCCAAATTCTCAAATATTTTCAGAAATGCTAGAAGAAAATCAGACAAAAACAAAAGAAGACCAAATTCATAGATACACAATTTATGTGTTATCAAACTTTTGGACCGTAGATGTTCTTAAGTTGTTATGGTTCTTATACATGATATTCATTTGAATAAATGTTTTCAGGAATTGCATTCGACCAAGGGAAAGCGCTTCCAACGCCCGAAACGATACCGTTCCGTTTGACGCAGGACATGATCGCTGGGTTTGGATCCAGTGGAGTGGAAGGCATCTTTAGAAAGTGATTATCAATATTTTGTTTTTAATGCCTGCAAAAACTCGTTTAGGGGACTTAGGGCCCAGGTTCTTGATTGTAGATGGGAAGCCACCATCTGGCTTGCATCCGCTCCGCGACCTTGGCGCGGTCCGGCGCACGTTCGATCGTGTGTGGTGGTCCGCCGTGCGGCCGTTAAGGACGCAGCCATAAGTAATTTTGACATTTTTGACCGAACCAAGGTCCGGTGCGGACGGTGCGGTTGTGTATTGGTTACAACCTCAACTCAAACCTATGTTTTATACAAATCACGTATGTACCTATTTGTCAATACCCTATAATGTATTTAATTATTTTTCATTTCTCGTGCTCTGAAAGAGGGTTATTGTAGTTCTAAAAGTGTGCAGAAAGTGATACGTTTCTGCACTATTGAGCATTTTACTTTCCAAGTATGTTTATTTGTAATTTTTTTACGATAAGCAATTTTAAATGGATTTGTTATACAAATTCCATTCTGATATTTAACCCCATTCCATAAATAACGATAATTTAACCTAAATTGTTAATTGAAAGTACCCTCAAGAAACACTATAAAAATTATATTTAGTCATGTTTTAAAAAAACCGGCCAAGTGCGAGTCGGACTCGCGCACGAAGGGTTCCGTACCATTACGGCAAAAAAGTCAAGTTTGTTGTATGGGAGCCCCACTTAAATATGTACATTATTCTGTTTTTAGTATTTGTTGTTATAGCGGCAACATAAATACATCATCTGTGAAAATTTCAACTGTCTAGCTATCACGGTTCATGAGATACAGCCTGGTGACAGACGGACAGACAGACAGACAATCAGGCAGACAGACAGCGGAGTCTTAGTAATAGGGTCCCGTTTTTACCCTTTGGGTACGGAACCCTAAAAGCAAATTCATTTTACTTTCCTCGTATTCGAAATGAATAGTAGTGTTTTACTCGAGTGAAAGGAATCATTTCAGCCTCGGATTAATGGCGCTCTCGCTGCGTTCGAGCGCCAAATTACCTCTGCAGTAATGAGTGCCTTTCATCCCTTGGTTAACAATCTACTATTTTGTCAGGTCCTGTGAAAAAACAATGCAACTGTTGCGCGACAACCATGAAACGTTATTGACAATATTAGAGGTTCTGCTGTGTGATCCGTTGTACGCTTGGACTACGAAGAAGTTGCGATCGACGCAAAAAGATGCTAATGGTGAGTTAACTGCCATTTGTGATTTATTTATGCTTTAAAATGTTCAATTATGTTCCGTTATTTTTTTATTTATCTTGTACGCATTTCAGTCCCGTTTAGTTCAAGGTTCATTAGGTCTAAGATAGGGAATGCTCCCGGTACCACCCGGTATTCGTTTACTATACAAAAGCTGTACTGAAAAGGGGAATTCCCGGTCTCGCCGTACAAACTCAGTACCGGGAGCATTAGGCCAAGGAACACAGTGGGCCCACAGTAGGTACACACAGCTGCAAAAGTGCACACCCACTTTATGAATGAAATTCATTTACAAAGTGGGTATATGCACTTTAGCAGTTCGCTATGAAAAGAATTACCGCGCGATGTAACTCGGTCTGTGTAGCTGTAGACATGCCTCGCTCGAGGCATTTGCACCGCGCGGTGCGTTTACTTCGGTTTGATGATTAGCGTTCTGGGGCCGATTGCATAACAACTTGTAACTAATATTACTAATAACATAGAGTAACTTATACTAGAGCGGTACTGTCATAGTAAATTTTGTAACCCCGGTAAATTCACTGCCATCTGTCGACACACTTTAAAACTAAAAATGAAGATTTATAAAAATACGACAAAATGTATTGAGATATGGATAAATGTTTTTTTTATTTGCATTAATTATTTTTATGATTTTGACCCATCTTTCACTGATATGCGTTAAAATTGTTAAATAACAAACAAAACCGTCAACGCCATCTATACGACAATAGGCCAAAGCTAGTAGCGCCCTCTGAACGAGAATCAAATTTTCTTGATTTTCGAGGCACGTTTTTTCCTTAGACTGTATCCATCTATTACGGAGTTATATCTATCTTTGCTAATAATATTAGCGAGTCTCTTTCTAATCAAAGGAATTGGAAAGATACTTCCGCTAATATTATTAGTTACAAGTTGATATGCAATAGGCCCCAGGTTTTACTTTAAGTTTTTTATTTATTGTTTATAACGTTAGTGGCGCGTCCAACGGGCTCAGTGGCGGACCTGGCAGAGCGGGCTCTACTGGCCGTGGGCAGCAAACTACACGGCACCGAGGACGGCGCGGCCGGCGGCGTGGCGGTGCCCGGGCAGGTCGCGCGGCTCATACGCTCCGCCACCGACCCCGCCAACCTGTGCCGGCTCTTCCACGGCTGGCAGCCTTACTTGTAATTGTTATCGTGACTTACTGAATACAGTGTAACCACGAAGGTGTCCGTTGCAACTTTCTTGCGTAGCGTAGTTAAGACGATTTTAAATCCCTATAAGTAAGTAGCTAAGCTACCGTTCGACTGGCAAACTTACTTGGGATTGTTGTGTTAATTATTATATGATGATGATAATTGTGATACATTATGGTTATGGCATAATTTTTTGTTTCAATATAACCGACCAATGATTAATTTAGATAAGTATTGTTTGATTTTAATTGTGAAATAATTATTAAACCTGCAAATCACTGTCACTGCAAGTTCAACTGCAAGTATGTACATTTTGAACTCATAATTTTGTACTTGTGACGTAATTTAAATTAACCCATCAACCTGTTGCCCCTTTTCGCCTTTCGGTTGACAAAGCCGCCTGTAGATAATTCTTTAATGTTCGTTATTATGATTGATGTTGAATAAATACGGATTTTATTTTACTGCTCATTTTGTGCTCCTCATTGCATGCCTGGCAAAAAAATCCCTAGATTGGCGTAAGTTGGCCCTTTAATCCAGGTGGGTAAGTTTGTTGAAAGAGGCTTGGTTAAGAGGGTATAATATGGAGTGGTAGGTGGAGGGTACAATATGAAAACTAAGCCGTTGAAAAAAAAAAAGGATAAATTATAACATTTAGGAAAATGATATACCTATTTAAAGTTAATAAAATTCGGCGCTTGTATAAATAGTCCGAGTTATTTACCTTTAGTTAACTGCACCGTATGCAATCATAAAACTCCTCCACACTCGCGTTCGCGGCTTCGCGCCGCGTAGTCTTAGCCGGCTTTAGATACATGAATCTATAGTTTGTCAAAGGACTTCTCATTTCAAACATAGTCGGAGAGAATCATACTATCTTTGTCTTACACTAGTACTAGCATCCAAAAGAAAAGGATGAGTATAGTTTTTTTGTTTCTATTTACTGACAATTTGGTTTGACCAACTATAGTATAAAACTGAATTAGGCATGAGTGGTGGGGGAGACTGATAGAACGGGATAGACTTATGTATCTTTCAGTAGGAGTAGCAGAGAAAGCGTTATTATTGTTTGTCCTTGTTACAGTCTCACTTTTTTTAATTCCCCACCATAAATTTGTATGGTTTATGGTGAGCTACAAATTTACTCGACCAATCATAGTATCGCATCGCGTTACTATGATTGGTCGAGAAAGAGATATCGCTTTCTCGTTCTAACTTATGGGTGCGTCGCACAATGACCTTGGTGCGGTACGATGTGAAGTGTGTTATGGCTAAGGTATCTAAACATAGAAGGTAGGATGCTATAGAAGTGGCCTACCCCGTGCGCCCGTGAGGGACAGAACAATTTTAATAAAGTTTTAAAGAGGTTTTAAAAACGAAACGTAACATGCAATGTCACTGTCACTTTGACAGCTGATGAATTTTGGTTAGTTGCCATAGTAACAAAGAATAACAACATTACACTATAGAATATGCTTCAAATGCTTCCCTTACATTTACGCATAAATGCATTCATGCAAAACCAATACCTCCTAGCAACAAAAATAATCCCATGGCTGAATTGCATATATTAGGACAATTGCATGGTGCATCGGAGTTTAAAACAAGATCTTCATTATTCTGCCGATATAGTTTTCAGTCTGGTGAGTAGAGTTACATTATTGCACATCATTGAAAATTGAATAGGCTATTGTTCATACGTACTGATATTTCAGGTCCAAATTGGACGGTTATTTCTGGGTGTTCAGAAGGTCAAACGGTATCGGCAAAACCTGACCACGAAAACAAAGTTGCTTGGACTCAACCGCTCGATATTCATTACATAACAAAGGGTATCCAGGGTAACTATTACTTTGATCAATTATTATACGTATAAGTTATTATTATAGATTCTCTTAGTTAAGTTAAAATGGGTAATTTGGCAAGCTTACTCAGTTTCTGATTTGATAAGCTTATATCTGAAATATTTCTAGGTTGGCCAAAACTAGTCTTGCAAGTAAGTTGTTTGGATTCATTGAATCGCTCCTGGATAGTGGGCTACAGTTGCTGCAGTTTACCAGCAGTCCCAGGGTATCACACCATAAAGGTGCCATGTTGGGCTCCTGCCGCCACCAACCTCTCTGACCGAGTAAAACAATACTTTCTTGGTGGATCTCATCAGCTTTTAGAAACTGATTTAATTAATCTAGGCTTAGATAGGTAAGTTTATTGTTATATTTTGTAGTTTTAGAAGTAGTGTTTTTATTAACACATTCACTGCTAAGAACCCGCTGCGTGGGTTCATTTTATATTGGAAATGGGGTGCTTGGCACTGAAAGTGTTAACCTTCAAAATCATTATATATTTCAGGTATAAATTGCATACAGAGTCAAAAGGTATCATATTTTTACAAATAGACACTATCTTAAGAAATTTATGCCAATTTGGTATAGAGTATAAGTAGAAATGAAGGTTATTACTTACCTCGGGTTTACACTACTCTCCATACTGATACAGTTTAGTGTTATGGATTATATCCAAGAAAGACTACAGCCAGATGAAAAACCACTGATTACTAACATTACTAGCAATAGGAATCTGTTTCGAGATATACTGCAAGAATACTCTAAGAAACCCCATGCACTGTATTACCGTACTCTGAACCAATTACAAGAGTACAAAAACCTAACATCTACCCAAAAAAATTATGATAATGCAACTTTAAATGGTAGCACATTTGAGACAACCACAGATACTTTAACCACTACATTTGAAGACCTGTTTGATGAAAGTTCTTCCATGTCAGATGTTGAAACTACAACTGATTCTTTTTACACCAACACGGACATTGAGAATGTAACTGAGTTTACATTGTTTGAAAAGAAAAATAATACAATGAATAAACCAAACTCTACTCCAAAGAGGAGTTTTGCCAAAGACATGTGTCATTGCAATCTCTTGGTAAGTTTTATAGAATAATATGCAAATTACATACAAATTATAAGTACATACATAAATGTGCAATATAAGAGAAGAAAATGATTTGTTTTCCTTTGCAGTTTAAAGTGTGTGATATTAATTGCTGTTGCGACAGTGATTGTGCCGAGACAGACATTAATTTGTTTGAGAGTTGTGACAAAGGGGCTTTAGATGGAAAACGAAATGATGTATGCTATCCTCAATTCAGTATTAAACCGAAAACAAGTAACATTATTGGTAACTTGTTTTGCATAGCAAAAACAAATTTACCTGAGAAGCGGAATGTTAATAAGGTATTTTTTGTTAAAATATATCACAATTAAGTACATATTACTAATCTAAGAAATGTCTTTCCACACTGATTCATAATTAAATTTCAGTATGATCGAGAATTCGCCACTAAAACTATGGACATGACTTTAAAATGGCAAAAAATTAAAACATCAAAGGATAATATAGAATTTACTAAGGAACTTTATAAATCTGGTGATCCAATATGGCTACTGAAAAATGGTTCGATCGGTTATTTAGGCAAGTTTCATTACCTTCTTAATGCAAGCTAATATTTATCCAAGTACCTTACTGCTTACTGAAAACTTACTGGAATTTGTAGCTATCACAAAAATACTTAACTATTTATTTTCTTACAGATGTATCGACTCCGGAAGTAAACCACTATTGTACAGGTAGAAAAATTATTAAATTCTTAAAGGATGAAAGAATTCAATGTAACGTTAAAATAACGCACTTGGAAATGATACAACTTTATAAAACCATTGAAGAAACTACCATTATCAGTGTAACAGATCGCACTTTGAACACTTCTATCTTGGTACGAAATTAACAACATACTAATCATGTTTTGTTTCTAATTTTTCATGCTATGTTTTTATTTTAATGTTAACGGTAGCATGAGATTAGTGGACTTTATCAAAGAGGCTGGTGGATGTGACTGGGGATCGTAGGGCTGGCAGCTTCCTCGCACAGCGCATTAGTATTGCAATTCAGCGGGGTAATGCTGCCAGCATCTACGGCACCTTACCGAGGGGTGAATTTTTATTTTAGTTAAGGTTTAGGATAGGTAGTATATTTTAGTTACGTTTAGTTTATAAGTTTTGTTACTATATTTTTATTTAATTTGTTCCAATAAATTTTTTAAATTATCATAATCAACATTTCTCTATTCTGTTGACTTTTAAAGTGTGTTTCTGTTGTTACAGAATTGTTCTAATGTTCATTGCACCAATTGGACAGTCATTATTTGCAATGATACATCATGCATAAATTATAACAAGTCTACACACGAGCCATTCTGCACGGATAGTCAATGCACTCTTATTGCACTGAAGATTGACTACATGTTTTACTATCATAATTTAAAAATTGTTAACGCTACAGTCAAATTATACACTCAAAACGTGTCAATGAATGTGCCACTGCTGATTCAAGATATAAGTGTGCGATTTTACCTATCAAATACATCCATTGAACAAGCTGTTCAATTTAGTGGGAATCCTAGTTACATTCCTAATCGTCCAGTCATCGTATCGCACGTTGAAAACAATCACACTGATAACTTTTTCAACAGTAGTTCAAAGCATAACCATTTCGTACTGCCTGTTAATGAAAACGGAAAATGTACCCTATCTAATACAGTAAAAGATGAATTGAAATTCGGTTCAAATAAGAGAACTAAATGCAGATTGTATTTGGAACATAAGTTTTTATCCTACAATTGCACACACGCATGTAGAATGATTCATGCCAGTATTGAAGAATATTTAGGATTAAATTATACATCATTTGTTTCTTCATATGGAAATCCACGTGGACAAGAAGACGCCCAGTGGATTCCACTACAAGTCCAGGCGACTGAAAAAGACGCCATTTTCGGTGAATTTTTCGACGGAAAATCAACTTTAGTATGTCACAATATAGTGACAGCTGTGTCTCTAATGTTTACCTACGCTGACCTAAGTGCGACGAATGATAAAATTGAAAATAAAATTCTTACTGCAACTGTACAGATGACAGAGCGAAATATTACTTTCCAAGTAGAAGATTTCACCACTGTGTTGACTGTGGATGTGACCTTTGTAGACGTCACTAAACCGCCTGTGTACGAGTTTGCTGGAAGCCCAGATTTCAATATTCATTTACCTGCAGATTTTTTCTTCCCATTTCCAAATAAAGCTTTCGTTGATAAATGCAATTCAATACAATTTATGTACATTTGTGGAGTAATGTTTATCGCAATAAAATAACTTGAAATAATAAGTAATAAGTTTTATTTTGTAATAATTTAATTACTTTTGTTACTTCTATCTCTGATAACTTTGCACCCGCCATTCAAGGAATGAACAATCTTGAAGTGCGATGGCCTGAAAATAAAACCCAATTGAGGCTTTTATGATTTCAATTAAACATGAATAATTGTAAGCAGAAGGCCTCCCAATAAGTTGGTAAATAAAAATGAAACAAAGCAAACCCAAGATAACTTCATGGAAATGCAATCAATCAATCATTTTTGCAAGACTGTTGTTTATATTAAATTTGGTATTAGCATCGCTCGTCTCATTAGTTTTTCGTTTATTTCTTATTTCGTATCATTCTGTATTCATCACTCGTTCTTTATTCGTCTTGTTCGTTTTTTATCATTATCTACTTTAGTCGAATCCGTAACTAGTCTTTCTCTTAAACCCCGGCAAGCTCGGTTCTCCATACAAACGTAGTTCCGCTCTCATTTTAAAATGACTAGCTAAATTGCTCTGAAACTTTGTACTTACAATAGGATAAGGTATATGTCTGTAATTAGTTCATGTAGCTTCAGATACCATAGTTAAAAAGATACAGCGAATTTAAGTTTTTCATACAAAACTTGTTTTTGCTCTATTTAGTTTGTTTTATAGACTGGAGCTATGTAAACTAATTTCAGACCTAAATATACCTCATGTCATTGTATGTGGAAAGTTTCATTACAATCCAACACGTAGTTTTAAAATGAGAGCGAAACTACGTTTGCAAGGGAAGGTGCAATTCGGCCGAGCTTGCCAGGGACTTTTAATTCGTATTTCGTCACAGTCTTCCTCGGTCTCATTCGTTTTTAGGGTTCCGTACCAAAGGGTAAAAACGGGACCCTATTACTAAGACTCCGCTGTCACCAGGCTGTATCTCATATGAAACAATAGTCACAAAACTCACAAATAGCGATTGAGACGAAAAACGAATGTGACGAACTCGGAATGCGATCAAAAACAAAAGAGACTAATTACGAATGTGTCCAGAACCGAACTTGTCAAATTATTTTCGGCGAAAAAGTCAATGAGATAAAAAACGACAAATGAATGAGACCATGATGAAAACGATTAAGACATAATTAAGAGAACGACAAGTTAAAGAATATTGCCAAAAAAGATATTGACAAAAGAGCGAACAAGTAGAGTATAGAACGAGTGACGAATACAGAATGATACGAAATAATAAGAAATTAACAAAAAACGAATGAGACGAGCGATGCTGATACCTTAACTTTGTTAATATAAAAAAAAACGAGCCTAGGTAGAAGATAGTTGATGGGGTTACCTCGTTCTCATTTAGCTGAGATATCAATAAAACATGCTGTTACAAAAGAGAATTTTAATATATTTGCTTCTGGAAATTATGAGGAACACTATCATAATACATTTCGAAAGGATCCAACTAAACCTACGATGGTATTTACAATAGTTTTACATTGATTAAAATCTCAATGTGTTAAGAATAACTCTAACTAAGACATATTTCCATCCGTAATAACAAAATACTATTAAATAAACTAAAGCGGACGTACACTGGAATCTATGCTTCATACGTGTTTATTATAACAGTTAACATAGTGTGATCCTGTTTAAAATTATTACCTAGGTCAGTTCTTTATCGACCGAGCGGTCGGCGCAGAATGCTAGCTCGTGAGGCGTTTATGTGTGATAACACTATTTTACCATTAGCTCGGGCAACCAGATTACACAACATTGCAAACGAATGCCCCGAGCAGGGGCAGCTTTTTTCAAGACTGAGTAGGTGAACATTACAACATATTTCCCAAAACACATTTTATGCTAATACGATTTCTAATGGGATACATACTTATTATTTCTGTCGGGCTGGCATGATGGAGATTCAAATAAATAATGCATTAAGTGGTCGGTGAAATGTGAAAGATTCAATCATGCCCGGCTTCGATAGGGACCGGTCGGAGGGTTCCATCCGACCGTTCAATATAAGAGAAACAAATGGTCCGTCGGTCGCGAAGAAAGATGACACAAACGACAGTAGGACATGTTCTGGTGCACGACAATTTTGCCATAAAATTTTCCAATCAAATAACGCAGTTCCAAAATAGTAAATATATTTTTCATTTAAAACAACTAAGTCCACGTTACAACGGAGGTAACCGGACCGGGAACCGCTCTTCACTTTTTAAAGTCCAGCATTCACCACACGACCCGTACAACTCCTCCGCTCATTCACTATCCGAGCGTTCGAGTTCGTTCGTTCAATTGCGACGTACGGGCTCGTGCGTGAATGATAAGCTTTATAGATGACGGGGAATGGCAAAATCGGTGTGTCGTGTCGGGTCGGGTCGGGCCTGGTGCGGTGGCACTGACAGCGCGCCGCGTACGCACCTATGCGACGTACGTGTACACCTTGCGGTCGTCCGGCGTGCGCGCCAGGTACTCGCGCTCGATCAGCCCCTCGATGCGCTTCTTGATCACCACGGGCGACGGCAGGAAGCGCGCGCGCAGCTGCTCCGTCACCTCCGCCACCAGCAGCGTGTGCTGAACAAATATTACACATTACTTTAATTTCGAACAAGATCTTAAGTCTATGAAACATACATATAATACATATGATCACGCCTATTTCCCGGAGGGGTAGGCAGAGACCACGGATTTCCACTTGCTACGATCCTGAGATACCTCTTTCGCTTCCTTCACTTTCATAACATTCCTCATACACGCTCGCCGGTTTAGGGTGCTCTTGACCTGGCCTTTCTTCAGGATTTCCCCGATCTGATCAGAGAAAGTCCGCCGAGGTCTGCCCCTTCCAACTCCCGTTTCTACCTCTTCCAACTCCCGTTTCTACCTCTCCCTTATCTCTCTGTTAGCCTTCTTTCACTCATTCTTTCCACGTGTCCAAACCATCTCAACATACCTTTCTCAATTTTTGTCACTACATCTTCGCTCAGTCCACACTTTTCCCTTATCACACTGTTCCTAATTCTATCTTGTAATCTACCTTCTGGCACCTTCTGGCTGCTCATAAAAGCGTTAAGTGCCCCATTCACGCGATTTCCAGCACTCACTCTCCTTTCAATATCTTTATCATGCTTACCGTCCCTAGTGAATAATGTTCCCAGATACACAAACTCTTTCACTTGTTCTACTCTTTCTTGACCAATCAAAATTTCACAGTTTGTCATATATTCCTCCTTTTCAAATACCATAACTTTCGTCTTACTTACATTTATTTTCATTCATTTCCTTTCAAAAGATCCATGCATTCTAGTTACCATCTCCTGCAACTCTTCACCCGATGACGCTAGCAATACCAGGTCATCAGCCTAAAGAAGACATTTGACGGGTAACCCACTCATTCTCAGCCCACATTCATCATTTCTCAAATCATGCAAACTACTGTCCATGAACAGATTAAACAGCCACGGTGACGCTACACATCCCTGCTTAACACCCTTTTCGATGCTAAACCACTCAGTATACGACCCGTTTACTCTCACAGACCCGTTTACTCTCTATGAAACAAGTGACAATAATTAACTCATCCATCGTAAAGTGACAATTATGAGAATATCAATAATCAATTCTTAGAAGTCTCGAAGAGTAAAGCGATTATCATAAGAAAATTAAGGCTATCAACTGATCCGGTTATCAAGTAATACTTGCGCCGCATTCGGAAACCGGATCAGTTGATAGCCTTAATTTTCTTAGATGTTATTTCTAAATACTGCAAGTATAATATCGCTCTCTGAATACTTGACACCCTTCATAGTCTTTACGCGATACACTTATAGGAACAATTTAACGATCACCCTTGGTGTAAGGCCCGAGTGGACGCTCGAGTTGGGCGTGCAGCGGGGCGGGGCGTGCGGCGTGCATTTTAAACAAAAAGCAAACGTATAGGAGCGGCCTTAGTGCACGCTGCTCACATCCCTCGCGAGCCCGACGCCACGCCGCACGCCTCGCCGAGCGAGCGTCCACTCAGGCCTTACACTTAGCCAGTTCATTAGAAGTACCCATCTACTTCTTTCTATACTCAACTTTTGTTAGGTTTTTGCCGCAATTCCCGCTCCACATGGCGACCCTGCCACGTTCGGTTCGGTTTCATTTGGAAGTGCAAGTAAAGGATAGAGAAAAATGTCATAACCGGGTTATTTCGTGGATGTACTCACCGGCATCTTCTTGTGTGCCTTCATGATGCGCACGATGGCCGCTTCGATCTCGTGCTGTCCTCGTCCACCTTGTTGCTGTCTCTCTCCTCCCCGGCTGACGTCACAAGCGCGTTATTCCGTGGGCAGTACTCACTGGCATCTTCATGATGCGCACGATGGCCGCTTCGATCTCGTGCTGTCTTCGTTCACATTGTTGCCGTCTCTCTCCTCCCCGGCTGACGTCACAAGCGCGTTATTCCGTGGGCAGTACTCACTGGCATCTTCTTGCGTGCCTTCATGATGCGCACGATGGCCGCTTCGATCTCGTGCTGTCTTCGTTCACCTTGTTGCCGTCTCTCTCCTCCCCGGCTGATGTCATAAGCGCGTTATTCCGTGGGCAGTACTCACCGGCATCTTCTTGCGCGCCTTCATGATGCGCACGATGGCCGCCTCGATCTCGTGCTTGCGGTCCTCGTCTACCTTGTTGCGTGTCTCTTTCCTCTCCGGCTCAGACTCCCCTTTCGCTGCCACCGTTTGAATCTTTACTCTGAAATTGAGAAAATTATTTAGAATTTGGGGCATTCGGAAACATTTCCAAGTTTTGGCCAATGTTAAGTAGCTCTTCTAATCCAAACGCAACTAATGAGTCATCTCGTTCGAAAATAAGCGTGCGTAATCATAAAGATTTTAGGCGTTCAAATGATTCAATCTATTTATCTGTATCTGTGAAATCTGAAGCCAGGTAAGATGAGTAGGCGCTAATAAGAGTTAACGCAGTGGATAAAGTGGATTCGCTCATTCCGAACAAGGGTAAAGGGACCGACATTCCAATTTTTCTGGATAAGTGTAATCAGTACGGATATGACGGCCGCACTTATCTATGATAGTGTAATGATGACAGCGTCTGCCTGTAGGGCCAGATAATAGGTTACCTGTGCAGTTTGGAGGTGAAGGCATCGTTGACGTAGAAGTGGTGAGCGGGCTCGATGTCCTTGGTCTTGGGTTGCTTGATGAGCACGCGCTGCGTGGGCTTGCCCATGGCCAGCGACTGCAGCGCTCGCACCAGGTCCTTCTCGGGGATGTCCGTCTCGTTCAGGATTTCCTGCGAGCGAAGGCGGTTCAAGAGTCTTTAAAGGGTAGGGAAAGTGAGAAACATTGACAGGTTAGCAGCGTGCAATTTTAGGAGGTTCAATTGAAATTGGACAAACCAGTTTTGACACAAAAAAGGCTATTTTGATAAATGTAGGCGGAAAGGGTCGATTTCGCATCGCGTAGAAAATTTGAATTCATCGCCTTTTTCTACTCACAAGTCGGTTTGTCACATTAGTGAGATTCTTGGAAGTAAAAGATGTCAATTTTTGGTGAAGGAAAACGTCTCGGGGATAGTCCATCGTCCGTCACAATTAATAAATTAAGTCCGAACGTCAGCCGCTTTTGTGCAAATGAACGCCTGCTCCAATTCGTAGGAGTTGTGGTAAAGTCGGAACAACACTTTTTTTGAGTCGATCTGGGACGAAATTCAACCAATTGAAATTAAACTTATTTCCATCTCGCTCCCACATACCTCATAAGTGAGCCGCTCCCTCTTGTTAAAGAGCAGCAGCACACACATCTGGAAGGTGGAGACCTGTATGATGTGCTTGCGCGCCTGCGGCGGCGCGGCGGCGGCGGCGGCGGCGGCGGTGGGGGCGGCGGTGGGGGTGGGGGCGGGGGCGGGGGGTGCGGCGGCGGCGCCGGCGGGCGGCGAGAGCGGCGGCGACGCGTCCAGCGCGCGGAACACGGCGTGCAGGTCGGCCGAGCCCAGCTGCGGCTGCAGGGACAGCTGCCGGCCCGAGTGCTTGGCTAGGTAGAAGCTGGAACACACGGGAGGGTTCTACACTCTCGCCTCGGGCACGAATCGCGCGCTCCGAGCGGGCATGCTCGACGCTGACGCCGACCGCAACACATTGGGTGTAACAAATGTACGTCGGTCGAGGAAAGCGTCGAATGACCACACTCGGAGCCTTCGATCCGTGGCCCTCGGGTTATGCCAGTTTTCCAATGCGAGCGGAACGGGCTCCGTTCGGAGTCCCTAAATACGTTAAGTTTCTGAGTGCAAACTTAACGTATTTAGGGACTCCGTTGCCGTGACTCCGTGCCAATGCATAAGTAACCCACAGGAACGGTACTTGACGTAGCACATAGCATTCATTGCCCAGAGTTAATAAAACTGACTGGTTACCATTTTGAAGTTTTAAATAAAATACGTTGTATATAAACTATATTTCCCACATGTCAAATGATATAAAACTGTACAAATAAAACTATTCTGGATTTACTGAACTGTCAAGTTTTCTGATGTAGAAAGTTCAGCCTGGCACTGGTCCAAGTTACATGTAATTCTCCTGATCGCCATTCAAGATTTAAAAATACCACAAAATACTAAACACGTTTAACCTACCTAAGGTCCGTCTAAGGGTGGTATCACACCTGTCCAATTTCTTTGTCCAATGTGTATTTGCGTCTCACATTTTGCTTAGTGAGATAGTGAGACGCAATGCACATTGGACCAAGATATTGGCCGGGTGTAATACTAACTTAAGCTAATAATGCACCGAGTGCAGTGACAGCCAAAGTACTATTGTAACATAATAATTATTATCGCAGAAATTTGTTCATGGCGGCAAAATCCATACTATGTTAATGTTATTTGCCAATCGTAGCTTAGGCGGATTCTAGAACCTCAAGTAAATTATTAGTACATATTTTGTAACCATTATCGTAGTTAGATCAGGGGTACGAAACTCCTCGCTTCGGGCAAACTCTGCTCCGTTCGGCTCAGCATTGCTCCGAGCAATTATTAGGGTTGGCACAACTTGACGTCCCTTTGCGTGCACGACCACAGACAAGATAATGACTTGAATTTTGACAACCTCAAATAGCCGAAAGGGATAGTGTTAGAAAGGGATAGCATGATTCGACCCTGAACCGCTGTCGATGTCGAACCCTGAACTGCGGGTTTTTAGGAAGTTTCTTTTCTGTACCGTAGTACTATTATTTAATCTGTGGTTAGATCATTATAAGTTTTATTTCTTTTATCTACACACATATCATAAACCGTCTATGATGCCTTTAAAATCCGTAAATAACTAAATAATGGTGAACATTAAGATAAACTGTTTTGTTACCGCAAATTTTTTATCTGTGAGAATGTTATTATTGCTAAATAATAACATCGATTTCGATAATATTATTTCATTCAAATTTGGAACATCTCTGAAAAAAAAAAAGAAATTTGATTTGACCTCTATTCTAATATCAGTCGAGATGACGTTTTATTTGAAATGAAATGTCAATTGCATACAATTTTGACAAATTTCGCTTGTTAGTTGGTATCGAACGATATGGCAATCGACCCCCACGCTAGTTTGTCTCTGAATTTAAAAAAAAGTGCGTGACATGCGTGAAAACATCACTCCTGCATATGAATGATTCCTCTCCAGATATATTTAAAGTATTAAATTCATTCCTATCACGTCATAATATAAAACTTTAATTTATTATACTTTACCTTACCCTGATCCATCCAAAATTCCGTCTTATCCGTTATCATGTAATCCTTTAATTCCGTTTCCCCGTTTTACTCGTTTGGCTGAATGCGCCAGGAGAGCGATGCCATTAAAAAAAAAGTTTTCTTTGCCCCCATTTGACATGCAGTTTATCTTTTAATTCATTTTTAATTAGTTTGTAAGGAAAAAATAATTTGTTTTGTTGTTTTTAAAGTAATTCTAGCAAAAGTTTCGTGTGAAATGTGCGATAAAAATATTTCGGATATTTCCCAACTTAACTATAATATTCATTTCGAAACGGTTTAGTCGACCATAATGAAATTGACCAATCACAGCTCGCCGCGGTCAAGAGGATTAAACAAAACGATACCTCAAATTAATTACTTATTTTAGGTTGTATAGTGGAAACAAATGCTTCATAAGTCAGAAACGCGCATGTGACACCCTTAATATGAAAAGTGACTGAAAATGGAGAGCCCATTATATCACGATTGTATAAAATGCTATTAGGTCAGTAAGGAGCTTATTAAATACAGTGACTAGTTGATATCTTGCGCAATGTTTAGCTACCTGAAGTTATGGAACGAAGCTGCCCTTTATGTTTTTCATCCTTGTGGCTTGGCGAGACTTCTGTTCTTCAACTGCACTTACAATCTTTAGCAATATCTTTCACAAACCGGGTAAGAAGAATAAGTACATTACGTACAAGCTTACGTACGGGCCGTGAGAATACCCAATTTACCAAAATACTCTCTACATGAACCCAGAGGAGGAATGTGTACCCTGTATCAATTGCTTTTTTCTGGACAATCAAGGCACAGTATAATAAAGGCTCCGTTTATTTTTTATTTTTTTATTAGCCTACTTTGGTGTCCCACTGCTGGGCAAAGGCCTCCCCTCGATTTCTCCACTCGAAAACCCGATCACTCGATCTTGACTCTACTAGGGCATAATAAACAATTTTGAGTTGATATAGATCTAAAACATCTGAGGCTTCTAAGGGCATAACAAGCAGAATGGATCGAATTTACTATAGCCTCCAGCTCTCGCTTCGAATTTAGATTAGAGTCAATGTAAACTCCCAGAAATTTAACGTGGTCAGCAGTATTCAAACAAACTTGGTACATAGAGTAACACAAGTTTGTCAGTTTTCTTGGCGTTTTGTTTAAATAGCAAAGCTTGGGTCTCGTCTGAATTCAGGTGTAAGTTACACGAAAACAAAAGAGTTTAGGCTGAAAGAGCACTATTGGTGATACTATTGAGCTTAGCCATGCTATTCGCAAATATGACACAAACTCATCAGCAAAAACAACCAAGAGTACTCCTGTTTACTCTAACTTTGATTTAACAGGAACATCAACTCTACATTCACCACCAATTTCAAAATTATTTATTTCTATATATTGGTTCCTGTTTTCAAGATAGCTTTCTAAGAGATGCTACGCATGTCTCCTAGCTGATTCCATAAACGCTAGTGCTCACCTCCTGAAGACATCAAAGGCGTTCCTGGGCGGCGTGGGTATGTTGCACTTGGGCGTGGCGCTCTGCGTGGGCCAGAAGCCCGTGGTCAGCACGCGCACCGACAGGTCCACGCCGTGGAGGTTCGTCTGGGGGACACAAACTCACTAATTGGACACGGGAGCCCCCTGTACATTGGAGTCGAGTGTCAATGTCATGTTTATGTTTTAGATTTACGACACTAGATGGCTAGCACTAGACTCGCAACTCGCGCGCCTATTGACAGTTTTTACGGTGTCATTTTATCCTACCGAGTTGTACCAACGAAAGTTAACCAGACTGATCAACGACAATCGGCATTAAACTATGAAATTTTCTACAAAATAAATGAAGAAATGCTTCATTTCTAGCTGAAAATACAAAAAACGTTATATGCTTGCCTATAAGATTTGAGGGGTGCCCGTCAATTACTCATTGAGCCCCTACATATCAATCTGGAAGTATATAAATTTTACACAAAAAAATAATATTCCAAATCAGTTCTGAATTAGCGTAGTTATTATACCTAGATAATAAATACAAAAAAACAACCGAATTGAGGTCTGTTAAAACATTGTTGTTTTACAATTTTTAACAAGAAATTAGTGTCCAAGTCATTATTTAACCAGCGCGCCATGAAAGCCCCATACTAACATCAAACACAATTTCCTATTCATTTACACCATACAAAGAAATAAACTCACCCCTGACGAGAGCACGTGCTCCTTGAACTCCTCCATGATGGTGTTGGACACCGTCATGTCCTTGAACATGCCCTCCAGCTTCGACGTGAACTGACACCCGCACTCAGTCTGCAACACATCACCAATTCATGTTCTGAACACAACAATTCATAATGGTAGCAAAAGGAAAATACGTAAAACGGGGAGACGACATTTTGGGATTATTTTGATATTCTTAATTCCGAAGGCATATGGTAACGAACTACTACTGTCTACTTACAGCTACTTGTACGTGTCCGTTTTCTAAACTTTAAAAATATAACAAAACGTAAAGTAATCAAATGAGGAAAGTGTACAAATTTTTTTTTCGTTATTTTCTGGTATAATATAAAAACTGCATTACTTTTATTAACACATTCTCAAGTTTAATCAAGATTTAGGAATTGATTTCGATGGACTGTTTGTCAAGTGTCAAAATCAACTCATTAAATAAGTATTTTGACTTTAATGTAAAAAATCATAAGTTTTCACGAGCTAGCTTAAAGTCTCACGTCTGCAAAATTCTTTACTTGTTCAGTGTATCAGCGGACTAATTGAAAAAATTCGCAATCAGATAGAGGAAGGCAGGAACAAGGCAAAGAATTTTACATTCTTGGACTTTAAGCAAGAATTCCTCTAAAAGACTACTAAGAAATGTAGGCCCATTTACATTGGTAGATAGGGCCCGCCTCCCTCAATCGAAAAACTGCATAAGCTCGCTGAATTCGAAAGTCAAGCCCTATTTGACTGTAAACAGGCCCTTAGGGGGACACTTACGAATGTCCATAGGATAGGTAAAGAATTTTGCAGATATGAGGGATGGGACAGGGCAGGGCTACGCGGCACTAGGAGCAGCCTGGGTTTTCTATTTGCGACACGTCTCCGATTATACAGTGGAAGTCTCGCGGCTCTACGTCCTTTAGCAAGCCTTCATTCTGGTAAGAACCAAAGTAGGAACTTAGATAAGTTATACTGTAAAAATTGCAAACAGATACTTTGCAGCTATTAAAAAGCGACGAATCTTCTCCTTGTAGACATGATAAGTTCGCTGGATACAAAAACAGTATGTTAAAAAAAGTCAATTGGTTATTAACATTATGGTGTCAGTGTTTCTCTTTATTACTCAGAATCACATTACTAGGGAGTCTAAAACGGATTAAGATCACAAGTTCATAAGTAGGACTAGACATTCGTTTATAAACATCAAAGCTCTCTAGTATCTCATACTTTACATACAGTGACCGCGCTAGTAAGGTTGCCCGGTGTCCGTTCTTGTTCGGGGCCAAACCTTTAGGAGTCTGGCCTATCCAGCTTTTACCAGCCTATTGTAAACAGTCAATAAGCTTTTGAATTTTAAAGACAATCCCAGTCGCGAGTACCGAAAGCCTTAAGATTTTAGGTGCTTTTGGCGTTCGAAATGTTACCTTAAGTTTCGAGATCATGTTCTTCTCAGAGTCGTCGGAGACGGACTTGTTGAGAAGCAGCCGCTTGGCGAGGTGCTGCTTGTAGTAGCGTTCGAACACGTCCTTCTCTTGCAGGAAACGGAACAGGACCATCGTCTTGTCCAGCACGCCTTCGATCTCCTGCTCGCTCATCTGCAATCGTCAGGAAGGTGTCAGTGAAGAGTCGAAAAGTTAAGACAAATGAGTACTGGTGTAGGCGTGCCACAAAATAGTTCCAACTCACCATATTGCTCGCGTTATAACTTCTAGTAAAGCGTGGCCATTTTTTTATTTATTTTGAGCAAAACGTCGCGAGAATCGTTTTCACCGTTTGGAGTACTCTAACGAAACGTACAGCAGATTAGACCTTCGTATCGCGCAACTGATTTTTGTTTTTAAATTTTCAGACGTATACGAGTCTGCACTGATAGCCATACATATATGGGAAAATAAATTAGGTACATTTTATTTGGTAGCAAAATAGATTTAGAATAAACTTATTATACTTACGCCTTTTTCGCCCTTCTTGAGCTTGCCATCGATGAAAAGAGACAAAAACTCTGGAGATTTGTTGTTCAAATTGAGGAAGTATTCGAAGTCTGAGGCGATCATATGCTTGAATATCTTGTCATTGTTGAACGAGTTATGTAGGAAGTGGTCAAATCGGTCCTTTAGGTCAAGGAGATTCTGCAAAGAAGATAATTTGATTAGTTAGAATACAATTTAAGGCAAGTTGCACCAACCATACATGAAGGACTGATCAACGTCACACACTATAATATACTGTCATCGGTAATATTGTTAACAATTAAACTACGAAGGTAAAAGGCTAAATGCCGAAGCGTTCAAGCGAATTCGAAGGCTAAGCTGTAGAAGGGTCTGCTTGACTTGACACGAGTGTCAGCTGCAAGCCCCTCCCCCCTCCCCCCGCCCCCGCGTGGTGGACTACTGTGTGTACCTGCACGTAGGCGATGGCGTTGGTGTTGTGGTGCGGCTCCTGCACCAGCGCGCGGCCCTGCTCGCGCAGGTGCGCGGACACGGCGTCGGCCACGGTGCGCAGCCCCTCCCCCCTCCCCCCGCCCCCGCGTGGTGGACTACTGTGTGTACCTGCACGTAGGCGATGGCGTTGGTGTTGTGGTGCGGCTCCTGCACCAGCGCGCGGCCCTGCTCGCGCAGGTGCGCGGACACGGCGTCGGCCACGGTGCGCAGCCCCTCCCCCCTCCCCCCGCCCCCGCGTGGTGGACTACTGTGTGTACCTGCACGTAGGCGATGGCGTTGGTGTTGTGGTGCGGCTCCTGCACCAGCGCGCGGCCCTGCTCGCGCAGGTGCGCGGACACGGCGTCGGCCACGGTGCGCAGCCCCTCCCCCCTCCCCCCGCCCCCGCGTGGTGGACTACTGTGTGTACCTGCACGTAGGCGATGGCGTTGGTGTTGTGGTGCGGCTCCTGCACCAGCGCGCGGCCCTGCTCGCGCAGGTGCGCGGACACGGCGTCGGCCACGGTGCGCAGCCCCTCCCCCCTCCCCCCGCCCCCGCGTGGTGGACTACTGTGTGTACCTGCACGTAGGCGATGGCGTTGGTGTTGTGGTGCGGCTCCTGCACCAGCGCGCGGCCCTGCTCGCGCAGGTGCGCGGACACGGCGTCGGCCACGGTGCGCAGCCCCTCGGCCACGCGCGACAGCAGCTTGTACACGCACGCCAGCTCCGCCGTGCGTGTGTGCAGCAGCATGTGCACTACGCCCGAGTTTTCCATCTGTACAGGACAACAATATCTACATGTTACAAATGTTCGAATAGCGTAGTGAACATATCATACCGTCTGCTAAAGTCGTAATTGTGGTGATATGAAGTGCGAATTTGATATATTTTTTGATTCTGAGGTGTCAGAGATAAAATGTCCGCAATCATTACCTAAATAATCATATTACGGAAATTGTATTACAATAGTTATAATTTAATGATTAAATTTACCAATAGAATACCTACCGACGCGAACGATGTCCTCGAAAAAAAAAAAAGGTAGGCTCGGTGCTCTCGTCCAGGTAGTGCCGCGCGCGCTCCGCCTCCTCGCCTGTGCTAGGGTGTGACCTGTAGTGTCTGAGCATACCTCGACGATGGTCTTCATGTGCCGCTCGATGAGCTCGTGCTCGAGCACGGCCACGACGCGCGGCTCGGTACTCTCGTCCAGGTAGTGCCGCGCGCGCTCCGCCTCCTCGCCTGTGCTAGGGTGTGACCTGTAGTGTCTGAGCATACCTCGACGATGGTCTTCATGTGCCGCTCGATGAGCTCGTGCTCGAGCACGGCCACGACGCGCGGCTCGGTGCTCTCGTCCAGGTAGTGCCGCGCGCGCTCCGCCTCCTCGCCTGTGCTAGGGTGTGACCTGTAGTGTCTGAGCATACCTCGACGATGGTCTTCATGTGCCGCTCGATGAGCTCGTGCTCGAGCACGGCCACGACGCGCGGCTCGGTGCTCTCGTCCAGGTAGTGCCGCGCGCGCTCCGCCTCCTCGCCTGTGCTAGGGTGTGACCTGTAGTGTCTGAGCATACCTCGACGATGGTCTTCATGTGCCGCTCGATGAGCTCGTGCTCGAGCACGGCCACGACGCGCGGCTCGGTGCTCTCGTCCAGGTAGTGCCGCGCGCGCTCCGCCTCCTCGCCTGTGCTAGGGTGTGACCTGTAGTGTCTGAGCATACCTCGACGATGGTCTTCATGTGCCGCTCGATGAGCTCGTGCTCGAGCACGGCCACGACGCGCGGCTCGGTGCTCTCGTCCAGGTAGTGCCGCGCGCGCTCCGCCTCCTCGCCTGTGCTAGGGTGTGACCTGTAGTGTCTGAGCATACCTCGACGATGGTCTTCATGTGCCGCTCGATGAGCTCGTGCTCGAGCACGGCCACGACGCGCGGCTCGGTGCTCTCGTCCAGGTAGTGCCGCGCGCGCTCCGCCTCCTCGCCTGTGCTAGGGTGTGACCTGTAGTGTCTGAGCATACCTCGACGATGGTCTTCATGTGCCGCTCGATGAGCTCGTGCTCGAGCACGGCCACGACGCGCGGCTCGGTGCTCTCGTCCAGGTAGTGCCGCGCGCGCTCCGCCTCCTCGCCTGTGCTAGGGTGTGACCTGTAGTGTCTGAGCATACCTCGACGATGGTCTTCATGTGCCGCTCGATGAGCTCGTGCTCGAGCACGGCCACGACGCGCGGCTCGGTGCTCTCGTCCAGGTAGTGCCGCGCGCGCTCCGCCTCCTCGCCTGTGCTAGGGTGTGACCTGTAGTGTCTGAGCATACCTCGACGATGGTCTTCATGTGCCGCTCGATGAGCTCGTGCTCGAGCACGGCCACGACGCGCGGCTCGGTGCTCTCGTCCAGGTAGTGCCGCGCGCGCTCCGCCTCCTCGCCTGTGCTAGGGTGTGACCTGTAGTGTCTGAGCATACCTCGACGATGGTCTTCATGTGCCGCTCGATGAGCTCGTGCTCGAGCACGGCCACGACGCGCGGCTCGGTGCTCTCGTCCAGGTAGTGCCGCGCGCGCTCCGCCTCCTCGCCTGTGCTAGGGTGTGACCTGTAGTGTCTGAGCATACCTCGACGATGGTCTTCATGTGCCGCTCGATGAGCTCGTGCTCGAGCACGGCCACGACGCGCGGCTCGGTGCTCTCGTCCAGGTAGTGCCGCGCGCGCTCCGCCTCCTCGCCTGTGCTAGGGTGTGACCTGTAGTGTCTGAGCATACCTCGACGATGGTCTTCATGTGCCGCTCGATGAGCTCGTGCTCGAGCACGGCCACGACGCGCGGCTCGGTGCTCTCGTCCAGGTAGTGCCGCGCGCGCTCCGCCTCCTCGCCTGTGCTAGGGTGTGACCTGTAGTGTCTGAGCATACCTCGACGATGGTCTTCATGTGCCGCTCGATGAGCTCGTGCTCGAGCACGGCCACGACGCGCGGCTCGGTGCTCTCGTCCAGGTAGTGCCGCGCGCGCTCCGCCTCCTCGCCTGTGCTAGGGTGTGACCTGTAGTGTCTGAGCATACCTCGACGATGGTCTTCATGTGCCGCTCGATGAGCTCGTGCTCGAGCACGGCCACGACGCGCGGCTCGGTGCTCTCGTCCAGGTAGTGCCGCGCGCGCTCCGCCTCCTCGCCTGTGCTAGGGTGTGACCTGTAGTGTCTGAGCATACCTCGACGATGGTCTTCATGTGCCGCTCGATGAGCTCGTGCTCGAGCACGGCCACGACGCGCGGCTCGGTGCTCTCGTCCAGGTAGTGCCGCGCGCGCTCCGCCTCCTCGCCTGTGCTAGGGTGTGACCTGTAGTGTCTGAGCATACCTCGACGATGGTCTTCATGTGCCGCTCGATGAGCTCGTGCTCGAGCACGGCCACGACGCGCGGCTCGGTGCTCTCGTCCAGGTAGTGCCGCGCGCGCTCCGCCTCCTCGCCTGTGCTAGGGTGTGACCTGTAGTGTCTGAGCATACCTCGACGATGGTCTTCATGTGCCGCTCGATGAGCTCGTGCTCGAGCACGGCCACGACGCGCGGCTCGGTGCTCTCGTCCAGGTAGTGCCGCGCGCGCTCCGCCTCCTCGCCTGTGCTAGGGTGTGACCTGTAGTGTCTGAGCATACCTCGACGATGGTCTTCATGTGCCGCTCGATGAGCTCGTGCTCGAGCACGGCCACGACGCGCGGCTCGGTGCTCTCGTCCAGGTAGTGCCGCGCGCGCTCCGCCTCCTCGCCTGTGCTAGGGTGTGACCTGTAGTGTCTGAGCATACCTCGACGATGGTCTTCATGTGCCGCTCGATGAGCTCGTGCTCGAGCACGGCCACGACGCGCGGCTCGGTGCTCTCGTCCAGGTAGTGCCGCGCGCGCTCCGCCTCCTCGCCTATGCGCGCCTCCACGCGCGCGATGTACACCGCCGCGCTGTTCTCTGCTAGGAACTTCTGAGATTCCATCTATAACAAACAACGTTGTATTTCAGATAAATGCATTGGTGAAAGGAATAAGGAAAATAGTAAGACGTCTGTCGGATGAAACTTATATTTTATAAAAGAAAATATGTTCCTGAACATAAATAAATAGGGTTGCCTAAAGAAATATGGTCAAGGCTATTTTTAATACATTTTTGAAAATATATTTTTTACTACAAATTTCACTGACTTGTCTGACGAACGAAATAAGTTCCAACGGAAAGTATACAACTTGTACAATATGAATCAATTAGGTTGCCTATCTTTTTCCGGTCACTATATTATGTGGTTACCGTGTTTAAACAGGTAAGTTTTTATCGATAATTGCACTCATCTGTCTGACGTCTGACGCTTGAATTATATATAACAAAACCGGCCAAGTGCGAGTCGGACTCGCGCACGAAGGGTTCCGTACCATTACGGAAAAAAACAGCAAAAAAATCACGTTTGTTGTATGGGAGCCCCATTTAAATATTTATATTATTCTATTTTTAGTATTTGTTGTTATAGCGGCAACAGAAATACATCATCTGTGAAAATTTCAACTGTCTAGCTATCACGGTTCATGAGATACAGCCTGGTGACAGACAGACAGACAGACGAAAAGACGGACAGCGGAGTCTTAGTAATAGGGTCCCGTTTTTACCCTTTGGGTACGGAACCCTAAAAATGATGGTAATTTTATTGCGAATACAGTGGTATAGGGTTGCCTACGAAAATCCGGTCACAAATAAGGGTTGCCAGGCTTTTTAATAAAATAAGAAGGAAAGACTTTTAGCGATAAATTAAAAAATGGCTTAACTGATCAAGTTTATTTTAATTTTATTTGAATGAATTTAATAAGCATTATTTTTGTGATTTTTTTTCATATTTTTTGGATCGATGGTTCAAAAGTTGAAAGGACTATTTTTCTTTCTTAATGATTATTTCCGAAATGATTCACTTTATCAAAAAATGTTATTTATAGACCCCTATTTATTTTGAAGGACCTATCCAACGACGCCCCACACTATAGGGTTAAAACGATAAAAAAATTGTCAGACATATTTTGTTTCTTTCAAAGCGATTACTTCCGACCATATTTCTTTAGGCAACCCTATTTATTTATGTTCAGGAACATATTTTCTTTCATAAAATATAAGTTTCATCCGTCAGACGTCTCGGTGAAGGTCGACCATATATGTAATATAACGTATCTTAGGCTAAAATGTGATATCGGACGGCATTCTCAGCAAAGAATTAACATCTATTTTTTTTTCGTAACACCACTACAATAAAGGGTCAACGACCGGCCCATGGAAGAACCGACCGCCGCGGGGAATCCCAGTTTGATAAAAACACCGAGACCCTACAAATGTAGGGTCGGTCGGTGGCTAAGTCAAATCTATTTATTCGGGGAGTCCCCCAACTAGCGAACGACTAATCCATCTATATACCTAGTATACCTTCGGCATTATAGGTTCTTCAAGAAAGCAACGTATCAAATAACAGAAATAAGCAAAATAAATTAAAATATGACTTATTATTCCTAATTACTATTTTTTTGTAGTCATTGTATAAGCATACCTGCTAAGTTTCATGTTTTCTGCCGGATGGGACCATACTTTAAAGATTTACCCAGATTGGTTGATTAGTATTTCGAGGAAGGTTCAGTATACATAAGTCTTCTTGTAGTTTCGGTTGAAATGATTACGCAATTTCAATTTTCACGAATAAGCGATCGGCTGCTTCAAATGGTAGGTTCTAAAGCTTACCCTATAGAACTCAGCAGACTGGTGCAGGAACGGTTTCTCGAAGTCCTCCTCGTACACAGCGCGGGAGTTGATGCCGAGCACCATGAGCATCTGGCAGGCGTTGCGGATGGCCAGCCGGTCCACCACCTCGCCGCGCCGCTCGCGCGCCACCAGCTCCAGCAGCGTCTGTCGCAGGTGGTCGCGGATGCAGCCGTAACGGACGACCTGGAGTGAGCAGAAAAATCAGTTCAACACAATGGTAGAGGTTTACGTAAAGAGGTAAGATTTTCACGAATTTGTCTTACCAGGCCACAGAGCGAAAGCGCCGTGCTTGCACGCTTGGAGCATTGCGTTTCGTGGTCGAAGCGTTAGACTAATGTATACATATGTCCACTATTGACATCATATCCCGAGAATTTTGTTTATCTGGGATAATCCAAACCCAAGTTATGAGGGTTAAAAAAAACGACAAAGCGCTACGAGAAAAGGTAGGTAGTGCCCCCGAGCTTCGCTTGCAAGCTTGGCTCATCTTGGCGGGGGCACAACTTATACAAAGGATTAACTGTGTTAACCCACAGGGTATACTTTAATTAACTAATAAAAAATAACTGAAGTAGTTATTTACTAATAAGAAAAATGGATATTTTGCTGTTACAAAAATTATATTGTATTGTGTATACGAAAATCTACACCATAACAAAATGTATGTATAAAATACTAGCTTTGTTTGTGATCCCAATAACCAAGATTAGTCCTCTAGTCTAGTTTCAAGTGAGGTAAAGCGTGTAATGAGATCAATAATTCATAAAGTATGTAGTAAAGGTACATACCTGATCTCTAAAAATAATAAGTCCCAAGTTATAAACATTGTCCACTTCATTTTGCTGCACATATACCCTGTCCATATACATAAGTATATCACGTATCATCACCATACTGGTCTGATGGTCTGTCCATGCATTATTTAATGTCTGCAGGAAACCATTGTGTAATGAGTGCAGGACGTCTTCTCTGACCTATAATAAAAGCAAAATACGGGTTATAATTAATAACAAGTAGTTACAATCTCTTTGATAAACTTTTAGACAACCAGTTGGGACTGTATAGCCAGATGTATGGAGTCTTTTCCAGCTTTATATCGAAAGATGTTTGTACATATCTATCACCACCTCAGGTAAACTCCATCAAGCAGTGAGGGCTACGGGAGATCCAGACCGATGGAGACAAATCACAGGAGCTGCAAAACCAAGTGATCACAATCCTCAGTAATGAGGGACCGACAAAGAAGAAGAATCATCACTGATTGCAGTAACAAGGAACGCAAAGCAAGCAACCTGGGGTTGCTAATTAGTTTTGTAGTTAGAGATAATTGTCTTGTGACCAAATTTACCTCTTTACAACTGTACATTACAATTTGAATTAAGCGTTATGAAGTCTGCAATAATTTACAGTTTGATAGAAAGTTGATTAACTGTTTAAAGAGATAGTGATTATTATTACAGAGAACTGTTCTCTAGTATATTTCGTCAAATGGTGCTAGCAACAATAGGGGGTATTACTGCAATGTTCTGCCACCAGTGCAGCACTAGCCCCTTTAGTAAACCAGAGAGTAACTTATACATACTGTGTCTATAACAGTTTTTTGACAAGTTTTCAGAGATAATAAGATATGACTGATGCATCAAGGCGGTTTGTTTACAAAGGAACTGCCGGGAAACGCGAATCCGAAATTTCGCCTACTGCCTCCTTATCGCTCGAATATGCAAGAGTGACAGAGACGTTTATTAGATAACAAAATTTCGCGATAGACCCCAGATTGTGGTAGTGGCGCCCCCTACGCAGAGTTTCGCGTAATATTCTCTATTGGTTGACATTATTTTGAGACAAGTCATAATGGATAAAATCTACTGACAACAATACTCAAATATAAAATAAGCGTAAGAATTTACTTTTGTTTCAAGGTGATGCGTGACCACTTCTTTCAAGCCAGTATAGAGCCTTTCGCCATGTTTGTGGAGGACCATAGTATATGCATTACGATAGAGTTCTTCAAATGAAAGTCCAGAATTATTTTTCTTTTGTATTTCTTGTATTGCGTTTTTAAGTAAACTCCATATGCTTTCCACATACTTCTCGTCCATAGTCATCTGTAACAGAAGAACAAAACTTGGTCAAACTACATGTATTATATATAGATTTTACTAATTAAGAGTTAGGGTACAGTGAACAAAGTCTCAAAGTAAGTTATATTTAAAGTACAGATGCATTGATTTTGCCTTGATGCTGCCAACATTGAAATCATTAGGAGCCATATTATATTTTATCTACACAAAAATAAAATGATTGATGCCAGCACAGTGTTAGTGTTCACCTAAACCTTATCTCACAACACAATAAGCACTATTCTACTAGCATTGTCTTTTACAGACCCATGTGTCTGGATACATTTGATAGTAAGGTTCTGAGTAATTCCATACTTGAAATTTTCGTGTCATCTTGAATTTATCATATGTATTAAATGTTTAAATAGGCATTGTACAAAATTAAAACAAAAGTAACAAAAACTCAAAACAGTCACAATACGAAAATATATGCTTGGCTATTGATTAAATTTTCCCTCTTGTCAAAATATAATTCATGACATTGAATACAAATAATTTAGTTCCAAGCCAAAATCCACTTGACATTCCAATTTTGAAATATTGTTACATTTGTTAATTTAAAAAGTAATAACCATAAAGCCATGCCAATAGACTAGAATCATAATTTTATTTTTAATTGCATTTGATCAGCCTATTTCACTTTTAGACTCCTATCTTCTATAGTTTGTCAAAGGACTGTCTCATTGAGGTCTCATTTCAAACATAGAGAATCATACTATCTTTGTCTTACACTAGTATTAGCACCCGAAATAGGATGAGCATTGTTTTTAGGGTTCCGTACCCAAAGGGTAAAAACGGGACCCTTATTACTAAGACTCCGCTGTCCGTCTGTCTGTCTGTCTGTCACCAGGCTGTATCTCATGAACCGTGATAGCTAGACAGTTGAAATTTTCACAGATGATGTATTTCTGTTGCCGCTATAACAACAAATACTAAAAACAGAATAATATAAATATTTAAATGGGGCTCCCATACAACAGACGTGATTTTTTGCTGTTTTTTTCCGTAATGGTACGGAACCCTTCGTGCGCGAGTCCGACTCGCACTTGGCCGGTTTTTTTTGTTCTTATTCACTGATCATTTGTGTCGTTTTCAAGCAAAAGGTACCACATTGTCACTTGCCGTAAGGACGCTGTGACAGGTTGTTCGTACAAGCAAATTTCGTCCTTACAATAAGCGACAACTAAATGCAAAATTTGACCACATAATATTGTTGGTTAAAGTTAGTGATGTGCCGCTACAGACGGAAAGTTTTGAAATTTGCGAAATTTTGGGAATGGGAAATAAAAATTTCCATTACCAAAATGGAAACCGCTAATTTCTTGTGAAGTTATCTAATTTACTGCCTTAATGTAGTTGCCCACAAATTAAGTCTTGTCAAGACAAATTTTGATTTCTCAAAATAAAGTTTAATATTCAATGGAATGTAAAGCTTTCTTTTAGGCCGTGCGGATAGAATATAATGTAAACTGTTCATAGTATCATTATTCCGAGGTCAATCCCATACCTACTTATCAAGCTATCTGTAAATTGGTCAATTCATAATGGAGAAATAAGTTTTTTGGTGCACAAACAGAAACAATCCCTCAACCTAAACACATAAGTGTTCTACTGTAGTTAGAATTTTTTATTAAGGTGTTCTAGTGTTCTTAAGTCGTTAAGCGGCTTCAAATCAAAATGTCGTTCACACTTATTACAAGCACAGGTCGAAGCGTCAGTGCAATATGAGTGACACACGTACACGTGCACGTGCATTTTATTGTTTGATGGCTGAAATGATCACCTAGTGTCCATATCTGTTTTGTGGCTAGCTTTAAGTTTTTTTAGGTTACAGTTTTAATTCAAATTTATTTATTTTTTGTAAAAAAAAAATTGTAAGCTTTTTTTATATATACTTAATTCATTGTGCATTTTATATTTCATTATCGTTTTTATTTTTTCTCTTTTGTTGTTTAGTATGTATAGATTTTTTTTTGTTTGTGGTAGTTACTTACTTTTTTGTCTGTGTTTTTTGTTTGTGTCGCTGGCGTATGTGTCGCCACCAACTCATAGTTTTAAGTCAGGTCCCCACTGAAAACCAGCGCCGCGGATTACCGCGGCATTATGCTGAGTGGGGTCCTATTTTAGCGTCCAATGTTTTTTGTCTGTATGTTTCCTTTTTTTTCATATATGTAATCTGTTGTGGCGTTAAATAAATGTATTTTCTTTCTTTCTTTCTTTCTTATTAATATTTGAGCAATAAAAAAAATTCTACCTAATTTACAAAAAAAAAGTGTTTTTCAATGTAAGCCATGCTAAAATACATACTTCTTTTTTCACAAAAAAATATCCACAGTATGGCCGGTGTAATGCAATGCAACTGACTAAGGCTTTACCTATATATTCAATTCAATTCAATACATTTATTTCATGTAACCAAGACACATTTTTTATTAGTAACACTTACAAAACTAAGGGGTTAGTAGGTAGGGGGTATATGGTATGGTACAGTATGCTGACTATGAGTAATTAAAAGTACAATTTGTTTCCTAAATGTTTGAGTCTATTACAATTTCTCATTAACTACAGAAGAGTCATTGTTGACTTATTTTTAGGTGAAGTATTTCAGAATTACAATGTGACATTGTTGTGCTTGCAAGTTAAAAGCAAATAACTTGTTCATTTATTGAGATCAAACTTTAACTGTTAGCATTATTTTATGACACAATGTTACAAATGACAAGTGGAGGTAAAATAATTAAAGACAGATAATTAAAGGACATTTCATTCATAGTATTATGATAGCGTATATTTGCTGCATGTCCTCCTTATTATTACAGTTAATTTACAAAAGTATTTCGTCACTACTTTAAAAAGAAAAAGCTTGTGCATGTTTTTTTTTCAGTTTTTTTTACGTATTAAATTAATAAAAATTAAAATACACAACACGTCTACCATACAGTCAAGTGTATTTGCGGAGTTCTAATTCAAATTATTAAAAAATAATAATATGCCACACTAGATATGAACAGGTAGCCAATGTGTGGTAGATTTGAGGGCTTTAAAATATACACCTCACAGTCTGATTGAGTTTAATGCTAAACTTCGCTTTTATGAGACCTGGACTATTCTACCTCAAAGATTCAGAGACAATTCAGAACATCTCAGCTCTCGACGACTCCTCAGTTATATTCTGGACCCGTCCCCTAATAGCTAACTGAAGTACGATGTTCCATGTCTTTTCTACTTTATATGACAAAAAAAAAATTACATCCAATAGTGTTTTTACAAAGACATATTGTTACACGCGCGACATAAAAAAAGTAGAAATAAAATAAAATAGAACTAAACAATTTCCATACTAAATAGTTGCCATGTTTAAGCATTTTACATCAAAAAGTGCTATGTGTGTAAAAGAATGGGCCATATTGCAGAAGTATGTTCGGATACACGAGACAAAAGTAAGTCAAAGGAATCAAGTCGGGTTAATGGATTGTATGAGGATGTCTTGTGTAATTTGGTGTCAAAAAAAGTAGATCCTTTTTATGTAAATGTGGAATTGAATGGTCGACTAGTAAATTTGGAAGTCGACACTGGAGCTGCATTTACCATGTTGAGAGAAAGTACAGCGAGGGAAATTTGGAATGGAAACTTGCCAAGGTTGGATGAATCAAGTGTTAGGTTAACAACTTGGACTGAAAATCAGGTGGAATTGTTAGGAGAAGCGGCAGTTGAGGTAAGGTTTAAGAATATACATACAAAATTAAACTTACTGATCGCAAGAGGCAATGGGCCAAATTTGTTGGGCCATGATTGGCTTCCAGAGTATATATATACCACTTTTGGGTATATTTGACCCAAAGAAGCCAATACCTAATGTAATATCACCCAGGATGTTAAGATGGGTCTTATTGTTAAACTCGTACGATTACGAGTTACAATATGTTGAAGGGAAAAAAATTGGGAATGCCGATGCCCTAAGTAGATGGCCTGGTCCTGAAAGCAGTGGAAAAGAAGAAGAGCTGCAAGAGGTGAATGATTTGTTGCTCAATGAGTCACCAGTTGAGTTACAGATGACGGCTAAGGATGTGGCTAAATTGAGTAGAACTGATGGTATATTAACAAAGGTGATGTTCTGGATTAGGAATGGTTGGCCAAGCAAAGTAGAAGAGAAATATAGAGATTATTATGTAAGAAGGGATGAATTAACAGAATACAATGACTGTATATTGTGGGGAGGTAGAGTAATCGTGCCTCTGAAGCTACGTGCAAGCGTTCTTAAAGAGCTCCATAGCAATCATGCTGGTATAGTTATCACTAAAGGAGTTATTTCTGGTGGCCTGGTCTCGACAGAGATACAGAGAGCTTGATACATAATTGTCAAACTTGTAAGGAAGTAAGGAATATGCCAGCCAAAGTGACTCACAGATGGATTACTCCACCAAAGGCTTGGTCTAGGCTGCATATTGATTTTGCAGGGCCTTTCATGGGCAAAATTTTCTTAATATTAATTGACTCATACTCAAAATGGCCGGAGGTAAAAATTGTTAGTGGCAAAGTTCAAGTATGGTAATTAATAAGCTAGATGAGATATTTGCTGAACAAGGGCTGCCAGACACTATAGTGAGTGACAACGGGAAAGTGTTTGCGTCAGAACAGATATGTCAATAATTTAAACAGAATGGCATTAGACATATACTGGTACCTCCATATCATCCTGCGTCCAATGGACAGGCAGAAAGAACTGTCCAGACAATAGAATTGAAGTTAAAAAAGATGTCACATCTCCCATGGTCAACCAGACTGCAAAAGATATTGTATGGTTTGCGGACAACACCCAGTTCTGTCACCAGTAAGACACCCGCGGAACTCCTGAACAATAGACGTTTCCGAACTAAATTTGATAGGCTTCATCCCCTTTCGATTCGAAAGGAGACAGAAGATATCCAAGAAAATGAAACAAAACGTGTGAGAGAATTTAGAGTGGGAGAGACAGTCTGTTTCAGGAACTATAGAACTGGGCCTAGAAGATGGTTGGAAGGAACAATAGTCAAAAGGATTGGAGTGTTAAGATATAAAATTAAACAAGGAAATAAATTATTCATTAGACATGTCAACCAGATGCTTGGTTTTACTAGAAGTGACACAGAAGAAGAAAAATAAGCTGAAATCAAGGCAAGACCATCAAGTAATAGTAAAGAAGTTCAACAAGGGGAAGAAGAAAGAGAAGATGAGGGTTTTGGCACTATAAGAATCCCTACACCGAGTCAGTGGGAGGAAATGATTGGTGTTAAAGGTCCAGAAGAGTGTGTAGTACTGGATTCGGATGATACAGTGCCTAGAAATGAACTTAACAGTAACAAGCGACCCCGGTCGAGTGAAAGCCCGCCGTCCAACAGACCATCCTTGAAAAAGATAGCTTTCTAAGAATATGATAGTACAGACATTGAGTCTGGTAGTGGAGATGAGGAACATTATAGTGCAGATAGCCAATAGTTAGATAGTTACTCAATAGTAACAAAAGACTATGAAAGCATGTTAGGGTATAAGTGAACAATATAGTTTAAGTGCATAAACAGTGTAGTGCAAAACTGACTATAGATATTTAATTCAAAATGTAGTGAAGTGTCATCTATCCAGAGGCAAAGGCATGTTATATATTGACATGTGGGTACATAAGACCTGCGGGTACCCCCAGTTTGGTTCTAGCTAGCAAGCCAGCACACGTACGTAACAGACCTCTTCAATGAACGTCAGCACACAAGTAAACTTATGTGTTAGTATATGACAGGCTCTAATGCGGATATTTCTTGTATTATTCAACTATTTATCTATTTGTAACTATGTTACATTGTTTAATACTTATAAGACAGGCCCTATAAGATTGTCCCTGATAAGTATGCATAATGCAATCAATGTCAGCCTTAATAAACACAGGGTTACTCACAGGAAAGGCTCGGATCCTCATTTTGCCTGGCTTATCCTTAGTTAAAGTACTTTTCATCATTTCGAATGCTGGTGATTATACAAACAAAACAGACACTTAAGGTTTCTTCAATTAATTGCTTATTTACACAGGCAGAAATTCTTCATTGTGATTCCTCATTAACATCTGAAATTAAAATATTATTAAACATTGCGAATAAGCAAACGTCACTTAGAATGATAAACACACTAAGACTCCATACTAAAGTACAGCTGCAGAGGCCACCTTTGCAACGTGATTTGTTGTGTTTTCTTTGTAGTTATTGGCACTTATATATAAGATATATTATTATAAATGTTTGTTTTATACATTACGGATTGCATTATGATAAATATTGCTACGAATATTTCAATTAAAATTAGAATATTGAAGATTGACAGACAACTCCGCTCGTCTATCTCTGTCTTTCACATGTAAAAGAGGAACTTCTTTATCTAATTTTTATTCCCTTTGTAAATCACCAATATAATCGTTCGTAATCAAATTATGTACACATGAAACTTACACGTAATGAGACTTTTAGCCGTAATGTAGATCAACAAAATTACATCCAAGCGTAAAATAATTATGTATTTATATTCTGATATTCTCTCAATTGTTTCAATTTATTTCTCTTTCCGACATGACAGTAACCGAGTATTAGGTTGCCAGTTGAATAAATATTTAATTAAATAAATATAAAACGAAGTGTGGTTCACAGTGTTCATACTGTTCACAGTGGCTTGCACTGAATGTGCAGGAATAAATAAATATTTTTTATTAATATCAAACAAAATGGATGCCAAAGACAGATTTGAATACTTCTATAATATTTATTTCATACCTTTTAATAGTGTAAAATAGTATATTCGGGTTTTGTGCAAAAGCCCTATTTTTATCATTATTAATATTTCTTAATAATATTTATGAAATTTAAATTATAGCGTAACATTACTTTAAATACAAAAAAATAGAATAATAACTTTCACAAGGGTTACCAGGTTCAAAAAGTGGTAAGCTTGCAAGGTTTTTTAAAAGTACTTGTAATCGTCAACAGATGGCATTGCTGTAAAGAGGAAATCTTGGAAGATATAACCAAACGGAGACGCCTTGTCTGTATTTTAAACATTTTTACAATATTTTTTTTCAATGAATAAGGAATCAAATATCAAATGGTATTTTCTGTACAAAACAGTGCCAATTTTGGCAGGTCAGGGGCACGTCAAATGTATACGTAACGTAAAATAGTCATGCCAGACAAACGTCATACAATGTGTATAGCCCTCTCCACACTCGTGCGCGAATCGCGGTGCGAAGCCACGAACGCAGGAGTGGAGTCTGCGAAATGCTCCACACTCACGTTCGCGGCTTTGCGCCGCGATTCGCGCACGAGTGTGGAGTGGGACTTTAGCCCTGTCCAGACTACGCGGCGCGAAGCCGCGAATGCGAGTGTGGAGTCGATTTCGCTGTTTAGCGAACTAGACTCCACACTCACGTTCGCGGCTTCGCGCCGTGATTCGTGCATGAGTGTGGAGAGCCCTTAAGCCCGCTTCAGACTACGCGGCGCGAAGCCGCGAACGCGAGTGTGGAGTCGTTTTCGCTGAATTAGCGAACTAGACTCCACACTCGCGTTCGCGGCTTTGCGCCGCGATTCGCGCACGAGGCACGAGTGTGGAGGGCCCTATAGAGTTTCGACAGAAGGGAACGCCTGTTAATGGCTTCTTCTTCTTTTTCTAGGGGCTATGTAAGGCTCCAGAGCCTATGTATCACTGCGACCATCTCTGATCTATTGTGATCGCCAAATCTAAACATCTATCTATCTATCTCGATCCAAACATATAGATAGTATGGTTGCCGTAGTTGCTTTGCAGATTGATTGACGCACATTCAATAATGGCGTATACGTCTGCCTGGAATATAGAGCAAAAACGCCCTAGGTTTAAGCTGATGCTGAAGCTGTTAATGGCTACTTCGGTTGGTTATATCCGCTAATGGCTCCTGTACACCATGGCCCAGCATAGGCCAAGTCCAAGGGACGCATTTATGCGTTAGAGGGAGCAAGTGATATTGCTATCTCATTCCACAGCATAGCTGCGTCCCTTAGACCTCAGAATAATAACTAAAGCATAGAAGTCGGGCAAAAATAAAAGCTTGGTAAAATGTATCGTATTCACAACACGCTATCACTTTTTGTCTATGAGTGAGTGTGACAACAATCCTCAAGTTCTTTCGTTTTTTTCAGTATTGTCATAAGATGAACTGAGAAAAACGTCAAATGGTTTTATGTGGTTCTAATATAATCCAGCCAAATAAAATATATGTTCGTTACTTCACAGGTAGGTGTCAACTGTAACAACTTGACATAGTCGTATTATTTTAGTTGAAATATTTCGGGAATTTCCGCGGTCATCTTGGTTTATTTTAATTATATTGTTGCTATTCCTGAAAGATTGTTGGAAAACGTGCTGAGTTTTTATTTGTAATGGTTTGAAGTTGCCTTTGTGATAATGTCTTGTGTGATCGAGGGCTGAAAATCGCATACAGGAAGAAAAGAAAATACACACGAACCGATAACCTTTAATCGGTGAGTTTTGTTCAATTTTGAAGAAATTTATTTATAGGACCTGACCCTAAACATTGAAATCGATATGTTGTTTATGTAATTATTACTTGCATTCAAGTCTATATAGATTTTGCATATATTTTCGAACTTTTCTGCTAAGTATGAAAGGTTATATTTTTGGCATAGTGATGTATCGACCTCAGATCAATAACCTATCGACATTTACAGCTTTCTTATAGTTTGGCCCAGGACTGTCTCATTTTAATTGATGAGTACGGTCAAGGGCATAAATATATATACATTCCCAGTCTCAAAAATATGTTTACGCTCAGACAATAAAATCGTGTTCACATATTTTTGAGCCATTTGTCTGGATCGATATTTTTGCCTTCGACTGTACCTATAGTTTCTTTGTTCTTACTTACTGACAGATTATGTTTGCCAGACTATAGTATAATACTAAAAACCGGTCAAATGCGGGTCGGACGCGCGTACCAAGGGTTCCGTACTTTTTAGTATTTGTTAGAAATACATCATCTGTGAAAATTTCAACTGTCTAGCTATCACGGTTCATGAGATACAGCCTGGTGACGGACAGACGGACAGCGAAGTATTAGTAATCCAGTTTTTACCCTTTGGGTACGGAACCCTAATAAAAAAGACATTAATGATCATTGATGAATGTTCTTTTTATTACTATTGTTGGTTTACCTATCTCACAAAACTCAACTTTTTATTTCAGATTTCCAAAGGACGAGGAATAGGGGATATTACTGCAATGTTCTGCCACCAGAGTGCAGCACTAGCTTTTTTAGTGCACCGTAGAGTAACTTATTCATACTGTACCTTTAACAGGTTTTTGACAAGTTTTCAGGGGACCCACCGGAAAACTCGAATCCGAAATTTCGTTATCTTTATCGCTCGAATACGCAAGAGTGACAGAGATGTTAGATAACGAAAGTTCGATTTTCTTGTTTCGCGATAGACCCTCAGATTGTGGTAGTGGCGCCACCTACGCCGAGTTTCGCGTAATATTCCCTATTATTAAATAAAAAAAATATATTACACGAACGTTTCTTTCATTTCCTATTTGGTACATGACTAGAAACTATAAGTACTTAGTCTTTCAGCATTGGACAAAAAGGTAAACCATTTCCACGTGTCTTTTTATTGACAAGTTTTTTTAATAAATATAGCAATATTTGACTTATGAAAGCAAAAGTATGTAAATGATCGTATATTATATTTGTTGTGACTTATTTTCAAAGTGTTTTTCGATAAAACGACACGTTAAGATCGCTCGCCTTTTTTCTAATGATAAAAAAACGAGAGGTATAGTTAGACGGTTCTGAGTGGTAGACTGCAAATGAGATAAAAGCTATACAGGAAGAAAAGAAAATACGCACGAACCGATAACCTTTAATCGGTGAGTTTTGTTCAATTTTGAAGAAATTTATTTATAGGACCTGACCCTAAACATAGAAATCGATATGTTGTTTATGTAATTATTACTTGCATTCAAGTCTATATAGATTTTTGCATATATTTTCGAACTTTTCTGCTAAGTATGAAAGGTTATATTTTTGGCATAGTGATGTATCGACCTCAGATCAATAACCTATCGACATTTACAGCTTTCTTATAGTTTGGCCCAGGACTGTCTCATTTTAATTGATGAGTACAGTCAAGGGCATAAATATATATACATTCCCAGTCTCAAAAATATGTGTACGCTCAGACAATAAAATCGTGTTCACATATTTTTAAGCCATTTGTCTGGATCGATATTTTTGCCTTCGACTGTACCTATAGTTTTCTTTGTTCTTACTTACTGACAGATTGTGTTTGCCAGACTATAGTTTATTTTCTAAAAACCGGTCAAGTGCGGGTCGGACGCGCGCACCAAGGGGACCGTACTTTTTAGTATTTGTTGTTATAGCGGCAACAGAAATACATCATCTGTGAAAATTTCAACTGTCTAGCTATCACGGTTCATGAGATACAGCCTGGTGACAGACAGACGGACAGCGAAGTATTAGTAATAGGGTCCCGTTTTTACCCTTTGGGTACGGAACCCTAATAAAAAAGACATTAATGATCATTGATGAATGTTCCTTTTATTAATATTGTTAGTCACAAAACTCAACTTTTTATTTCAGATTTCCAAAGGACGAGGAATAGGGGATATTACTGCAATATTCTGCCACCAGAGTGCAGCACTAGCTTTTTTAGTGCACCGTAGAGTAACTTATTCATACTGTACCTTTAACAGGTTTTTGACAAGTTTTCAGGGGACCTACCGGAAAACTCAAATCCGAAATTTCGTTATCTAGCTGCCTCTTTATCGCTTGAATACGCAAGAGTGACAGAGATGTTAGATAACGAAAGTTCGATTTTCTTGTTTCGCGATAGCCCCTCAGATTGTGATAGTGGCGCCACCTACGCCGAGTTTCGCGTAATATTCCCTATTATTAAATAAAAAATATATATTACACGAACGTTTTTTTTTCATTTCCTATTTGGTACAGTCAGCTGCAGAGAAAAGGTACCCCACGTCCATTGCCTTTTCTCTGCAGCTGACTGTACATGACTAGAAACTATACTTAGTCTTTTAGCATTAGAAAAAACGGTAAACCATTTCCACGTGTCTTTTTATTGACAAGTTTTTTTATAAATATAGCATTATTTTACTTATGAAAGCAAAAGTATGTAAATGATCGTATATTATATTTGTTGTGACTTATTTTCAAAGTGTTTTTCGATAAAACGACACGTTAAGATCGCTCGCCTTCTTTCTAATGATAAAAAAACGAGAGGTATAGTTAGACGGTTCTGAGTGGTAGACTGCAAATGAGATAAAAGCTATATTAGGTACATGCATTCATATCAGGCGGCTCTTTGATTCCAAGGATTGCATAATTTTTATACTTTTTAATGATTTTTAGAATATGAAAATTATAAAAAGTATAAAAGTTATGCAATCCTTGTATTCCACGCATTTCATTTCATTTCATTTCAACGAGCCGTCTGCTACAGATTTCTTGAAATTGCCGCGTTTTTTCAGGTTCAACTTTCATTAGCCAGACTATTATCAATTTGCCAATTTCGTGATTATTCTTTTACACGGCACATAAACTTATGCATAATTTATCGATATAAAAAGTCGACACAGTTACATCCCTAGCAAATTATCAAACATATGACACCGTACGTAAATGAGAAATAACAAGCATATATGCATCTCTTTTCGGCACATTATCTAATTCGTAAGGAAGTAAAGTACGGGTATACATATTTGCGAAGCATTTTTGCCCGACTTCTATGCTTTAGTCATTATTCTGAGACCGAACCCGCGGACAAAAGTCTCCCGGGAGCAAAGAGTAGCCCGGGAGTCACGTCGCTAACTGTGCGCACTTCCATACTAGCCCATAGACTTGATGTGAGTGACATATGAAAAGTTGCTCGTGTGCGCATACTCCAAAGCGGGATTTACATTACGAAATTAGTGGCGTGAAATTAATGTCGTGACAGTAATTTTACCAACAGTTTCGCGTGTAAATTAAGGGAGAGCGAGTCACTAAGGGGTAATATTCACTAAGCTGTGTCATGGCTGTGTCGTAACCTCGTAACCAATCAAAAGTATGCCTTCAACTGGTCACTGTGATCTTGAGGCAGGCTGAAAATGATTATTTTATTGCATTCTTAATTCGAACGAACTGCAATGTAGAGGAAGAACAGAAATGCTTTTTAAAAAGGTAAGTTTTGCGGTTACATTTTCCGATTTTATAGGGTTTTTGCGTGATCATCTATCGCATAGCTGAATTAATGGTAAATTGGTCTAATGGGGTACCTAAATGTCATTATTTGGTAGGTACGTCTAATTATTGCCGTGTAATTTGTTTGCGACGAAGCCCGAACGATGCACTCTATCGAAATTCAAGAAATTCACTTGTATCGTCATGCAATCCGATTCCCTCGATGCCCGACAAGAGATTGAAGGGATCTGTGTAACCCACGTAAGCATAAATTTTAGGTCTGTGGTGTAACCTATATTAAATATTTGGCGTGCTTTTGCTTTAGTACAATATGGATACTATATGTCAATGGTATAATCAGTACTTAAAATAATAGACGTATGGCCATGATTTTTTCCTTAGAATCATCTTAGAATATACTTTTAATCGGAGACTTTGCATGTCTGGTTATAATAATCCATAGCGAAAAACATTAAATTGCAACATTTACGAAAAAAAAAACAAATATTTTAGGAAACTGCGGTTATTTAAAATTATTTGTTAGGTATAGTTAGTCAAACCAAATTGGCAGTAAATAAGAACAAAAAAAAACTATACTCAAAGATAGTATGCTTCTCTCTGTCTATGTTGGAAATGAGACAGTCCTTAGGGAATATTACGCAAAACTCTGCGCAGGGGGCGCCACTACCACAATCTGAGGGTCTATCACAAAACAAGAAAATCGAAATTTCGTTATCTAACATCTCTGTCACTTGCATATTCGAGCGATAAAGAGGCAGATAGCGAAATTTCGGATTTGCGTTTCCCGATAGGTTCTCTGCAAACAAACCGCCTTGGTGCATCCTCAGAATAATGACTCATTATTCTGAGGGTGCATCAATGACATATTTTATTATCTCTGAAAAGTTGTCAAAAAAACGCACAGTATGTATAAGTTACTCTAATGGTCGTAACACACCATCGCACCGCACCAAGGTCATTGTGCGACGCACCCATAAGTAAGAGCGAGAAAGAGGTATTGCTTTCTCGCTCTTACTTATGGATGCGTCGCACAATTGACCTTGGTGCGGTGCGACGGTGTGTTACGCCCTTATGGTTTACTAAACGGGCTACTGCTGCACTCTGGTGGCGGAACATTGCAGTAATATAATATCCCCTATTAAGTAACAAGGGCCTGACACTCTTTGATAGAGAAAGATAGTCTTATTACGATTTCTATAAGAGTAAAAAGAAAACAGTGCCATGCTTTGTCGATAACGATACCCCACACTGTAGGGTTGAAGCGAAAAAAATTACACCCTCACTTTATAATACCTACGTGTAGGGGAGGTACCCTAATTTTGTTTTTTTTTTTGCACGACTTTGTTGGATTTATTGATTTATAATATATATCCATGCCAAATTGCAGCTTTCTGGCACTAACGATCACGGAGAAAAGCCTCGGACAGACAGACGGACATGGCGAAACTATAAGGATTCCTAGTTGACTATGGAACCCAAAAAAACGGTGGAGTGTCCACGTGTACAATACGTGTCATGTTATGAAACATTTTAGTTATGGAAGGTAGAGGCAAAGATAAATATAAGGTAGAGGTAAGGAAAAGAATCTTCATGTATCAAAAAGTGACTGTAATAATTTTTAAGAAAAAAAAAACCGACTTCAATGGGGGATGCCGCTGAAAGTTCACTTATTGTTGATGGTGCACTCTTAGATTCCAGGCAGTGAAATGAAAAAGACAGCATCTTTTGCCTAATTATGTAGAAAAGGAGGTAAAACCACCCACTTTTCAAGTAGCATTTCGTTTTTGTAAGGGTCGCAGTTCTAACCTAACCTAACCTACTTTTCTGATAGCATTTCGTTTCTGTAAGGGTCACAGCTCTAACCTAACCTACTTTTCTGATAGCAGTTCTGTTCTGTGAGAATCGCAGTTCAAAACCCACCCACCCACCTAACCCACTTTTCTAGTAGCATTTCCCGGTCCGGGTCTGGGTCCGCATCCGAGTCCGGGTCCGTGTCCGGCTGTCCGGTTCCAAGTTTGGGTTAGAGTTCGGTCCGGGTCCGCGGTCCGGGTCCGAGTTGGGGTCCATGTCCAGACCCGGGTCCGGGTCCGAGTCCGGGTCCAAGTTTGGGTCTGGGTCCATAAGGAAGAGAACAAATCGCCAAACGTGAACTATGTGTCATTGAAAAGTTCCATTCTGATCATCATCAGTAGTTCCACTTCATCAAATGTCACTTTTTTAAATGTAAATGCTGTATTTGTTGATGAAAATACAAAAATCACTATGTATGCCTTTCACATTTGAGGAGTTCCCTCGGTTCCTCGTGGGTCTCATCATCAGAACTCGAGCTTGACAAAAATATCTCTTAAAAACTTAAGTTGCTTAACAAACATAAAGAAGAGGACAAATCGCCAAACGTAAACTATGCGTCATTAAGGAGTTCCATTCTGATCATCATCAGCAGTTCCACTTCATCAAATGTCACTTTTTAAAATGGAAATGCTGGATTTGTTGATAAAAATACAAAAAACACTTTATGTATGCCTTTTACATTTGAGGAGTTCCCTCGATTCCTCATGGATCCCATCATCAGAACTCGAGCTTGACAAAAATGTTTCTTGAAAACCTAACTTGCTTAACAAACATAACGAAGAGGACAAATCGCCAAACGTGAACTATGCGTCATTAAGGAGTTCCATTCTGATCATCATCAGCAGTTCCACTTCATCAAATGTCACTTTTTAAAATGGAAATGCTGAATTTGTTGATAAAAATACAAAAATCACTATATGTATGCCTTTCACATTTGAGGAGTTCCCTCGATTCCTCATGGATCCCATCATCAGAACTCGAGCTTGACAAAAATGTTTCTTGAAAACCTAACTTGCTTAACAAACATAACGAAGAGGACAAATCGCCAAACGTGAACTATGCGTCATTGAAGAGTTCCGTTCTGATCATCATCAGCAGTTCTACTTCATCAAATGTCACTTTTTTAAATGTAAGTGCTTGATTTGTTGATGAAAATATTAAAATCACTATATGTATGCCTTTAACATTTAAGGAGTTCCCTCGATTCCTCATGGATCCCATCATCAGAACTGCTTTTTGACAAAAACGGGACCAATCTGTATGTAAATACTTACAATCAAAAAAGAATTTTCAAAATCGGTCCAGAAATGACGGAGTTATGGAGTAACAAACATAAAAAAAAAACATACAACCGAATTGAGAACCTCCTCCTTAGAAATCTTGAAGTCGGTTAAAAAACAGTAAATAAGCGGCGCACCATACACTGAAGTACCTAGACCATACACCTAGTATTTTATATATATGTGCACCCGTGCGACCGTGAGCATAGACCTAGCATTACATAGATGCGGCCTACCGCGTGCGCCCGTAAGGGATAGACGTAGATGACGTCATAAACGTGGGGATACCATATTGGTAAAAAATACCCCAATATTTGTTATCACGTTGGGGCGATTACCCTGGAGGCAAAGTTTGACGGTATTAAAATTGTTGAATAAAATGTCAATGGGCCGTTCTTTTTAGGCGTATAAACAATGAAATACCTAAATGTTAATATATTTTTCCTTTTTTATTGTGGGACGTACCACATTATCACAATCTATATATTGCGCAATTGGTAACGCATTGGACCGGCAATCCAAGGATGTGGGTTCGAGTCCCACGTTGACCAGAGTTGATCATCGTTGATTTTTTCATTGTGATTGACATCTGTATATACAATATATAGATAATGAAACACCTCCTATAATTCGCGCAGGTGGTACAAAACTAAACATGTTTAGTAAATAAAACGTAAAATAAAATGTATTATGAGTTTAAATTTTATGAAATCACAAATCACAATCACATTATTCACACCAATTAATGTACACCACATTTAATCTTCACAAAATTTGTTTATTTTATTTTTTGGAATTGGAAATACGAAAAAACTTCGAGGTATAAATTACCCATAAAATTATGATATTTTCATCTGGTATCCCTAACATGATTGTTATGCAGCTAAATTAAGAAGAAGATTAAAAACGGCTGACCTCAGACTCGTCCGAGTAGCTGACATATTACCACAAACAACCTACGTAATTTGGGCGGATAATTTTACAAATAATGTTTTGTTAATTTGCGTAAATAATTGTGATATTTTTATTGAAATCGTTTGATTCTACATTGCTTTGAGTGTAACGTAATTTTACGATGTTATTCTCACATATTGCGTTAAGAGGAAGGTGTAAAATACCGTACTTACGTGTGAAAGGTTATGTTCTCATATTTTTGCTCAAAGCGGCTATTACAGCCGATTACAGAACAATTCACCATTATTTTATCAATTCAAAACGCTAACCATCACTATGTTTTATAAGAGTAAGCACAATTTCATAGAAAACAACAATAAATTGTATATACAGATGTCAATCACAATGAAAAAATCAACGATGATCAACTCTAGTCAACGTGGGACTCGAACCCACATCCTTGGATTGCCGGTCCAATTCGTTACCAATTGCGCCAGCTGACCATCGGTCAATCAACGCGAATTTAATCATTGCAACTGTGACGACGTCACTAGCGACATCTGCATATTAAGGTTCACAACCTTGACCACCTCTGAGGAGGTGCAATGATTAAATTCGCGTTGATTGACGGATGGTCAGCTGGCGCAATTGGTAACGCATTGGACCGGCAATCTAAGGATGTGGGTTCGAGTCCCTCGTTGACCAGAGTTGATGATCATCGTTGATTTTTTCATTGTGATTGACATCTGTATATACATTATTATTTACAACGACGGGACTTAATCGCGTAAAATAAGTATTAAACCCACCTCCGACGTTTCGAGGACGGCGTTGTCCCCGTGGTCTCGGAGAAGACTGGCTAAAGTTGACATCAACATCTTCTAGGCGCGCGAGTTTTTCGAACTACCCGCACTTGGTCTTGTTTATTAACTTGAACGTTTTGCGCACTAGGGATGTTACCGGGTCGACACACAACACTCACAATATTCGATTTTTCAACTTTCGATATTTGGTTTCGCTTACACTTACTAATGACTGGGTTCCATGTGGATGAGATCTTAAAACCTTCGTCTCGATTGAAATTTCTATGTTTCTTGATTTCAATGGCTTCACGGATTTTTCTACTATAAAACCCACGATCTGTAGAAAGTATTCTAGGGTTGTGAAGCTCAATCCAGTGGTTTGGCCCTGACTCTAGTAAATGCTCAGCGACAGCAGACTTGTTCACCTGACGGTTCTTGACAGCTGCGATATGTTCCTTAACTCGCTCCGCAATGGTACGTTTCGTTTCCCCGATGTAGGAACTACCACAACTGCAATCGATCTTATAAACGCCAGGTGACTGGAACGGGATAACGTCCTTCGGTGACCTCAGGTTTCCTGCAATTTTGGATAAAGGAGTGTATACCGTCTTTATAGAGTACCTCTCAAGTACTGTGCCAACCTTATCCGTTATTCCTTTCACATAAGGTAAAAATGCCGGTTGCCTGGAGACATCAGGACGCTTCACTCTTGCTTTTCGTCTGGGTTGCCACTTTCTCACCTTATACCCGTTCCACCTAAGTACCTCCTGAATATGCGACATCTCGCTCTTTAAATATTCAGGGTCACACAGATCTTGTGCTCTGTTCACCAGCGAGCTGACAACTGATTGTAAGTGTCGGGGATGGTGGTGAGAAAAAGCGCTCAAATACCTATCCGTGTGAGTTGGCTTCCTGTATACAGTATGCGTCAGGGTTCCGTCGACTCGACCAATCACGTTGACATCCAGAAAAGGCAAACTGCGCTGTGATTCCAATTCATACGTGAATCTTATCTTAGGATGAATTGAATTCAAATATTGGAGTAGTTGCTCCACTTCCTGCTTTCCACCTTGTCAGCCTTAAGGAAACGCCACTGTAGTGATGGACTCAACGGACTACGATAGCAAGATACGACACTTACTGGATGACGGTCTCGTTTACAAGCCTGTGTCATACAATCCTACTGCCAGGGTCACTCGTCGCATCAGGGCTGTTATCAGAGACAACAGAGGATTGTTCGAGGAAGATGTCTTCAATCGTTTGTACAAACCTAAGATTGTACAACCACCTAAATTGTACGGATTGCCGAAGGTACATAAAACGAACGTGCCTTTGCGGCCTATCGTAAGTCAAATCTCATCTCCTACTTACGATCTTGCGAAGCATGTTGCGTCGGTATTGCAACCGCTTGTAGGTGGGACGCCATCTTTTGTGAAGGATTCTCGTCACTTTATAGACATTCTCAAGGGTATAACGCTGGAACCGGACGACATCATGGTGAGTTTCGACGTTGAGTCGCTCTTTACCAATGTTCCCGTGAAGGAGTGCCTTGAAGTGGTCAGAGGGAAACTGAGCGATGGTGGAATATCGGAGTCGGTCATGGTGTTGCTGAGAAACTGCTTAGAAGGTAGCTATTTTTTGTATAATGGGAAGCATTACCTCCAGATCGATGGTGTGGCCATGGGTAGCCCTGTAGCACCGGTTTTGGCAAATATCTGGATGGAGCATATCGAAGCCAGTATAGACCTGCAGCCATGGGCAGTAAAGTTGTGGAAGAGATATGTTGATGATGTTTTCTGTGTTATGAAAGGTGGAAAGCAGGAAGTGGAGCAACTACTCCAATATTTGAATTCAATTCATCCTAAGATAAGATTCACGTATGAATTGGAATCACAGCGCAGTTTGCCTTTTCTGGATGTCAACGTGATTGGTCGAGTCGACGGAACCCTGACGCATACTGTATACAGGAAGCCAACTCACACGGATAGGTATTTGAGCGCTTTTTCTCACCACCATCCCCGACACTTACAATCAGTTGTCAGCTCGCTGGTGAACAGAGCACAAGATCTGTGTGACCCTGAATATTTAAAGAGCGAGATGTCGCATATTCAGGAGGTACTTAGGTGGAACGGGTATAAGGTGAGAAAGTGGCAACCCAGACGAAAAGCAAGAGTGAAGCGTCCTGATGTCTCCAGGCAACCGGCATTTTTACCTTATGTGAAAGGAATAACGGATAAGGTTGGCACAGTACTTGAGAGGTACTCTATAAAGACGGTATACACTCCTTTATCCAAAATTGCAGGAAACCTGAGGTCACCGAAGGACGTTATCCCGTTCCAGTCACCTGGCGTTTATAAGATCGATTGCAGTTGTGGTAGTTCCTACATCGGGGAAACGAAACGTACCATTGCGGAGCGAGTTAAGGAACATATCGCAGCTGTCAAGAACCGTCAGGTGAACAAGTCTGCAGTTGCTGAGCATTTACTAGAGTCAGGGCCAAACCACTGGATTGAGCTTCACAACCCTAGAATACTTTCTACAGATCGTGGGTTTTATAGTAGAAAAATCCGTGAAGCCATTGAAATCAAGAAACATAGAAATTTCAATCGAGACGAAGGTTTTAAGATCTCATCCACATGGAACCCAGTCATTAGTAAGTGTAAGCGAAACCAAATATCGAAAGTTGAAAAATCGAATATTGTGAGTGTTGTGTGTCGACTCGGTAACATCCCTAGTGCGCAAAACGTTCAAGTTAATAAACAAGACCAAGTGCGGGTAGTTCGAAAAACTCGCGCGCCTAGAAGATGTTGATGTCAACTTTAGCCAGTCTTCTCCGAGACCACGGGGACAACGCCGTCCTCGAAACGTCGAAGGTGGGTTTAATACTTATTTTACGCGATTAAGTCCCGTCGTTGTAAATAATAATGAGTAAAAATCGTGAAAGTTTAAATCAGTGATCTGTATATACAATTTATAGATTGTAATAATGTGGTACGTCCCACAATAAAAAAAGGAAAAATATATTAACATTTAAAACAACAATAATTAAACAAGCAACGAACAAGCATGACATGTCACGTACTTATTTGTTTGCCACAATTTCGGTTGTGGCAGCGGTGGAAAAGTGAAACTATGACAAAGACAAAAAGTAATATATTGCTCTCTGTCACTACTACTGAAAGATACATAAGACTATCCCGTTCGGTCATTTCGCCCCACCCCTATGACCGATCCATGTTATACTAGATTCATGACCGTGAGGGACAGAACATATGCAATGCGACAGAATTAAAAACACGTTTTAACATTCCTGACAACATACCAGAAACAACCTACGTAATTTGGTCTGGTTATTTGCTGTTCTATGGTTCATGTCATAGAGTTTCCTATATATTACAATACTTTGGCCTCAGAGCCTACCTAGCGCCACCGGAGAGATTAGGAACTATGATTTAAAGCTGAAAGCGGTCACTTTTGCAACAATTCTGCCATGAAGGGCCCTCCACACTCATGCGCGAATCACGGCGCGAAGTCGCGAACGCGAGTGTTGAGTCTAGTTCGCTATTCAGCGAAACCGACTCCACACACGCGTTCGCGGCTTCGCACCGCGATTCGCGCATGAGTGTGGAGGGCCCTTAAGAGTTTGGCATCCTTTCTATACCATCCATAATTTTAGTTTACCCCCATGCTCATTGCTTTTAGACCTGTACCAATAACTTCTGAGGTTATAAGAATATTAATGTTGCTTATTTTTTATATATAGTTTCCAGACCATATACTAAACCTAAAAATAATATTTTGTGTCATCCTAGGTATTTGCTTAGGTAGAAATTTAGGTATTTCTTTTTTCAATCAGCATTCTGTAAAAAAAATATTCGAGACGAAATTCTTTGTTTCCCTGTAAAGGCAAAGTGGCTTCCGACGTACACACGCATTTTGTGTCATTTTCATCCACGGGTATAATGGCATTTAATAAATACCTAATATTGATCCTAAAACGCCTAAAAAAATATTAGAGTCGGTAAGTGAAGTGTTGTACTTTACAGAACATTGTTATATGTTATTCAAACAAATCTGTGTCAAATTCATCCACCGCTTTTATTTAAAAAAAATTTTTTTCTAATTAACACCCTGTATCTGCCACAAAAAAAAAATCATATTATTAAGTTTACGTCTACAATATTATAATACCACATTGAGACATCATTCATAATTTGGGTCATTTTGATCCACGGTTTTTTTACTATCTGGCAAAATAAAACTCAATTGAGCAAGAAGGGCGTGCGCGGGGAAGGGTACCTACGCGGGTGGGGTGCTTATTATACTTGCCGCAATATCAGCTGGCGACTGAGATCTTAATACTATCTCCTTTACCCTTGTTAAGACCAACCAAGAGATGGCATTATGAGCTGTCTCGCCACTTAGTTTTGCGATACAGTGTATTTATTTCATTCGGAGGCATAATTACATTGTCTTATCAATCTTACCGTAGTAGGTATATAAATATAATTAAAAATAAACTGTAGGCTGCACTCCTCATACTGACCAACATTTGTGACGTTCCTAATCAAAAGGTACCACTTTCTCTGACAGGTTATTTGTATAAAGATATAATCAAATTTCGTCTTTATGGTAAACGACAAAGTGGTACCTACCTTTTGATTGAGAATGTCACATCAGCGACTTAAAAATTACTTTTGTTTCGATTTTTAGTAGACTTTTTAAGTTTATTTTAAGACGCAATTTATTGTGATTTTTGTTATGTTTAAGCGTGGCAAGCAACATTAATTACATTGATGATGATGTTCATTAAATACAATATTTTTTCATACTATACTGAACTGTCACCCTATACGTGAGAATGAACAGCGCCCTCTTGACAATGATCATATATTACTGGTTAGGCTTTAATATGTGTCATAATTTAGTAAAGTCCCCTTTGTGGATTCTAAGTTTCCGAGTTACAGCAGTTTAGTGAAAGCGTTTTTTTTTTTAAATATAAATTAAGGGTTGAATAAAGAGGAAAGAAAATTTGATTATTTTTGCGCTACGACGCACGGTTTAGGAGATACAGCCCTATAAAGTTTTTTTTATTGTTTTTTTCTTTTTTTCTTTTTTACATTGTGTTTTTTGTATATTACTTTGGGGTTTCATAAAGGGGAACGAAAATTTAATTATTTTTGCGCTACGACGCATGGTTTAGGAGATCAAGCCCTATAAAAAAAAACTTTTTTTTTGCGTTTTTTTTGTATAAATTAATGGTTACATAAAGGGGACCGAAAAGTTGATTATTTTTGCGCTACGACGCACGGTTTAGGAGATACAGCCCTATATAGATTTTTTTCTTTTTCTTTTTTACATTTTTAAATCTTAATTAAGGGCTTCTTAAGGGGAACGAAAATTTGATTATTTTTCGCTACCATGCACGGTTTAGGAGATACATCCCTAAAGTTTTTTTTGTTGTTTTTTTTTTTCTTTTTTTTGTCATTGCGTTTTTTGTTATTACTTTGGGGTTTCATAAAAGGGAACGAAAATTTTATTATTTTTGCGCTACGACGCACGGTTTAGGAGATACAGCCCTAAAATGATTTTTTTCTCTTTTTCTTTTTTGCGTTTTTAAATCTTAATTAGGGGCTTCTTAAAGGGGAACGGATATTGATTATTTTTGCGATACGATACACGGTTTAGGAGATACAGCCCTATAAAGTTTTTTTGTTATTATTTTTTTCTTTCTTTTTCTTGTACGAAAATTTTATTATTTTTGCGCTACGACGCATGGTTTAGGAGATACAGCCCTTTAAAGATTTTTTTTTAAATTTTGCGTTTTTTTTAATATCAATTATGGGTTGCATAAAGGGGAACGAAAATTTTATTGTTTTTGCGGTACCACGCACGGTTTAGGAGATACAGCTCTATAAAGTTTTTTTTCCTGGTTTTTTTTTGTTTTTTTTTAAGTATTAATTACGGGTTACTTAAAGGGGTTTTTTTAAATTATTTTTGCGCTACGACGCATGGTTTAAGAGATACAGCCCTATAATGATTTTTTTTTTAAATTTTGCGTTTTTTTAAATATAAATTATGGGTTGCATAAAGGGGAACGAAAATTTTATTATTTTTGCGCTACGACGCATGGTTTAGGAGATACAGCCCTATAAAGATTTTTTTATTGTTTTTTTTTCTTTTTTTCTTTTTTACATTGTGTTTTTTGTATATTACTTTGAGGTTTCATAAAGGGGAACGAAAATTTTATTATTTTTGCGCTACGACACATGGTTTAGAAGATACAGCCCTATAAAGATTTTTTTTTTAAATTTTGCGTTTTTTTAAATATAAATTATGGGTTGCATAAAGGGGAACGAAAATTTTATTGTTTTTGCGGTACCACGCACGGTTTAGGAGATACAGCTCTATAAAGTTTTGTTTCCTGGTTTTTTTGTTTTTTTTTTTTTAAGTATTAATTACGGGTTTCTTAAAGGGGTTTTTTAAATTATTTTTGCGCTACGACGCATGGTTTAAAAGATACAGCCCTATAATGTTTTTTTTTTTAAATTTTGCGTTTTTTTTTAATATAAATTATGGGTTGCATAAAGGGGAACGAAAATTTTATTATTTTTGCGCTACGACGCATGGTTTAGGAGATACAGCCCTATAAAGATTTATTTTCTAAATTTTGCGTTTTTTTTTAAATATAAATTATGGGTTGCATAAAGGGGAACGTAAATTTTATTATTTTTGCGCCACCACGCACGGTTTAGGAGATATTATATCTATATACATATATAGCTATAATAGCTCTATAAAGTTTTTTTTCCTGGTTTTTTTTTTTAAGTTTTAATTAAGGGTTTCTTAAAGGGGAACGAAAATTTGATTATTTTTGTGCTACGATGCACGGTTTAGGAGATGCAGCCCTATAAAGATTTTTTTTGTTGTTTTTTTTTTCATTGTGTTTTTTGTATATTATATTGGGGTTCCGTAAAGGGGAACGAAAATTTTGTTCTTTTTGCGCTACCACGCACGGTTTAGGAGATATAGCTCTATAAAGATTTTTTCCTGTTTTTTTTTGTTTTTTTTTAAGTATTAATTAAGGGATCCTTAAAGGGGAACGAAAAATTGATTATTTTTGCGCTACGATGCACGATTTAGGAGATGCAGCCCTATAAAGTTTTTTTTTTTTGTTTTTTTTTTTTATTGTGTTTTTTGTATATTAGTTTGGGGTTCCACAAAGGGGAACGAAAATTTGATTATTTTTGCGCTACGACGGTTTAGGAGATACAGCCCTATAAAGTTTTTTTTGTTTTTTTTTTCATTGTGTTTTTTGTATATTACTTTGGGGTTCCACAAAGGGGAACGAAAATTTTATTATTTTTGCGCTACGACGCACGGTTTAGGAGATACAGCCCTAAAATGATTTTTTTTCCTCTTTTTCTTTTTTGCGTTTTTCAATCTTAATTAGGGGCTTCTTAAAGGGGAGCGAAAATTTGATTATTTTTGCGCTACGATGCACGATATAGGAGATACAGCTAATACAGCCCTAGAAAGATTTTGTTTCTTTTTTTTTCATTGTATTTTTCATGTATTACTTTTGGGTTATATAAAGGGGAACGAAAATTTTATTATTTTTGCGCTACGACGCATGGTTTAGGAGATACAGTCCTATATATTTTTTTACAATGCATGTGCTCGAAAAGTGCGTTTCCTACGGAGCCATATCGTGCGGAAAGTACTGCTTTTCCGCACTAGTGCTTTTTGTTTTTAATTTTTTTTTACAGTACATATGGTGCTACTTTCTCGCACTAGTGCGGAAAAGAGCACTTACCGTGCATATGTCGAAAGTTTAAAGGGCCATATGTACTGTAAAACGTACGATACACGTGCGAATAGGTAATTCGCAACTCGTGTCGATTTAAAACACTCCTTTTAATAATTAAACTTATTTGCCATGACGTTTTTTTATTTACTCGCACAATGCATAGCAAAACATTGTATGATACACGTGCGTAAAGATGATTTCCGCACTTGTTGCATAAATAGCATTTTTTTTTATCAAAGAATGAAAGAAAGTCACGGTATTAATAACCAAATTTTACTTTAGTGGTACCTTTTCCCTATCACTGTCACAAATGTATGTGGCGTTCACGTAAACGCGATATTTTTAAGATTTCCCTGCGCAATGTTGCCAGCTCGCTCGCAAATCAAACATGTACTTACAGTTCTTTTGCATAATGGTGACATTGTACAATATCTATGAGTTTTAAATAGGTAAAAGATAATTGGCCGCATTCTTTGCTTGCTTGTTGCTTGTTGTTGTGTTGTTTGCGTAACTTCTTTGAATAAGTTGCGTTAATTTGGCGCACAGGCGAAGTAAACATGCGTTGCGTACGGCAAGGTCACGCCGCGGCCCCACCCTGCACGGCCTCCGTTGCCCATTCAGACCGCCCGCTAGCTTCGTTTGAACGCAAATAATATTTTTGTAATATTTGTTTATGCAGTGGATGCAAGTGACACAAATTCATACATCTTATTTATCCCGCATTTCAAATTAATAAGATGTAAACTCTAACATCTTTAATATTCTTTTGTAACGGTGACAGCCTGTTACAACGAAATCATCAAATATCTTATGAAGCTATGCCTTAATAAGACACAAAATCATTTAATGGACCTATTTAAACGATTAAATTCGACCTAAGTAATTTTTTTTAACTCTAATTTTTTTTTGTGTCATTTAGAATATTATGACATAGTATCAGATTGCAGTGGACGTAATTGACACAAACTATGTTTTCACACTAAAAACACTATCCTAAATGCAACACAGTTACATGTTTTCTCTCGAATATTTTTTTCTCCAAGATAATTCAAAATAAAAAATAATTACCACAAAATAACAAATTACTAGAAAAGCAAATTATATATATGACACAAAACAAAATGTAAGATTTACATCTTAACAAAGTATTCATAAGCGAAAACAGAATTGACTTTAATATTTTTATAACCTAGGGGTCAAAATATAGCCAGCGGTACAGGTCTATTTGTCGGATAAGCAATGGGGTTCTATTCTAAAGTTATTACTTATACTTGACTTATGTATGATTAAATAAAACACATTTTGTGAATATCATTTTAAATGTATAACAGAAATAAATTATGTTTTATAATACTAATTAGCCTATCCATTACAATACTATTGTGTGTCTCGAGAAATACGTACTTAGACGCTGAATGTTATTATTTATTATATTTCATAATCCATAACTCGACATAATGTGGATCCATTTCTCTAAATCGCTATTGTACAAGCTCGGCTCGGTATTGTTTCTCATTCTGTAACATCAATAATTGGCCTTTAGGCACTAATTGTAATTGAACGTAGAAAGTTACAAGAGACAATTTCGGAAATATTTTGGTTATTAATCGTACTACGAGGTGTGACCATGTAGCACCCATCTCAGCAGCAGTAGGATTACAAATACCATGGCGAAAAAGGAGACCATGACTCGCAGTGCCTTCTCGGACCGCTGGTCACGCTCGCTGGCTCGCAGTCGCTCCACCAGGCCGTTCTAAAATAAACAAAAACTTACATTAAACCAAAGAGATATAGGATAGAGGGTTACTGTCATAGTAAATTTTGTAGTCACAGTAAATTTACTGCCATCTATCGACACACGATTAAAGCTAAAAATTTAAATGTATAAAATATCAAAACATGTATAAATATATAAATTTAATAAATGTTTTTTATTATTATTATTGACAACCACGGGACTTAATCGCGTAACAAAGTTCCGACGTTTCGAGGACGGCGTTGTCCCCGTGGTCTCTCGGTGGTGGGCGTCTTCTCCGAGAAAGTTTTTTTATATTTATTATTTTTATATGATTTTGACTCATGTTCTTTCACCGATATGTGTTAAATATCAAACGGGGTCGTCAACGCCATCTAGTCGAGAATAGGCCAAAGGTTGAAGCGCCAATAGCGCCATCTATCCAAGAATAAAATTATCTTGATTTCCCTGGCACGTTTTTTTCCTTAGACTGTATTCATCTTATACGGAGTTACATAACATAAGTCTTTGATTGAAGTAAGGACGCTAAGTACAAATAGTTTAGTACATTAAACCGTCTGTTCCTATCTCTACCTCCGCGCATAGTTATATTGTTTTTCCCCTCGCACAGTGTCATCATAGAGTAACTTATATAACGGAGTTATATCTATCTTTGGTGTCATTGAACGCCGGCATAATGGCATGGGCGGGACAGCAATATAATTACGCGCGTGCGATAGAGATAGGAACAGACGGGTCAATGTACTAAACTATTCGTACTTAGCGTCCTTACTTTAGACAGTGTATCAAATTTAATTACTCAATCTTTATGGACTGTGTAGGGTCACTTAGGCCTCATTACACACGAGCGCTTTTTCAACGCGCGTTAAAAAAGCGTTTGTATCTGCCCGCACGTTAAATTCGATTTAAAAGCCAAGACTTAGTTTAAAATCCAACAATGCTTGATAAAAAGCGCTACCGCCATCGTGTGAATAATTACACATGTTTCCATTTGTGTCATTCAAACGCTTTTTTAACGCGCGTTGAAAAAGCGCTCGTGAGTATGAGGCCTTAGTCCTCATTCGAATTTGGCAGTCTGACTTTGGCAGGTAAACAACAATAAACATGAAACGAATCCATTAAGTGGATATTCATATAGGTACTAGACGATCTTTTAACAGTCTCACGAGACTGAAGAATTATTGTAGCGATCATTAAGACTTAAGAGGATAGTGGATGGCTCTTTCTTTCTTTCGAAAATGTTGATTATTCGTCTGAAGCGATGCGCGACGAAACGCGTCTCGTACTTGCAAAAATACGTACGTTACTATGGAGCTCGGTATACCCTGCGGCGCGCACCGCGTCTCCGTCCGAAAGCACGAATCGTCATGCGATTTGCACCAGTGGCGTAGCGTGAACTAATCTAGCCGTGGGCGAGATCGCATCTGCGAGGCCCTTTTCTTTCACTATGCCCGAAGGGGCCTCGCGCGAGGCCGTAGGCGACGGCCCACTTCGCCCACGCCTAGCTACGCAAATTTTGCAGCTTCGCACAGAGAGGCGGAGCCAATGTGTTACACCATAATCCAGATGATGAATGTTGTTTTTACCCATCCACCGTTAGCTGCTATCCAGGATCCTGTCTCCTCGTGTAGAAGGTCTGCGACCGCCGCGGCCGGCGCTGCGACTAATTCTAAAGCTGGTTCACCATCTGCTGCCTCAGCTGCCTCTCGGGATAGTGACCCGCAAATACAAAATACTGCTGCTATCTGGAAAAAGAAGGATGAATTTCATGATTATAATTAATTAAATTAAATAAGGATCACATAACTATATTTTTATGAATTACTGATATGTGGGCGAAAGGTTCAATGGTAAATCCCACAATTTTTTCTGCGCGCATGTGCTAAAGCTAGCTCTGTCAGCCTCGCGTCAGGGTGCAAAGTGTTCTTCGGAGTCTCCGGGAGGTATGGCTGGCTCTGTAGTAGTCTATGTAAAGCTTACCTTCGACCATGTAATGTTATCTCTCGTAATCCTGCGTGCAAGTGCCAAAGCCAATTCCGCTAAAGCTGTATCAGAGCGCAGCATGGCACATGGAGCTCGTGTGGCCTGCCGCGCGACATGTCGGAAGGCGTCTGGTCTCTTGCGCTCAAGAGCGGCGCACAGCGCTCGCAGACCCGCGAGCACGCCGGTCTCCGCGTTACAATTCGCCTCTTCTCCACATTCAGTCTCGAGCATTCGTTGCAGGCGCTTCATTACGATTTGCTGTTACATGAGAAGAATAGGATTAATAAATTAAAAAGTGGAAAAATTACTGCCTTTGGTGAGACTTGAACTCACGGTCTCTGGAAGCTTAATAGCATCGTTCGCAGACGATCCTGCTTGTTAAAAATTTATAGGATTAATGTTGTTTTTAGGAATTCTAAAACTAGATGTTGTTATTAGGTAGTACTGTCTGGTGGCTACTTACACAATAGAATTTTGTATAATAATACCTATTATCTCGCGTACTATTATTACTACATTATATATATGTATTTTATGGTGATTCTGAGAATACAGCCATATTATGTGAGGTATTAAAATATGCCCAACCTAAGCAAATATACCTATACATGAATATTTTGATTTGACATTGTTTTAATTACTTTACTAGAAATAAAGAAAACTAAATATTAAAACGGCCTTTATTTATTTTTCTTTATTATTCTCTTTATTTATTCTTTTTCTCAGGTTAGGTTATTTTATAATATGGATATAAAAATAAAATACAAAAACACGTACAAAAACAATACAAAATACATATAAACATATAAATACATATAAAAACTTAACCTAGGGTGCCGCCAGCAGCGGGGCAGGGCCCAAGCTGCCGGTGGTCAGGGCCGCAGAGAGAGGAACCGGCGGACTATCCGCGCCGTGTCCAAGATCACCGCTTTCTGCATCTGACCCTTGATCCAAGCACCTAGCGAGAGTCTCTCTAGGTGTTGGTCGAGACTCTTCGCTATGAGACCGTTCGCTGAAACGACTATCGGGACAATGATCGGCGATTCAACATCCAACATGGCGGTTATCTCGTGAGCCAAGTCTAGGTACTTACTGGACTTGTCCTTCTCGGCTTTCACGAGATTCTCATCATGGGGGATGGTGATGTCGACGAGCACGGCCCGGCGTTGCGATCGATCTTTTATCACAATGTCGGGCTTATTGGCTACAATAGTCCTGTCAGTGATGATAGATCGATCCCAATAGAGCGTGGCACGACCATTCTCGAGAACTGGCACAGGTATTTAACTTAAAAATAAACTTGTAATACGGTACTTCGCGGTCCACAAGGCCGTATAGAAGAGCAAGTTGCTGGTGAATAATCCTGGCTACGAGATTATGTCTGTGCAAGTACTCGCTGTTAGCAAGATGGGAACAACCGGAAATGATATGCCTGAGTGACTCTCCGGGACGGCGGCATGCCCGACAAATGTCGACCGTACCGTCCTTCAGGATATATTTCCGATAGTTGTTCGTCATCATAACTTCGTCCGCAATTGCACAGGCAAAACCCTCGGTTTCTTCGAAGAGGTCCCTTTATAAGGCGTGCATGGGGACTGGGGATATAGATCCAAAACGTAGAGGCCGTTTGGAGAGATTTGATGTCATGTAGAAAGCCTGCTGGAACCCATTCACGGGTACATCAAAATGAGTCAGTACTCTGTCCATATTCTCTACAAAAGCTTCCAAACCATAGACCAGTCTATGGTTTAAGTTTGGGTGGAAAAAAGACTGGGCTATTGCAAAGAAGTCCGGATACCTGCCATAACATTGCTTGCACAAGTTATCGAGGCAGGCGGTGACTCGCCACTCGTTAGATGGGTACCTGATGCGCCATCGTAAGGACGGCCAGGCGCAACAGCGGCGTGAGCAGCTCAGGGGTGTCGAGAGGTTCTCAGATTGCTCTTACGACTCTCCTCTGGACGGCCAATGAAGGTGAGCCAGAGCTGAGAGTCCTGCGGGTCCCCTTGGGGTCCACTCCGACCGAGGAAGATACGCCGGAGACGGAGACCCTGGCCGACTCTCTGGAACACTCGGGTCCGTGTCGTCACTCTCCAACAGCGCGCCACAAGCTGCTCTGCGGGCTTATTATTATTATTGAGAGCCTGTTGTGTTCCACTGCTGCATGGGAAAAGCCCTCCCCCTGTTGTTTCTATTCCTCCCGGTTTCGAGCAGTCTTCGGCCATTCTTTTAAAAAGGAGTCTAGCTCGTCTCGCCATCACCGACATGATCTGCCAAATCCCCGTTTTGAGCTGGGCTGCCACTCTGTGGTAATCTTGGCCCACAGCTCACCCGGCATACGACAGACATGGCCAGCCCCAACCCAGTTTACCCAGTTTAGTTTTAGTTTACCCAACATAAACAAAAATGTAAAATTGATGTACTACAGCGATGTCAATTCGTTTCATAATGTTAATTACACAATCAGTCTCGATTGTCAGACGATTGATTGAATTGAACAATTTGACGAATCACAATAAATGTTTGCGTAATCAACATATAGCCACAGTTACTTATGTAGGTAAGTACTTTCATACGAGTATATACCAATTAATGGAATGGAAAGGCAATCATGCCCGTAATCAGTTTATCGGTTGTCATGGTTAATAATTAATTTCTGTCGTGATATCAGCTTCACGGTTTGTTTCATTAAATTGTTATTTGTATTGCACGTTTCGATAACAGTAGGCGGGGAGGTTGACAGGACGTACATCCTCAAACCTTGGAATATAAACCGTCACTGTGTACATTTTTAAAAGCATTTCCTTCGGCGAATGTTCCATCTGTAAATTGAGCTCTCTGTTTTACCTGTTGTTTTTCTCTGTGTTACATAAAACTCTTCAAGAAACTATTTAGTACATTAGAACCTATTGATATTGTCTTAAATTTTACCATTCCAACTCCTAGTCTTATCCGTTTCTAGTATAAGATAATATAACTTCCATAACTTGACAGCCAAAGTATAAACTTCGCAGCTTAACTTATTGTTAGCTAAGTATCTCGTTGGTTATGATAAGCATTAGTAATCGGGTAACGCACATACGCTTTCACGAGTAGAGTAAATGATATATATAGATAATAATTTATGTTGAGCACGGTACGGGACACGGCAAAATGCGACTCATTTGGCGTTTTTTTTAATGCAATTGCTTGATTTGTTAATGAAAATACAAAATCGCTGTAAGTATGTGTGCCTATAACATTGGAGGAGTTCCCTCAATTCCTCATGGATGCCATCATCAGAACTGGATTTAATCAAAAATGGGACCAACTTGAAAGTATCGGATATACTTCTGAACAAAAAAAAAGAGTTACAGAATCGGTTCAGAAATGACGGAGTCCTGCCGAAACAAACGTTACAAACATAGGTACAATTGAATTGGGAACTTCCTCCTTTTAAAATATCGAATTCAGTTAAAAGCGCTAAACTATATATATTGATAGCTTACCACCAAGCGGTTAATAAAACACTATTAAGATGCTATAAAAATACCTTATTAGCACACATGGACGACCTCCTAATCTGCGACTTAATATACTGTAAACACAGCGCGCGACCCTGTCGCACAATGTGAGGCTTGACGTGCGTTGGCGTCGCGAGACACCAGCCGATGGTCGCAGACAGTCGCCGCGACACGGCCGCGGCCGCCGCCGACGACACCATGGTGCTGAAGCGGCGCTTCGTGCGGTCCAGCGGCGAGAGAGACCGAGATGGCGTACTGCGCTGAGCATCTGAACAGTAAATAAGTTAACATCAATTTTGATGTATTCATCATAGCAAAGTTGCCTGAGTCAGGATTCGATAAGCACACACTGCTCGGGGATATACTTCACCTTCTCTCTACATTTCGAAATGGTCATCGCGGAAAACAATTAGAAATGTAATCTAAATAAACACAAAGCGCACAATTTTTCAGCAGTCATTTTACTAACAGCTTTTGATCAGTTTGCTTATTGCTTTACTTTTGAGCGTTTGAACAATTCAATTATCTAATTTTTTGCACAGTCAACAACTTCCAGGGGCGATTTAAATTAATATCGGTTTGCATTGTTTTACTACAAAGGTATTCTGATATGATTTTAATATGCATTAGATATTTTGCATGAACATTATTTAAATCATTCAAGCAATTTTACCATCAGATGCTAGCAAGGGCCTACCTATGTACTAAGGTAGTAAAATGGATTGAAAATTATGAAATTTTTTATGCCTAACTATAAACATAGGACATAAATATAAACTTAAAAAGCTGGTAGAAATCCATTAAATTATTTCAATTAGTAATGAAAAGTGGAAGCCGTTATACATTTTATAATGTACCTACAGTTATGAACAGCGCTAACCTTAACACATTACAAGTGTATTTTTTTTATTTTTAGGGTTCCGTACCCAAAGGGTAAAAGCGGGACCTTATTACTAAGACTCCGTTGTCCGTCTGTCCGTCTGTCTGTCTGTCACCCGGCTGTATCTCATGAACCGTGTTAGCTAGACAGTTGAAATTTTCACAGATGATGTATTTCTGTTGCCGCTATAACAACAAATACTAAAAAGTACGGAACCCTCGGTGCGCGAGTCCGACTCGCACTTGGCCGGTTTTTTTTTTAAATTAATTATGCAAAATATCCAATGAAAGAGGGGGCAAAAAGTCAAAGTTTGAAATAAAACTATGAAAACTAGTAAACAAATTTTCAATTTGTTTTTCATAGTGAAAAATAAATTTACTTCTGAAGGAAAATGTAAAAAAAATACCATTCCGAAGTTTACCAACGAAAATTTTTAAAATTTTTACATAAAAATAACATTATCATAAATATTACAGGAAGAATATAATCATACCTCTATCTTACAAACTTTTTTTTTAATTATCAAAAATTATTTTCTTTTGCAGGTGTTTGTTATGTACTTGAAATATCTATGAGATTACACTAAAAATACCTTCTTTCAAATAAAAAAAAAATTGTTGAAATCGGTTCATATGACAAAGAATTAAGTAGCCTTGAATAACCAACATACATACATACATACATACAGGTCGCGCCAATTAGCCTATTTCTCGATAGATGGCGCTGTACATAATTACGCTTAGTATACTTCTGGTCAAGTCTTTCGTGATTCTATTTACATGAGAAAATGAAAGTTTGTACGGAACCCTCGGTGCGCGAGTTAAACAAACTCTCACTTGACCGGTTTTTTTTTAATTTCAAATAAAGCAATTTCCACACAATTGTGGAAACAATATAAACCTTATCGACTTGAATTTAAGGTTTTTATTTCAAACGAAGCAAGAAAAAATTGTGGAAACATTACACACTCCAATATATAGGTAAACCTTATTCTTTTAAATTTAAGGTTTTTATTCAAATGAATAACTCGACGCAGGCCCGAGTTACTTTTGAGCTCTTTGACGCGGACTCTCCATAGCGGACTTTATGCGTACTGTGTGCGTGAATTTTCGTATCTGTGCTGGTGGTGACTCGTGAACTCGTCTATGAATAGTGAAGCTTAGACTCAAGTATTGAGCTTCACATCGCGCTCCCGCTATGATTGGTTGAAAAATCGATTGTGAAGCTTTAGTAAATTGTGTTATCAATTGCAAGGTAATACGTAGTTTTTCCGTTAAGTATATATTTTTTATTTTAATGATGATTATAATTAATTTTAATTTTAATTTATTTATTATAATCAAATGTTAAAAATTACAATTTAACAAAGCTCCACAAAACTGTAATTAGTTTGACTGTGGAGTAATTAGTTTGACTGTGGTAAGTTTGGTATATGTAGCAAGAAATTTTAGGTAAGCCGGTGGGAATCGAGTTGTATGGAGTCGCCGCTGTACGCTACTGAGGGCAATGTGGCGTGGCGTCCATCAAAGTCAAACGACACGCCCAGGAATTTGAATTACGGTTAACCCGGTTTCATGTTACTCCAACCCAACATATTATTACCTTACCAAAAACTTTGTACACGAGTGCAAAGTTAAGGATGTATGTGGAGGTGATCAGTCAATTGAAATCCCAAGGCAATGCAACTTTAGCTGAGGACCCTTTTCTTTCGAAAACTCCCATTTACTTTGAGTAATAGTACATTGTGCAACGTGGGGGGTAAGTGAAATATTGTACGAGAGTCTAATATATTCACAACAGCCGCAGGCTGGACTGATGAATTAAAGACTCGAGTAACAATATTCTTACCCCCGAAGTTTACACACAATGTTTTTCATCACACTTGCGAAGACTCGAGTAACAATATTGTTACCCCCGAAGTTTACACACAATATTTTTCATCACACTTGCGAAGAAAAAACTAAAATTTAAACGAAATCATTCTTAAATACGGTGACATTTCAAACATTCGTCCGCCATTTTGGAATTTTTTAGCAGTTTATGTAAAAATAAAGTAAAAATGTGTAAAAATATTTGAAACGGCTATTAAATTAATCAAATTAAATATTTTAAAGCATAAACAAAAAAAATTTGTAAACGTCAGTATTTTCAAAGTAAAACTCATTTATACCTACCAAAGATAGATATAACTCCGTAATAGATGGATAAAGTCTAAGGAAAAAACGTGCCTCGAAAATCACGAAAATTTGATTCCCGATCAGAGGGCGCCACTAGTTTTGGCCTAGTCTCGTATAGAGGGCGTTGATGGTTTCGTTTGTTATTTATAATTTTAACGCATATCAATGAAAGAACATGGGTCAAAATCATATAAAAATAATTAATGCAAATAAAAAAATCATTTATCCATATTTAAATACATTTTAACGTATTTTATAAATCTTCATGTTTAGTTTTAAAGTATGTCGATAGATGGCAGTGAATTTACAGCGGTTACAAAATTTACTATGACAGTATCGCTCTATCTAATTATATCCTCATTGTACCTACTTATGAATTAGTGACATAATTAAATAAAAAGAGTGAGTTATAGCTTTTTTTTTAGAATCCATATCTCACACGGGAGCAATATAGGCTTTGTCCTTCAGTACACCTGCATGAAATAAGATCTTTTTCGAGCGTGTGATGAAAAGAGAAATGGCTCGCGACACAAAGACGGATTGATTTAATGCCAAAGGGACTAAAATTTGTCCCTGCATTCTAAAACATTGAAAACAATATGGCACAACTGCCTACCTACACTCAAGAGCATTTTAAATGGGTCACTTCGTATAGGAATTGTACTTACAAAAAGTGACAAGTTTTAATTGCTCTTGAGTGTATTAGGTAACTATTCTAGGGACTTTAGATGAGTTTTAGTTTTGCAATTAATGAGGAAGTTTAGACACTTCACTGATCTATATTTTAGAGATTCAGAAATTTTAACAATATTACTAAAAAATTACAATAACCGCCCTGTGTCCAAGCTGTTCCAAAGGTTGTCTTTTGAACCAGGTATCACCGATCCGGAATGTGACTATATCAATATAATATCTGCCGACTCATCGACCCAAATCCTTGACAAAGTCCTAGGAATATTCACTAACTATTCCTGTACTAGTCATAAAACTCATAAATTAGCTAGACAACCAACGCCCGTTGCATAACTCACCTCGTATCTAATTAATATTGATAAAGAGCAGGCATCCAATTTCAAAATACACGTGTAAAAATCTCCCACACCAAATCTTTTCCGAATTCTTCAGCGGGGGATAATTTAACCGGGTAACTTTATAGGTGTCGACGTCCTACTCGATGGGATCCGATCGGGCTTTTCGTTTGTTTACCAGAATACCTAAAAAATTTAAATTGTTGACAAAATTCCTGATTGTTTTTTAACCAATTTGAATTCCCTGTACAATAAATAAATAGTTAGGTTACTTTAGTGTCTAATATTACAAAATACTCGTAAAAAATCTTAGAATAGAATAGAATAGAAGATGCTTTATTCAAAAAAGCTTAATTTAAACTTAACTAATGACGCTAACATAAATTGCTGGTTATAAAAGCGTTCCTGAAATGGTCTCCACTTAGCTTTATGTCAAGGAATCTTTGAGTTCCCCGACGCTGGTCTTCCGTGAAAACCTTTGCGAGAAAGCGCAACAAATACAACTTAATATAATATAACAGCTATACAAATCAAATATAAAATAATTTTTAAGAAAAAAAAACCGACTTCAATGGGGGATGCCGCTGAAAGTTCACTTATTGTTGATGGTGCACTCTTAGATTCCAGACAATGAAATGAAAAAGACAGCATCTTTTGCCTAATAATGTAGAAAAGGAGGTAAAACCACCCACTTTTCTAGTAGCATTTCGTTTCTGTAGGGGTCGCAGTTCTAACCTAACCTAACCTACTTTTCTAATAGCATTTCGTTTCTGTAAGGGTCACAGCTCTAACCTAACCTACTTTTCTAATAGCAGTTCTGTTCTGTGAGAATCGCAGTTCAAAACCCAACCACCCACCTAACCCACTTTTCTAGTAGCATTTCCGGGTCCGGATCAGAGTCCGGGTCCGTGTCCGGCTGTCCGGGTCCAAGATTGGGTCAGAGTTCGGTCCGGGTCCGGGTCCGAGTTGGGGTCCATGTTCAGACCCGGGTCCGGGTCCGAGTCCGGGTCCAAGTTTAGGTCTGGGTCCATAAGGAAGAGAACAAATCGCCAAACGTGAACTATGTGTCATTGGAGAGTTCCATTCTGATCATTATCAGCAGTTTCCATTTCATCAAATGTCACTTTTAAAATGGAAGTGCTGGATTTGTTTATAAAATTACAAAAATCAGTATATGTATGCCTTTCACATTTGAGGAGTTCCCTCGATTCCTCATGGATACCATCATCAGAACTCGAGCTTGACAAAAATGTTTCTTGAAAACCTAACTTGCTTAACAAACATAACGAAGAGGACAAATCGCCAAACGTGAACTATGCGTCATTGAAGAGTTCCGTTCTGATCATCATCAGCAGTTCCACTTCATCAAATGTCACTTTTAAAATGGAAGTGCTGGATTTGTTTATAAAAATACAAAAATCACTATATGTATGCCTTTCACATTTGAGGAGTTCCCTGGATTCCTCATGGATCCCATCATCAGAACTCGAGCTTGACAAAAATGTTTCTTGAAAACCTAACTTGCTTAACAAACATAACGAAGAGGACAAATCGCCAAACGTGAACTATGCGTCATTGAAGAGTTCCGTTCTGATCATCATCAGCAGTTCCACTTCATCAAATGTCACTTTTTAAAATGGAAGTGGTGGATTTGTTTATAAAAATACAAAAATCACTGTATGTATGCCTTTCACATTTGAGGAGTTCCCTCGATACCTCATGGATCCCATCATCAGAACTCGAGCTTGACAAAAATGTTTCTTGAAATCTAACTTGCTTAACAAACATAACGAAGAGGACAAATCGCCAAACGTGAACTATGCATCATTGAAGAGTTCCGTTCTGATCATCATCAGCAGTTCCACTTCATCAAATGTCACTTTTTGAAATGTAAGTGCTTGATTTGTTGATGAAAATACTAAAATCACTATATGTATGCCTTTAACATTTGAGGAGTTCCCTCGATTCCTCATGGATCCCATCATCAGAACTGCTTTTTGACGAAAACGGGACCAATCTGTATGTATTTACTTACAATCAAAAGAAGAATTTTCAAAATCGGTCCAGAAATGACGGAGTTATGGAGTAACAAACATTAAATAAATAAAAAAACATACAACCGAATTGAGAACCTCCTCCTTTGAAATCTTGAAGTCGGTTAAAAATATAATACTACAGCTATACAAATTAAATATAATTTTGGCCAAATTACTAAAACTATTGATCCACACCAAAAATGTAAAAACTATTGACCACTACAGCAACAGTCATACCCCCCAATTTGCAAAACTAGTTCCATAAAGAAGCCAGAAACACAGTCCACAAAAAGAATTAGCACAGACTTCTAACTACGATTTTTCTGTACACTTAAAATGTATTTTTTGTAATTCACTTTGAACCAATTCACTGACAATGAGTTCCTAAGAGGAGGCGGTATATTGCTCCAGAATTTCGTGGCAGTGTATTTAAAGCAATTCCATATTCATATATTCAAGCCTCGTACTGACAAATCACCAAAATTCATAACATCTGGTAACCCTACTTTGCGGGGATCGACTTCGCTTTCAATACATAAGCGCTGCGGGTTTTGGCAATTGCTTTTATATTGATAAACCGATTAGTGGTAATGCGTTGCATGTTTCATCCGTTAATCGCGAGTGGCCGCTGTCGCTTTATCGTTATGAAAATGGAAAACACATTAGGTTTCATAGTGCACTGAGTTGTTACTTCAACTGAGTAAATATATATTAGAATATACGAGTATTAATAGTAGTTTATGCAACTGATACATAATGAGAGGCCTTAAAACACAAGTGTGGTTTTATAAAACGAGCGTTAGCGTTAGAATCACACGAGTGTTTTAAGGCCTAATTATGTACAGTTGCATACACTACTTTATCTACACACATATCATAATCGTCGCTGCGCGTACAAAAGTCGCTATGTGATTTTTTACGATTTTTCGGTTTTGATGCCATTTTGAACCTTATTTCTATACGTATATGCTCCAAAAACAGCGTGGCGCTTATTTCAATATTTAAGGATTTATCAAACGTAGGTATGTGACGCCCATACAATGAATGCTCTTCCTATAATCGCTAACTGGAATAAATCACATAACTACATTAGCTTATTTGAACAGCAATTACAGACGTGTGCTCGCTATGTGATGCTTGACACATAGCGATATTTTCTACAAGTTTATTTAAAAATGATTAGATGCGCTTGCTCCCGATATGTAGTTTCTCGCACATAGCTATATTTTTATACAAGTTGCAGTCGATGTTATGTTTCTAGACTGTGCGTTTTACTATACATAGCGGGATTTTCTTATAACAATCGAGTCTACCGTATATTAAACTATTATCTACCCTCAAGTTGTATACAGGTCCCTACTAAACATGATTATTTCATGTGAAGCGCTAGTGGCCTAGCTGTAAGAGCGTGCGACTTTCAATCCGGAGGTCGCGGGTTCAAACCCACGCTCGTACCAATGAGTTTTTCGGAACTTATGTACGAAATATCATTTGATATTTACCAGTCGCTTTTCGGTGAAGGAAAACATAGTGAGGAAACCGGACTAATCCCAATAAGGCCTAGTTTCCCCTCTGGGTTGGAAGGTCAGATGGCAGTCGCTTTCGTAAAAACTAGGGATTAGTTCTGTTGTCAAGCAGACCCCAGGGTCCCATGAACCGTGGCAAAATGCCTGGATAACGCGAGGAAGAAGAGTTGACCTTAATATTTTTTGCCTATATTTTCAAAAGCCCGACTTTTAGTTGATTGCAGGTTTATTTAGGAAATGATTTAAAACTCAACTTTTTGAAATTTCTTAATAATCTTTTTTTTATGTTGACAAAGGCCCTCCGGCTTGGGGAGGCATTTGGATATGTGGGACACCCTCCTGCAACCATCCTCTCCTAGTTAGAGGAGAAAAGGAGATATACCCACTAAAAGCCACTCCGGCGCTCACCCTTCTGGCCGTTTTCAAGGAGGTGCGGGATGCCTGAGATTCTACTCCTTCCAGCGGCCCTGGCTTATCTTACTCCGGAGTACCCACACCGCTGGAAAGGAGAGTCATTGACGCTTGACCCACTGCCAATCGTGTAGCGCCGTGTAGTGCGGACCCCCACAGCCCGCTGGCCCTGCTAGGGGTTTAGGCGGACAGCAAATTGTGCCCATCTTCTTCACCGCCGTCTGCGCCGGTTCGGGTGCGCGTCTTCAGCTCCTACTCTCACGCTCCGTTTCCGCGGCCTCCTTCCTTGAAATGACGGTGTAGCAGAAGAAGGCAACTGCGTTCCATTTCCTTTCGCTGCCCAACATAGTCATTAATACGTTGCGCAGCGAAACGTTCCCTAATCCAAGAGCCGCCGTCATGGTGCGACACTCTACGGCCCAACGATTGCATTCTTGACTGCAGTGTGCCTCTATGGTATGAGATCCATAGCGAAAGTCCTTCTTGTCCTTCTAGCTTTGCTGCATCCGTTCGTGCCCTTGTTGACGCGTCCTCGGCAGTTCATCGGGTGCAGGGAATTAATTTAGGGCCCTGCACCTGACCCTCTCCCTGTGCGCATCGGCGAGTACCAGAGCCTCTAATTATCACCCATTTTTTGACAACTTGAATCATGAAAACAACCTAACTTCACTGTGATTACTTACTTAATAAAGCAATGCAGGAGAAAACCAATGACAGTCCATTATAAGACTATCATCTGATAATTGACTGTTGAATAAGTATATAAGGGGAAGTTTGAAAGTAGCACTGGTAACGGAGAAGATGAGGAGTAGTATATAGGTTCGCGCCGTGGTATGGGCATGTAACGAGGAAAGATGACCGTCACATAGGCAAAACAATGTTAGGGATGAATGCTGATGGACGGAGAGCGGATGGTAGACCCAAAAAACGATGGATGGATTGTGTGAAAGAGGATATGAGAAAGAAAGGAGTGTGCTGAGGTGACCAAAGATAGAGGAGAATGGAAGAGAAAAACTTGTTGTGCCGACCCCACATAACGTGGGATAAGGGCAGGAAGAAGAGAGTCCTTAAAGAGATGAGACTTTTTACATTTCAAGATTTTTAAAGGCAACATTTTGATTACAAAACTAGAAAAAATAGTTTTTTATCGTTTTTCTCCTTGCTTCGTATATATGTATATTATTTGATTACTTATTGGGCTGGCAAATAATTATCAAACCAATTTAAATGAGTTACCTAGGTAAACATATTTAGTTCAAAGATATTGACTGAAACAAATTGATCATAAAGTAATAGTTATAATAAAAAAGTACGTAGATTATTAATTCACGAATAAAATTCAATTATATTGACTTACATAGCATTTTTTTCTGTTTTATTGAACGCTCACATCATATTATTAAATAGCCATGTGACGATAAAGAACAAAAAATGTATAGGGTCCTTAACAATTAAATCTAACCATGTAATGGTAAGACACTTAGAGGTTATTTATGACCCAAACAAAACTCGCTATGTGACATATTTATGAAAAAGTATTTTTTTCATATTATTAAAACTGAAATATTTTTTCATGTAATTCCTTAATGTATGTTAAAGTGCAAATACTTTTGTCACAAAAATATTGATTCATTTATGTCCAATAATTATCGAAATAAACAGTTTTTTGTGTCTCCTGTAAAGTAGGATAAAAACACATGGCGACTTTTGTACGCGCAGCGACGATAAGTACTCTAAGATGGGTTCAGAAGGCGTAGGGAAATGACCTGCATTGCTACTAGTGCTACCTGCAAAATATCTATACTTTAGATATTAAAATAATGCAATTAAAAATAAATTTGAACAAATACAGAAACAAACTACTCATATTTTCAACTAAAATGTAAATTATAAACAACTTTTCACAATTCTACTTTCGTAACAGCAAAAAGCCAACAAACAAATGACAACAGTAATGGCGGCAATTCGATCCTCCGTCAAGACGAATGTTTGTTTTTTTAGGGTTCTGTACCCAAACGGGACTCTATTACTAAGACTCCGCTGTCCGTCTGTCTGTCTGTCACCAGGCTGTATCTCATGAACCGTGATAGCTAGACAGTTGATATTTTCACAGAAGATGTTTTTCTGTTGCCGCTATAACAACAAACACTAAAACAGAATAATATAAATATTTAAATGGGGCTCCCATGCATACAACAAAAGTGATTTTTTTTGCTGTTTTTTTCCGTAATGGTACAGAACCCTTCGTGCGCGAGTCCGACTCGCACTTGGCCGGTTTTTTATTATAGACAAATTTATGAAGTCCTTATTCTCATGTCACTCGAGATCAAATGTCGTGCGGTTATTTAAAAAAAAATACTGCATTGACGTTTATATCTGTAACTGATTTAATATCTATGGTTACTAGAATAGAGACCCACTTGAGTTTCGACAGCTGTTCCAAATTTAAACTCATAACCTTACAAAAATCTATACTTAATGTAAATTACATAGATTTTACCTAGTACCACAGATTTACGCATTTTAGAGCACTAACGACATGTGCGAAGATAAAAGATATAATGTTACCGTCACACCGCCCATTTTTAGCCTAGAGGGTAAATTTGCCCATTTTTATGCTCCAGGATCTTAATCTAAACGGTTTCACGCTGTTCCATCTGCTTACTTATTGTAGTATAGTAAAGCATGAAATATTTATTAGTACCTCTATATAGGTAGGTGCTATCTATCGTCTTTGTAGGCTCTTAATTGAATCTATTCAGGCCCTCCATGAACTCACCATGGAAAACGTGCGAAATTCTTAAATTGTAGGTAAAGTTAGACCAAGAAAACTGCAACGATTTTGATAGCTTAGGCAGTGCAAGTGTTATTTATACGTCATAATTTCTTAGAAATTTAGGCAGCTGCCAGATCAGCAATGAAAAGGCGAGTAGCGATGGAAGAAATGTACCTACGTTTAGATGTAGGTACAATTGTATATTTGAAGATGTCGTGTGAAAAAAAGACTAGATAGATAGGATATTGTCAAAGTAAATTTTGTAGTCACAGTAAATTTACTGCCATCTTTCGGCACAGGATTAAACATTTTAGAACGCCATTTGACTTTAATCCTTGTTCGCCAACGCCATACATCTTGGCGCTATACATCTTGGCACCATACATCTTGAAAATTTCGCATAATTTAAGAATAAGAATAAGAAATATTTATTAGCACAAAAAAAACAACTAAAAACAACATAAAATAACATTCATTTAGAATATAAACTAACAGAATTGTGCTAAAAGGTCCTTACTCAGCTTAATGTCCCGAAGTGAATCATAGGACTCACTACGTGACGCTGATTTTCAGTGAGGCCTGATAAAACTAAAACTAAAACTAGAACTAAAACTAACTAGGTGGCAGAAATAAGTATAAAATTAAGTATGTAACAAATTAATGAATTGCCTGTTAATTGGTGTTAGCAATTAAGCATATTCTCAAAATTATTGTCATTACATTTTATCCAGCCGCTATACATAGTCTAACTGTTGGAACTTATTTCCACGCAGACGAAGTCGCGGGCAAAAGCTAGTCAATTAATAAAAGTTAGAAAAAAGAAATCTAAAGAAATCTAAAGAACACGTCGAACACGAACGGGTGTGTATGTGTTTGTGTGTGTGCGAGTGTGACTGAGTGTGTGAGAGTGTGAGTTGTGTGTGAGTGTGCACGGTTGCATAAGTGCTACAATTTTTGTTTGTTTAGTAGAAAATTCCGGAGTTTAACTTTAAAAGAGGTGACCGATAAACAATTTCGTACTGGTGGTGGCAAGTCGTTCCAGCACTTTGTGGCAGCAAAACGGAAGCTGCCACGAAAGGCAGCCGTGCAATGTGTTGTGCGGTGTATAAGGCGTGTTGCATCTCTCATAGGACGCTGAGAAAAATTTATTTTGTCATAAAGATAAGAGGGTTGTCTATTTTTTATAATACCAAAAAGTAAGGTCGCAAAATGGAGAGATCTACGGGAGGCCATATTCATCAGATTGTATCGATTTAAAAAAGGAGTGATGTGAGCACGTCGAGGAATGGGAAAACAGAAACGGGCACAAGCATTTTGAATTCGTTGCAGCATTTTCTTAGTCCGACCCAGTAAGCGTCCACTGAGGACTACATCTGCGTAATTAAGTTTTGACAGTATGAGTGCCTCACTCAACTTAATGCGCATGTCAACAGAGAGACACTCACGGATTTTGTACAGCACCTTGAGACGGTAAAAACAGTTGCGCATTGTTTGCGAGATATGTTTCTCAAATCTCAAAGACTCATCCATTAATACACCTAAATTACGAGCCTCAACAACTCTCTCTAAAAGCGATCCATTTATTGCAACCTGAGGGTTATGTCCTGCAACTAATTCAATCTGTTTGTTTGTACCTAACAACATGAATTTAGATTTAGAAGAGTTTAATTGCAAATTATTCTGGAGACACCAGTTGACAATATTGGATAAATCATCGTTAAGTTTATTTACAGCTATACTTGTGTCATTAGTTTTGAAAGATATATATAACTGAGTGTCATCCGCGTATATGTGATACTTACAATTTTGTATGTTACTAATTACATCTGCACTATACAAACTAAATAGGATGGGTCCTAGAATCGAACCCTGTGGAACACCTCTAGTAACAGGTAATGTGTTTGAAACTAACTCAGTGCCATCCTCATGACAAATTTTGACATACTGCGTGCGATCGCTAAGGTAACTATGAAACCATCTCAGAGCCAAGGTGTCAAAACCATAGAAGGCTAGTTTAGATAAAAGTAGAGTCGTGTCAATCGTATCAAATGCGCGAGAGAAGTCAAGTAACACCAGTATTGTTGCCTCACCAGCGTCTTGTGCAGCTAGAACATCATCAACCACATCTATAAGCGCAGTGGTAGTGCTGCGGAGCTTTCTGAATCCTGATTGTTTTTTTGGCAGGATGTTATTTGCCTCAAGAAACGCCGTCATTTGAACGCAAACAATTTTTTCTAATACTTTTGATATCACGGGAAGTATGCTGATAGGACGAAGTTCTTTGAATTCACTAGGATTTGAGGTTTTAGGAATGGGTTTAACCACCGCGACTTTCCACTCGTCAGGGAATATACCAGTCTCTAGAGATTTGTTGACTATAGCAGTTATTGTAGAAAGTGTTGTTGGAAGAGTCATTGAAACCATATTTATATTGAGTCCATCGTTGCCCTGTGCATGGGTTGTAATGGATTTTATTATATTAAATACTGTTAATTCATTAACGGGCTCTAATTTAAAAATATTATTGCTAAATTTGTGAAATTCAAAGTATGTCAGAATAGATATGCTAATGCAGTTAGTAATAGGGAGCTTCAAAAAGTATTCGTTTATTTTATCAGCATTACACAGGGATTTAGGTAATTGAAAATCAGATTTCTTAAAGTTAGCCACGTTTCGTTTAATGTTTTTCCATAGATTGCGGGGATTTTTTATAAGATTGATGTTACGATTGAAATAGGCGGTTTTTTCATGTTGCAATGCTGTGTTGACTATATTTTTCAGATCCTTATAGTACGTTTTATGAGAGTCAAGTTTGGTCAGTCTATATCTGGAATAAGCTTCATCGCGTATTTTCATCATTTCCTTAATGGTGTAAGTGATCCATGGGTACGAGCAGTCTTTTACGTAAGTCTGTCTGACAGGTGCATGAATGTTGAATAACATGATTAAGCCATGGTTAAATTGCTTAACCATGTCATTCACATTTCCGGTCAAGAAATTATGTAACGCCAAGGAATGTATGTCGCTATTTAAATTATCCTGTACTATATCCTTGAGTGGCCTGTAAGTCAAAAGTTTGCGAGGAATTCGTTGTTTCTTTACGTGTATTTCACACGTGAGGAACGCGTGACTACTTAGAGTCGGGATATGATTTACTTTAATATTGCTTACGGGCATGTTGGAACAGATAACATCAATTAATGTTTCACTGTGATCAGTGAAGTGAGTTGGCTGAGCTACATGTTGTGTAAGATTCATATAGTTTAAGAACTCTAACATTTTCTTAGAGCTAGCATTATGGACGTCCAAAATATTGATATTAAAATCGCCAAGTAGTATCAAGTTGTCAATCTCACCAATGGAAGCAATACTTTCGGTCAAGGTATCAAAAAATAAGTCAGGGTTGAGCCACGGTGGTCGGTAGGCGGTGCCAATAGCGAACTTAGTACCATTGATGCTAAAGCTTAACCACATTTGTTCTACTGAATGTGCTGGCGGGTGAGAAATGACTCGCGTAGTAACGAGGTTGCGGATATAGAATCCAACTCCCCCTCCACGCGTTCGTACGTCCGCAGGGCGCGGGATGTGGCGCAGGCGGTAGCCGGGGGGCGCTGGCGCGCGGCCTTCCTCGCCCGTGCGCAGCCATGTCTCGTTAATCGCCATTATATCGACATTATACCTCGACATAGCAATAAGAAACTCATCATGACGCGTGCCAAGAGAACCTGGGTTAAGCAGTCCAATAATCATGTTTTTGTTTTTAACGAATTGAATTTTGAAAGAAAAAGTAATATGGATGTGCTTGCTATTATTTAGCAGCTTACAGAGTAATGTCACGTGCCGCCTGCCTAAGGTAATTATCGTGTTGTGCGAGTAAGATATTGTGAAATGAGATGAAAGTTTATAAATTAGTTTTGAGTAGTAAGTTTCACATGAGCGGTCGTTTGGTTGAGTTTGTCGTACCATAACATATTTTGGTATACGAGTACTAGAAAGAGTAAACTGTTTTTACACACATTGAGATAAAATATGTAAATAGGAGTAGCTGAAGAACTGATTGGCTTATAAAACAATATAGAAAGAATTTTAAAATTTGCATAATACACTTCATCATGAATTTTTAAAATAGCTAAGTGAACAAACAATATCAGTAACCAAAAAATTTCGAGATATCCGCCTCAATGCGCAACCGCCGCCGTGGGGCACCTTCTTCCTTGCGCACGTAAATACACCCATCGCGCGTCCATACGAACTTCCAGTGGCAACGCGAGGCCTCGGCGCGTGCTTTATAAAAAAGCTGGCGATTGTGACGCGTCAATCTTTCGTTGACATAAAAGGTCTTTACAGATGACAACAAACCCATGTCAGCCGTAATTTCAATTAAGATCAATACGGGTAAGAAAATAAGTGTAATTGTGGCATAAGGGTAAGTGTGGCTGGACATCACATTGGGCCTATTTACACATTGATTAGTGATTATTGCGAGTTCATATGAATAAACAGGCCAGAATGAGAAGACCAGTCATACATACGCCTACTGAGCCGTATTAACCTTATTTTGTTCCACACATTTTATAATTTTAAAATTATAACTTTCGACCTACATATGTTAATATGGTAGGAATATGGTTTAAACATAAGTTGTTTTACAAAGTACTATATACTTGCGACAAAGATGTTCTACTTAGCCCAGTGTAATATTATATCGTAGGAAACCCTTTTGCTCGGCATGCCTGTAAGCAAGTACTAAAATTGTGAGCATTTATTGACAGATGTTCTGGAAACAGAATAGGCAGACAAATTAAAACTTAAAACCTAATCTGTATTCATATATAAATTAAAATATCGGGTCTCAATAACGGCCGAGCCTATATTACCTATAGAGAATCACTTTGATATACTTATGTAAATTAACAGTTTTCGAGTAAAACAGCTGTCACATGCGGACAGTCCGATGGCGGGACGTATAGAAAGGACATGACGAAACTCTAAGGGTTTCGTTTTAGTCATTTTGGGTAAGTATGGAACCCTGAAACCAGCTCTTACTAGGCATGCCGATCAGCCGGTCGGCAACGCCGGGCAGCGCGCTCAGCGGGGTGCTCATCTTCCTCCGGGTGCGCGCGCGCAGCGGCGGCACGAACTCGTCGTCTTCTTCGCCATCGGGTGGAATGACGTGTATTGCGATGTTGTTGCCCTCTTGAGTTTTTTGACGGTTCGTTTGCCATCGTAGCTCTGTTAGTTGCGCTATCTGAAATGAAATGAATTGGCATTAATATAACGTAAACAATGGGCTACTTGCATAAAAATATTGTAATAATGTTTGTGCAATAAATACGTTCAACAACACAATTAATTATAAATGCAACGAATAGTGGATTGGCCGAATACCGAATACCGAATATTCGGCGGAGCTATCGGTCGAATAGCCGAATATTCGGCTAGAAGTTTTACCTTAAATGAACTAAATTCGAACGCGCGCGTGCGTGCGCTGTGCAAGTAGTCATACATTTATTTAAAAAAAAAACAATATAGGTATTGTGTTTGAAACATGCCTTAAAACTAAAGTTATAATTATTAAAAACTTAGTGAGATCATAATATAATAAGCCTAAATTTATACTAATCCATACTAATATTATAAATGCGAAAGTCTGTCTGTCTGTCTTTCTGTCTGTGTGTTCCCTCTTCACGCTTAAACCGCTGAATCGATTTAGATGAAATTTTGCATAGAGATAGGTTGAGTCCCTGAGAAGGACATAGGATAATTTTTATCCCGAAAATCATCCCTTAAGAAAGTAAAAAGCGGGGTTGAATTGAGATAATTAATGCAGTTGCTAATTTGTGTGCATAATATGCTCAAATTAAATGATTGCTATGAGAATTTTTCCAGGCGCTATACTTACTTTAGCTGCTCTTACTAAGTCCACGCAGACGAAGTCGCGGGCAAAAGCTAGTCTTAAATATTATCAAAAATCTCATCCACGGTGTAAAAGCAACCTCTCAATAAACATCTTTTCAATTCTCTATGAAACACTGAGTGCTCCGTAATGATTTTTAGTTCAGTAGGCAATCTGTTATAAACAAGTTGCAACTTGTTTCTCGCTGTAGGCATGTCTGATAGAAATTGCGCTTATTCTGCACGCAGTGCGTATTGAATTGCGGACATTGCGGTGCGTTACTTTTCGTCGTGTGTGTAAAAAATATATTTGTAGCGAGTTTTATCATTTTGACATTATATTAGTCTAAAAGATAGATTATACTCATTTTAATAATTGATTACTTATAGTTTGTTACTTTTTTACCCCTCGTTTACCGTTATCTACGTGTTAACGTACTATTCGGTATTCTGCCGAATAGTGAAATTGTGCATGTGGCTGAATAGGCCGGATACCGAATAGTGGCCGAATATTCGTTGCATCTCTACAATTAATTAAAAAAAAAATTATAACATTTTTGTAAAGATATTCGAGTTTAAAAACGTAACCTATTAACATTTTTTTATTGCCCTAATGCATAATTAACACATTAATTAGATTCCTTATGTTACTCGTATAACGAGAAAAAAATAATGTTCCAAAGGTACGTTACAGGGCGCGCCCTATATAGGCTGAGAGGGTGTTGCGGGCAGCCGCGGAGCGCCTGCGAGAGAGATGGAGGGAGGCCTTGGTGGATAGCCACTATGGAACTCGAATTATAGAGGCTATTCTCCCGGTAATGGACGAGTGGGTGGAGAGGAGCAAGGGGGCCCTGACATACAGGATGACGCAGGTGGTGTCCGGACACGGCTGTTTCGGACACTACCTGCACAAAATACAGAGGGAGCCGGGGCCCCGGTGCCACGAATGTGGCGCGGCGGACGATACGGCCCAGCACACTCTGGAAGAGTGTAATCGCTGGGCCGTGGAGAGAGCTGCCCTCAGCGTGGCAACAGGGGTGGTGGACCTCTCGTTGCACAGCATCATAGCGGCGATGCTGGGCAGCTAGAGGAATTGGAAAGCGGTGGCCTCCTTCTGCCAACAAGTCATGTCGCAGAAGGAGACGGCGGAGAGGGAGCGCGAAGCCGATCCTGACGCGCTGCCTTTGCGACGCAGGCGGCGGGGTCGAAGGCGAAGAGAGCATGGCCGCCTCGATCCCTAGTGGGGCCAGCGGGTACGGGACCCACATTGCACGGCTCCACATACGTCGTCGGGGGGGGATCAAGCGTTTCTGATCCCCTCCATTGTGCGGGTGTCCTGGCACAAAGCCGGGGCTGCCGGGGGCGCCATGGTGTAGTGAAGTATAGTCGATCCCATGGCGATCTCGCAAACGGCAAAGAGGGTGAAACGCCGGAGTGGGTTTAGTGAGTAGGGCCAAGTTCTCCCTCCCCTCTCGCCAGATGAGAGGGGACAGGAGCGGCGAGTCCCACACACCCCCATCAATGGCCTTCCCGCGGCCGGGGGGACGGTGCGTAAATGCATTTCCCACTCCGAAAACAAAAAAAAAAGGGCGCGCCCTATATGTAAGGGGCGTTTAACTCGCGGTGCGCGCGTAAAAACGCCTGAACACTTATGACCTGACTAAGTAGTGTATACAAAATTATATCTAAATTGTGAACCTCGTCTTCTTCGAAAAGTCGGTTGAGAAAGGGAATGCAATATAAATATTAGAGATGCAACGAATATTCGGCCACTATTCGGTATCCGGCCTATTCGGCCACAATTTCACTATTCGGTCGAATACCGAATAGTGGCACAGTATTCGGCCGAATACCGAATAGTACGTTAACACGTAGGTAACGGTAAACGAGGGGTAAAAAAGTAACACTTTTGGTTTCCATGTCTTTATATTCCTAATATATATATACTATACACTTATAGTAAACAAACACTAAACACAAACAGTTTTAAAAGTCAAAATGATAAAACTCGCTACAAACATATTTATTACACACGACGAGAACTAACGCACCGCAATGTCCGCAATTCAATACGCACTGCGTGCAGAATAAGCGCAATTTCTATCAAAGACATGCCTACAGCGAGAAACAAGTTGCAACTTGCACAGCGTACGCACGCGCGCGTTTGGAATAGTTCGGATTTACTTCATTTTAGGTAAAACTTCTAGCCGAATATTCGGCTATTCGGCCGATGGCTCCGCCGAATATTCGGTATTCGGTATTCGGCCAAGCCACTATTCGTTGCATCTCTAATAAATATTCTCTAATGGATCAAATTAAACGTAAAAAATAGCTGAAATAACACTGCTTCCATTTATTTTTTGAACAGCGAAGATGTTATTCTCAGCCGTGATTTGAATTTTAGGTGCTCAAGTAAGCCCCAATGTGGATTTTATCAATGCTCATTATAAATGTATATTACATAGTTAAAAGCGTAGTTGAGCATAAATTCAAACTTACACCATTAGTAAACATTTTGTGAAAAAACTCAACATAGATTAAAGGTAATAGGTATCATTTAGGTTTTCACAAAACAACTCTGAAAATTACAAAATTCGTTGTAATGCAAACCGATTTTAAATTTAGTAAGTATTTGGATTTGACCTGAATTAAAATTTAATTATATAAAATATTTAGGTTATGTTTTATAGTTTATATATATTGAGGGTTTCGTACCCAAAGGGTAAAAACGGGACCCTATTACAACAGAAATACATCATCTGTGAAAATTTCAACTGTCTAGCTATCATGGTTCATGAGATACAGCCTGGTGACAGACAGACGGACAGACGGACAGTGGAGTATAAAAATAGGCCAAATTTGATCACATGATTTCTGGACGACCCCATAATATGTTTTTGTTCTATAGGCAGCATTCATCACTATGCATTTAAAGGTTAAAAATAAGTGCACTAATTTACCTGATTAACAAATTTATAGACATCCCGAAATAGAGGAACACTAAGCGTGACCGTGAATTCTAACGATTGAATATATACCGTTATCATGCATCGATAATGCGACCATCACAACCCGCATCAATTCCTGAGATAACCTTGAATAGATTGATATAAAATAGTAGAAATTAAATAAAAAGGAACTAAAAAAATGTCATACTAAATTGTTGCCATGTTTAAGCATTTTACGTCAAAAGTGTGACAGTTACGTAGGAAGTGGCGCCCTCAATTATTTTATACAATTTCTTGTCGGACTATCCTTGCAAATACCTACCGCGTACGCGTACATACGCAGAGGAAACTTATCTTACATAAGGGAAATGTACAGGACTTCTTTGAGATGTTTTTCCTGTGTTTTCTTGGTCTGGAACCCTATTCAGTATTTTATTTCCATTTCGCAAGTGACGTGGCTTATATCTATGTGGCTTAAGACCATACCATAGAAAGTGACAGCTTGCCAGTGACGTAGCTACCGAGATTTCCCCCAAAACTATCGAGCGAGAAAGATAACGTGCCAAGCGTAAAGGATGGATATAATAATTCGTGATCTTACTCTCCCAAACATCTGTTTTGATAGGCAGTGAAAATCCTATACATACCAACTATTTATCTATTCTGTGGCAAAGGTTGTTGAATAATGCGATGTCGTTAAGAATGAGACAGCTGCATCAATATCGTCTATGAGCTTAACGACAGGCGATTGAACCGTGGACATGCACTATCAATCTAAGAATCACAAAGCCAAGCTTTCCAGTCTGCTGCCTTGTCGGCATATTGACATATACTCGTATATAAGTACATCACAATGGGGATATAAACGAACGTCACTTAGCGCCACATGCACCGTCCCACTAAACCGGGGATAACCGTTAACCCAGTACTGATAATAACCATAGTAACTCCAGGTTTAGGATGGTGCAAGTAGCAAACAATGTATTAGTATTAACGTAGAACATGAAAATTAACGTAAATAAATTTACAGAAATAAATAAAAAAAAACAATGCATTTAATCTGTATGCGCCACATTGATAAACTCAAAATGTAATTATTGAAGTTGTGTAAAGGTATTGGTTGATTCAAAAATAAAATAACCTTAAGAGTTGGTGCAAAATTGTACTAACAACTAACAATTAGGTAATTTGATAGGTAAATACTATACTAGGGGCCTCCATTCGACTCGAGAAAGTAACGTGGCTACTTTGTCGATATAATGTCATTACCGAACTGTCCAATTTTGAATGACGCAGGCTAGACTAGAATATGAATTGATTGATAGTGCGGTATTGACACTTATCACAAAGGAGCGGACCTCCTTAATCGTAGCCATATACACTATATACAGTGTGTAAATTCAATACGGGCGAATATCTAAACGGTGGTTAGCATAGTATCTAAGAAGTATATTGAGATAGATTTTGCTTAGAAATACAATGAAAATTTTAACCATACAAAATAATTCGGCTCGCAATGTAATACAACATACAAGTTATGGGATACGAGCTTTTTAAAGTAACTGTCAACGCTTGTTAGCAGTTACTATTAACAAGCTCATATCTCGTAATTTCATGTCATCTTAATATAAAGTCTCTTAATGTTTGCAGTACATTGCTGGGCATAATTAAGTGTAAGTTCAAAAAGCTTCTTAATTAATTAAACTATAATTAATTCTGGTTTAATTTATTCCCCGTATTGGATAACCACACTGTAATATTCTAAGTCAGCTCTTGTGAATTTAGGATAAACCTAGATTAAACGGATTAAACAAAAGTAAAGTGTCCTAACATGGTCCTAACTTTTTCACGTAGTATACCGTCATTAAATAATAGGAAATCAGGGACAATTTTCTTTATTTAAAACGGTAGCCACATAGTAAATAACAATACTTTTTGCTGAAAACCCCCGAGTCTACTTGTTGTTTTGTTATAAATAATAATGTGAATTAGTGACCGCTGACTTGTGATTAACACACATTGTTAAGGAATCCAGCCCGTTTGTAACTTTAGATACAATGCGGTCTCTTTGTGGACGAAACAAAGAATTCATTATTTACACATTCATGATGCCATATTAATATCTATCCACCGACTTATCTTTTCAGCAACATAGTTGACAGCCGACTAGGAATACTAGCATTTTATTGAATACAAAGCGTTAAGCGACCGAAACTGTAGGAGCACGATAGCATTGTCAACAATCCTACGAAAAATTTATCCCTACGAACGTAAACAAAATGAAAGGGCTGTCTTTAAACTGAAAATACACTAGGGACGCCGTCAAAGGCGGACGCGGCAATCACCCAGATTGTACGACCCAGACTCGTCGTGCCAAGACAATACGTCAAAAAAGCTCACAAACATTTAACAAAATAAGCCAAGATTTCCACCTTCGTTAAGTTCTGTCGCTGCTGTTACTCTAATGCTCGAAATAATATTTTTACAATTGGGTACTTTCAGTGGAAAATTGTAGTTTTATTGAGATAAATCATTATAAAAATGCGCGCCGCGCCCCTCTACAGGCACCTGCGCTCCCATATTAAGTTGTACACTCACGCACACAAGCAAAATAAAATAAACTTATACAGTTTCTGTGTTTCTGTGCGTTGCTTTGCTTCTATAAGATTATAATTAATGTGAGGCTTTGGGCAGGGGTACGCAATTTTAAAATGGTTTACCTTTACCATTCTGATTAAATAAAAAAAGTTATCGTCTACACAGTTTAATTAATTAACAGGGCGTGAAGTGAAATTGATAAATTATATGAACGACCGGACATTGATATATTGAATTTTTAATGGTTTCAGACTGAGCCTATTGTCCAAAGATAATAGGTACATATAATAAAGATAAGAAACCCCGAAAAAATTAAAACGTTTCCAGAGTCAAGGTCGTCGTATATTTTTAACCGACTTCAAGATTTCAAAAGGAGGAGGTTATCAATTCGGTTGTTTTTTTTTTTTTTTTTTTTTTTCCATAACTCCGTCATTTCTGGACCGATTTTGAAAGACCGATTTTTTTGATTGTAAGTATATACATACAGATTGGTCCCGTTTTGGTCAAAACGCAGTTCTGATGATGGGATCCATGAGGAATCGAGGGAACTCCTCAAATGTTAAAGGCATACATATAGTGATTTTAGTATTTTCATCAACAAATCAAGCATTTCCATTTAAAAAAGTGACATTTGATGAAGTGCAGCTGCTGATGATGATCAGAAATATCAGAATGGAACTCTTCAATGACGCATAGTTCACGTTTGGCGATTTGTCCTCTTCGTTATGATTGGTAAGCAAGTTAGGTTTTCAAGACACATTTTTGTCAAGCTCGAGTTCTGATCATGGGATCCATGAGGAATTGAGGGAACTCCTCAAATGTGAAGGGCATACATATAGTGATTTTTGTATTTTCATCAACAAATCCAGCATTTCCATTTAAAAAAGTGACATTTGATGAAGTGCAGCTGCTGATGATGATCAGAAATATCAGAATGGAACTCTTTAACGACGCATAGTTCACGTTTGGCGATTTGTCCTCTTCGTTATGATTGGTAAGCAAGTTAGGTTTTCAAGACACATTTTTGTCAAGCTCGAGTTCTGATGATGGGATCCATGAGGAATCGAGGGAACTCCTCAAATGAGAAAGGCATACATATAGTGATTTTTGTATTTTCATCAACAAATCCAGCTTTTACATAAAAAAGTGACATTTGATGAAGTGGAACTGCTGATGATGATCAGAATGGAACTCTTCAACGACACATAGTTCACGTTTGGCGATTTGTTCTCTTCCTTATGGACCCAGACCCAAACTTGGACCTGGACTTTTTTTTGAACTGCGATCCTCACAGAACCGAACTGCTATCAGAAAAGTGGGTTAGGTTAGGTTAGAACTGTGACCCTTACAGAAACGAAATGCTATCAGAACATTGGGTTAGGTTAGGTTAGAACTATGACTCTTACAGAAACGAAATGCTACTAGAAACGTGGGTGGTTTTACCTCATTTTAGTTAGGCAAAAGATGCTGTCTTTTTCATTTCATTGTCTGGAGTGCACCATCAACAATAAGTAACCTTTCAACGGAATCCCCCATTAAAGTCGGTTTTTTTTTCTTAAAAATTATTCTATAAAGCAATGTCAACGAGTTAGTGGACATCGGTCTTAAGTGTCGATAGCAGAGAGTTAAGAATCCCCGCCCGGTCCCCGGCAAACTCGGCCGAATTTCACCTTCCCGTACAAACGGAGATCCGTTATTATTTTAAAACTACGTTTTGGATTGTAATGAAACGCTGCACATACAATGAATGAGGTATATCTATGTCTGTAATTAGTTTATATAGCTCCAGTTTATAAAACAAACGAAATAGAGCAAAAACAAGTTTTGTATGAAAAACTTAATTTCGCTGTATTTTTAGGGTTCCGTACCAAAAAGGTACAAAAGGAACCCTTATGGTGCGACTCTGTCCGTCTGTCTGCCTGTCTGTCACATTGCTAAATATCTCGAGAACTACTGAAGCTATCGATTTGAAATTTGGAATAAGTGTAATTTTTTTATTTATTAATTATGAAAAATGCCCAATATAAAGAGGGGGCAAAAAATCAAAGTCTAGTTACTAGGTCGAGTGGGATATCATTTGAAAGAGCTCGAATTGACCATTACAAAACAATTTTTTATTTGTTTTTCATAGTGAAAAAAATTTGACTTAATGAAGGAAAATGTGAAAAAAATACCTTTCCCCCCTTATCTCCGAAGTTTACCAACGAAAATTTCTGAATTTTTTACATAATAATAAAATTATCACAAATATTACAGGAAAAATATAATCACACCTCTATCTTAAATGTTTTTTTAATTATCAAAAAACATTTTCTAATTTAATTTGCAATTTAAGCCCATTTGCGGGTGTTTGTTTGAAATGTCTATGAGATTACACTAAAAATACCTTCTTTCAAATAAAACAAAAAAATTTGAAATCGGTTCACATGATATATATATAGAATTAAGTATCCTTGAAAACCAACATACATACAGGTCGCGAAAATTAGTTAGCCAATTTGCCGATAGATAGCGCTATACACAATTACGCTTAAAGTATACTTCTGGTCAAGTATTTCGTGATTCTATTTATTGTAAATTGAAAGTTTGTACGGAAACCTCGGTGCGCGAGTTAAACGAACTCGTACTTGACCGGCTTTAAAAAATAAAATATATTTCTATATACTATTTCCATTTAATTATATACCTTATCCTATTGTAACTACAAAGAGTCAGAGCAATCTAGATAGTCGTTTTAAAATGAGAGCGTAACTAGGTACGTTTGTATGGAGAACCGAGCTGGCCGGGGACTCTTTAAGAGTGCCCTGAAAAATGAGAGCGTAACTAGGTACGTTTGTATGGAGAACCGAGCTGGCCGTGGCCGGGGACTCTTTAAGAGTGCCCTGAAAAATCCACTACGCGATGTTCAACCCTGAAATGCTTGCCCTCTCAAAATAAATAAATAAAGAAGTTTAGGAAAACTCGAAACGTTAGAAACTTTGAGTCCTAATACTTAATACCGACTTACCGACTGACTTTTTTTTATTTAATTTTTAATATTTGTACAATTACAAACAGCGTTTTCACTTGTGCCACAAATAGAAACCTAGACGGTTTAGGTTTTTACGTATACAAAGTAATAAAAAAAAATAGATACTTTTGACGCGTTGTTTCATCCGCTAATCGACGGTACCTAAATTTGAAGAACTTATTAAGTCGGTACTTAAACATACGGGTCGAGTGTCGCGTATAGCTATTCAGTAAGTATACCATCGACCTCGACAGTCGATCTACTTAGGAAATTATTTCGGGATGTTTTTGTAATGCGTCGTCGTTCATTATACGACCGAGATATGAGGCTGGTGTGGGACACTCCGAATATGATATGCATATTTATGAACTGACGGTAGTGAACGTAGCTCAACATAATAGTATTACCACAGAACTACTATACCTATATAATACTATATATTACTTATTCTGTCATCTGTTGCTCAACTCAGAGCTTTATTTTAGAGGAATTAGGTAACTAGTACAGTCCTGTAGGCGCTTTAAAACTAATGGTTAGGTTATTCAATTTTTTTTAAACCAAACAATGTAAAATTTTATCTAAACACTACTTTATAAGACTAATCTAAGATACCTATGAAAATAAAATGCAAAATCTAAAGACAACAAACAAACAGGTTTACAGTGAATACTTTTTTGTTCATTTAATAACGCCAATTTTCCTATGCATATCTAGCTGTAGTTGTAAGAATATATTTGATCTGTTACTTTTATTAAATGAAGCAAGTGGGTAAGTATGGTTGTTTCTTCAAAATATTGTGATTAGACTAATAAGGCCCTATCTTGTAAGGTTAATAAAGCCTGTGCTCGCGCCTTAACATCCATCTAAATATAAATTAGGAGGACATTAGTAGAATAATATACTTTTTTAGGGTAAAGGGTAAAATCGGGACTCCGTTGTCCATCAGTCTGTCACCAGGCTGTATCTCATGAACCGTGATAGCTAGACAGTTGAAAAAAATTTAAGACCTCATATTGTTATAGACATTAGCTAACTGTGTTTAAAATGGATATTACATAAAGAAACTGAACGTCCGTCTATTCTTCTATTTACGCATTATCATTTATCATCCTATTGGTCAACGTAGTTAACTATAATTTAGTTAAATACTAGAATATAGTTAACTATAAGTTAACTATATTCTAGTATTTTCAGCCTAAGTCAAGTATTTGAATTCAGAATAATTTATCATTCAATAAATTGGAACTGATCCACATTTTATCCATACTGTGTGGCCTTTGAGGGTTTTATTTGGTTTTATGTATAAGTAGATATATGTAGATAACACACTTCTCATCAAGTACTAGCAATTTTTGAAATGGGCTAACTGAAATAAGTTTTTATTTTATGTATCGCTGTAACACTTTCAGATTAAAGAGATAAAGCAGATGGCTGAGTTTAGAGGGTCGTTGAGTCTTTCATCTAATACCTATCTCCGCTTTACAACCTACAATCTATCAGGTCCGTCGATTTTTTCTCACAGACTCCGCTTAAAGGATGGCTCACGTTAGACCGGGCCGTGTCCGGGCCGGAGCTTCCGGCGCTTACTTTTCTATGACATGACAGGTGATCACGTGATGCTTTCCATAGAAAACGAAGCGCCGGAAGCTCCGGCCCGGACACGGCCCGGTCTAACGTGAGTCATCCTTTATGATTCACCTACTATTTGCGATCTACCACATGCCACACTTAAATTGCATCCTTCCTAAACCATAATTATTATACAATTTTGTTAATTATTATTTGTAATTTGTTATAGTCTGCATCTTTTCAAATGACTTTTGCGTCTAAGACCGTAATCTGTTAAATAAAAGCCATTGTTTCTTTTGTGCTAGCGGTCGGCCATTATGTGCCATTGTTAGACACAATGGCACGCGCCGTGGCACGCGCTCAGAGACAATGCCATACACTGGCCGACCGTTCGCACTTGTTTAACAGATTAGCGTCTTAGACATAAAAATCATTAGAGAAGATTTATATACTATACTCGTAGACGTAACTGAAATGAGCGGACGTGCTCTTAAGGCGACGTTCGGATGTCAACTACTAGTTAGTTAGTTAGTTAGTTTTGCTGGGCATTTTCCGCAACTCGACATCCAATGTGCCTATTTTGCGTGAAACGAGGTAGCGCTACTCCAACCACCCCAGCTCCTCCACGAAGCCTAGCAAGGTCTTCAGGTTGCTAGTTGCTTCCTTTAGTGTGCATGGATTCCCTAGGTATTTGCTCCTATATACTTCTACCTGTTTACAGTCTAGGAGAATATGTTTTGTTGTTTCTTCTTCTGCCATGCACGCTCTGCACATGGGGCTGTCCGTTTTACCCATAATATGTAGGTGTTTGTTTAGTGTGTTATGTCCTGTTATTAATCCTACTATTTTACGTAGTTGGCTTCTTGGTGTTTTCAGTAATAATTTGGTAAGTTTGTGGTTCAGTTCCGGTAGAATTTCTTTGGTTTGCCTGCATGTCTTCATTTCATTCCAGTACTTGTTGTGCAGTTGTCTGTGATGTTGTTCTAGCTGGTTGTGTATGTAGGATATTGGTAGAGGCATAATTACCGGTGTACCGGTCCATATGCCGGTGTTTCTGAACCTTTCCTGGCCAGTTCATCCGCTGCATCGTTTCCTCTTGATCCACTATGCCCCTTTATCCATTGTACTTTTACTTTGTTGCCTTCTTTGCTCACTTCAGTAAGGCTCCGATGGCATTCAAGTATAAGCTCTGAGGTAAGTTTGTCGCTGCATAGCGCTTGTAGTACCGATTTACTGTCTGACAGTATTAGTATGGTTTCGTGTTTCACTTGTCGTCTTGTAATAGCATTGCAATGTCAACTACTAACTGCAGCTGCATTATAGTATGAATTATCTCAGATGATTTTTTCGGGCTCGGGCCCTAATCTGTTAAACAAACCTTTGTTTCTTTTAAGAGCGGTTTTCAGCACGTGCCAAAGCAACCATGTCGCTTAAAAAGCAACTATCGTGATAGTATTAAGGTTCAAATTTATGTGACAGCTCATTCGGAGAACAATCAGGGTGGTATTTTCTTTGAAGATAACAAAACGTGTTTTCTTGAATGAGCTGTTATATGAATTTTGAACCATATAAATAGGATGGTAAATTTGCTTTTTAAACGGGCTTGTTCCCGTTACTTATGTTGGGGCTATTAGGCGTAAGCCATAAAGGAAACAATACCTTTTGACCCCTTTGTTTAACAAATTAGGGCCCGAGCCCGAAAAAATAAAATGAGTAACGGAATGAACGTCATAATCGCGGCAGTGTTGCGGCGGCGAACATCACTCATTTAAATCAAGGATAATGACATATACCGCGGTGGCGACAATGACGCCGATGTCAGCTGCAGCTGAGATCTGAACGCCACATTTGGGACATTCTACAAAAATCACATTCCATTCGCAAATTTCCAGGAGATGCCGTTTTATTTGCATCTCCTTTTTGGTGACTGTGTAACCAGTGCCAAGTTTCATCTACAACCATAAAGGCCGAGCGAAAACTTTTGGGTATTTGCGAATAGGTATAGCCTATAGAATGACCCCCTTTACTAGATTTGTATGGCTGCGCTGATGTGTGTTGACCTCGAGTTGTCTGTGACCACCATTGACGGAAACGGAGCACCTAAACAAAGTAAGTGATCTGGGAGCACTTCTCACTAAATTTCGCTCAGGTTGTGTAGGTAACGTAACATAAATGACTGAACTTTGTGTAAATATAGGTCTCTGAGACCAATCAATCGGTTTCCCGAATGTATATCACTATCTAGTACTAGATATACTACTTATAATATGGGCTATGTTACACTACTACTCTGATTTTTAAATTAAAGGAAAAATGTAAAATTTACACCTCCGGCAGGACTCGAACCTGCGACCATTGGAACACCGGTCCAATCGCTTCTGCCAACTGAACCACGGAGGCCTACCAGATGTGTGCGAATTTTACCATCCCATCCCTCAACGCCTTAAGGGTGGCGTATAGCAACATCTACCTGTAAGAATTGATCTTAACAGGCACCGGAGCCTCAAGTTATATTGAGAATTCGCCAGTAACATTGTGCTAACCCATACTAAACTTTTTTTTATAAAGCAGTAACGTCTGCGAGCGTTACTCCATATTTTTAAAGTAAAGGAAAAATGGAAAAATATACATCTCCGGCAGAACTCGAACCTGCGACCATTGATTCCATCGATTCATAAAAAAAATACTCTCAAGATGCTCTATTAACATATCTATAGGTATAATCAGCGTCAAAATTAGCTCTATTTGACGTTCATAAGCGCATTGTAATATGCTTAAATACTTGAAAAATAAATTACCGTCGTGTTCCGTATCTTCGCCTTCTAACTTTATACATTATACATTTAGCGTTTGCGTCAAATCCGTTAGTTCTGATTTGTTTCAGACAAGTTTATGATGTTTGCCCAATGAATAATCCGAGTTTGAGACCTCGAGCGCCGAACGCAACTTTGTGAAAAATCGAAAAAAACCGCGAAAATTTGGGTTTTTTAGATTTGGGCAAATGTAACCCTAAAGGACTAGTTTTTCAAAGTACCTTCTCAGGACGTTATTAAAGAAGACTACATATGCTACAATACAAGACTAGAATTGTCTCTGTAAATCTAATAGTTTCCAAGATAAAGCCTTTCAATATTTTTAATTTTTCGAACTTGAATTCGTAGGCTAGTAAGTGATTTGTCTCGGGCGATTGTTCCTAAGGTCAAAGCTGATTTGGCCCGGTAGCTACGACATCGTACTGTGCCTAGCCCTCAAAAAAAAGGGGGGGAGGGGGAGGGGCGGTTCAAATTTGAAAGTTCGTTATGGCAAAATAACATTTTTAGGGTTCCATTACCCAAAGGGTTAAATCGGGAATTCGGGACCCTATTACTAAGACTCCGCTGTCCGGCTGTCTGTCCGCCTGTCCGTCTATCTGTCACCAGGCCATATCTCATGAACCGTGATAGCTAGTTGAAATGTTCAGATGTATTTCTGATGCCGCTCAAACAACAAATACTAAAAAGTACGGAACCCGCGGTGAGAGAGTCTGACTCGCACTTGTCCGGTTTTTTTAATACTTCTGAGTCCTGACTATCAGTATAGACCAATTAAGCTTTGAATTTCATTGGTTAACTTGGCAATAAAAGGCGCCAAAGGTACTAGGCGAAGTATGGGTATTTTATTATCCCCAATCTTCGCCTATGGCATGCCTTAACGCTAAATACTAAATTTTTCTGGATTTACTTTTGTTAAGTCTTATCACCTTGGAATGTGTTAATTTAATATGATAATACCTCAAATACACCAGACCAGGACTACTAAAAAAAATGCGTAGTAGGCGAAGATTGGCAGCAGTCTGAAGTTTACATACATTTTCTTTAATTATGCTACGGCTACCAAAAATTAACCAACATGCCAAATAAAGGGGGGTTATGGTTTATAAGTAAAAAAAAAATCTTATTTTTAACAAAATTGTTTATTATTAAGCAAAAAAAGTGTCTCTTTTCGCTTATCAGTGTTTTCGTAATTGAGATCAAATTAACCTTTTGAAAGCAACTAATGTTATCCACCAATTAATGTGGTACAACAGATTTGTCAACCCTAAGGTAGGCGAAATTCGGCAACAAGATGAACGCAAAATATCTTCACCAATGTTTTATCCAATTGTGACTTCTAGATGTAAGCTAGGCATTCAATAATAGTTTTATATGTAAAATAAATAGTTACACGATATAATCATGAAAAACTTCATCATTACTTGGTCTGTATCACTATAACCTACCTCGACAAGATCTGGAGGAACAGAAGCATTCGCCGTTCAACCAAGGTGCGCCTGACTCGATCTCTGGTATTCTCGATTTTCGTATACGGTGTCGAGACGTGGAGTTTGAAAAGTCGCGACAGGGCAAAAATCGACGCTTTTGAGATGTGGTGTTGGCGAAGACTCTTACGCATACCCTGGACGGCTATGAGAACCAATAAGTCCATCCTAGAGGAGCTGAAAATCACCACGCGGCTCTCTACAATATGTCAAGAACGCGCACTCAGCTTTTTTGGACATATCATGCGGTCTAAGAAGCATGACCTAGAAAGGCAGATTATCTTGGGTCAAATGGATGGCAAGCGCGGGCGAGGAAAAGCACCCACGAGATGGTCTGATGGTGTGAAGAGGGTGGTTGGCGGCAACATGCAGTGCGTGACTCATGTGGCTTATGACCGCACACTATGGAGACGGAGCATACATGGTCGCGATCCTCAGCAATGAGGGACCGAGGAAGAAGAAGAAGATCACTATAACACACTGGCTATTAAAACACTGGCTTGAAAAAACGTGTGGTCGGTGTCGCGAAAAAACCTTACTGAACGTCAACTACGTGAAGTTAGCCGCAGATCGTTCAAAGAATGTTGACACCCGTAAAAATACTTTGCACTAGAAACATTTTGTTACTGTCGACTTATGTCAAACTAGGCGAACTTAGGTAGCGCAGGCGAAGTTACAGGACACGACGGCGACGGTATACCTACTTCGAAAAATACAAAAACCTTCTAGTACCAGTATGGGATATCCGAAACTGAGAAAGATAGGTAAAATATATAAATTCTAAAACATTAATGGCTAGAGTATTTTATACATTTTAAAAAATCCAAGGGCTTTTTGAAAATGGAGTACCATTAATACCTTTTGATAGGTTTTGAAAGCTACATACCTGTTAGGCACTATAAGCTTAGTGGTTAGGAACTTTCTGATAAGACTTATATGACCCCTGCGGATGCGGTTTCCGCTCCGGAGTACAAGCGTACGTAGCTATAGGTATACGTCTCTGCATGGTATACGTGCATAGCGCTGTCTCGCTCGCACACACACTTGAGCGGCGTGCGGATCCGCATTAATGTGATTATTATACCGCGTAATGGTTAGGATTTTGCTGATCTAAACTCTGAGCTTCACTACGATTGTGAGAGCGAGCGCATTAACAATGCTAAGTTGCATCCCGGAACACAGATGGCGATTGGCGACACCGAGCAAGATCCGGCCCTGAGCGGCATCACGTTGAAAATGTTAATTCAGCATTTCATTGCCACCGGCGTTTATCAGCGCCGCGCTTGAATACCTAATTGTGTGTGGAGGACGAGGAAACATCGACATGTGAATATTTAGGTCAGGTACCCAATGTTTACATTTTTTCTTTGGGTTAAGGCCGTTCCGTCGGTTTGCCGCTGTCTCTGTCACATTTCGCAAGAAAGAACGGGAAAGATCATGCGCGCCAAGTGTCAATTTTGATCGAATTTTGTCGATTTTTATTTATTTTAAAAACGTTACCCTACAATATCGAAATTCGAAAGCTATGAAATTATTATTTAAGTTAAGATTGTTTTTTCTTCTTTTTTAATTTATAGTATCACATAATAAATAACCGAGTAAAGTTGGATTAAAAGTCCGAGTTAGAGGTTACTTTGGGAATTAATTATATCGAGCGAAGTGTCATAATTTGTGTATCGGAAGCTATGATATTAAAGATAATATAGTCAAGAACTACATTTTTTTTCCACGTCTACGAATATCAACGCCTCTTAGAAAAACAGGATCATATAAGGAGATTTTTCGCCTTCTGGCTCAGGGAACCGCCTTAAGTAGGTACATCTAAAGTATCTTTAAGTTTTAAATTTCTTACTCGTTATTTTTTTGGTGTAAATAAATATTTTATATCTCGGTACACATCTACAAATATTTATCTTAAATGCCTCAATTGGTTTCTATAGGCTTTGTTTATTTATTTATTTTATTTTATTAATTTGAGATCCAACAGCTGTGACATTAACATAAAAGTTATAGTAGATACAGGAAGCCAATTATTTATTTATTTTTCTTAGTATGTTGACTGTACTTTATGCTTGTAAATTATAGTTTGTCAAAGGACTGTCTCATCTCAAACATAGACAGAGAGAATCATAATATCCTTGTTTTATACTAGTGCTAGCACCCAAAAGAAAAGGATGAGTATAGTTTTTTTGTTCTTAATTTACTGCCAATTTGGTTTGACTAACTATAACATAATATGTTATTATAGTATGTAGGTATAAAATACATTAATTAATCGAATGTAGTTGACAAGACGTAGCAACACGTGGTTTTGAAATATCAGTATATAATATAATAAATAGATTAGGTACTTACCTACACCTACTAATACTTACACAATTACACACATTGTATAAGCTTATGTTTATTATATATTATAAAAATACTAAACATTCTTGTCAGAAAGAAAAAGAGATTTTATTACCAAATATTACAGAAATAAATGTCCATGCCGAGATTTGAATCATAGACCGTCGGCTCAACCGTAAAACCAAGTAAAACAGTACAATATTATCGATCTTTTCGCTTTAGCTCCGCACGAGTCTATATCAAACACGTGGAATAAAAGAAACCTAAGTATGTATGTACACTTTCATGCATTCGATATTTGAATTGGATACGATAGAAAGTATACTGATTTAAACTAACACGATTTTCACTCATAATTTTAAAACTAATACGGGACTTAATCGCGTACAAACTTACGTTTATTTAAAACATCCCGCCACATACCATTGGATGTCGTGAGTGTTGTGTGTAGGCAAAGTGACAACCCTAGCGTACAAGTTAATAATCAAGATCAAGTGCGGGTAGTTCGCAAAACCCGCGCGGCAAGAAGATGTTGATACAATTTCTCGCCAGTCTGCCTGTGACCACGAACGTAACGTCACGTTCGAAACGTCAGGCCATAAATAAACGTAAGTTTGTACGCGATTAAGTCCCGTGTTAGTATAGAAAGTAATAAAGTTGACAAATTCTACCGAATACATTACCATACCCTTTTGTAGGTGGTTCTGGCTAATTTTGGGTCAGATTTTATTTGAATTTTGTTATAATATTAATATTCAATGAATAATATTGTATGTTTTCGGTTTAAATATATTTCGATTATTTAGCGATTGAGCTATTTTCCACTGGAGCGAGCGGAGGGCGGTGGTGGGTTCAAATCCTAGCGGCAGGTTTTTGGACCTCATACCTAATTAGAAATCCGCACCTTAATGTATTTAAAATTAGTGCCTACGCAAATATTGGGATTCAGGCTTCAGGATTCAGGCTCTTTTTCGGTTTGTTGAATCTGATTGGTGATGTTTGTTTTTATATTCTTCAATATAATAAAAAGTATAAAAGCAACCAACCGAATAATTAACCTCCTCCTTTTAAATTATAATGCCAGTTAAATAGAGATTCGCAAGGAATACTTAGTTGTCTGTGTTGTTATTTGTTTTATTAAAGTCGGTATTTACCTATCCAGTAAAGCGCTAAGGCGAAAAGGAGCGTTACCTACGATTCAAAATCTCTGTCTTGTAGAGGATATATTATTTTCACCTCAGCAGCTCGAACAAGCCTACTTTCATCACTCCCTGGAGTGAGGAAAGTGCGACTTTCCTCACTCCAGGGAGTGAAACAATGTAGCTTTTTAATTTAGTGAAGGCCATGAACTTCATACTTTTATTAAATTTTTTTTTTATGGTATGGTACGATACGGTACGGTACGGTACGTTACGGTACGGTACGGTACGGTACGGTACGGTACGGTCCGGTCCGGTCCGGTCCGGTCCGGTCCGGTCCGGTCTCGTATCGTATCGTATCGTATCTTATCGTATCGTACATATTATAATACTTTTTTTTCTGTTTATTCTGTGTAATTCGAAATACATTTTAACCTTTAATATGTTCTCACTACTGAGGTGAAAAATTATGTGTGCAACACGAGAGCAAAGTTATTTTACATCTCGTGTTTTTGAGTCCCTCGCTACGCTCAAGATTCTACCTTAGAATCACTCGCTTCGCTCGTGATTCAATTATAGAGTCTTTCGCTTCCTCGAGACTCAAACACTCGCAAGAAAAACCAACTTCCCTCTCTTGTTGCACAAAAAACTATTGTCCACCAAGCAAATGCCCCCTCAATCGAGTCATAGGGATAGTACGAGTACGAATATTAGGTAGGTATCGCATAATGCCCGAATCTCTCGATTATCTATCACATTTGGTTCTGAGTGATAGCGCGGATATTCAATGAGATAGCCCGAATAATGCGTCCATTAGACCGTGGAAACCCACTCTGAGCGAACTAACTATCTGGATATACCTATATTTTAAGGATTTTTATTACTTACAAGTCGTCACGAAGTGCTTTGTAGTAAATATCTTTCATATATTATGTATATTTACAACAACACCACACGTAGGTAGGTACTAATGAGTATTTATTTTAAATGGAATGTGAGCAAGTAATGGGATAAGTTATAACTTATTATTATCATCAATAACAAGTTAACGTAAATAAGGAGCACTGGCCAAAAATTTTGTTATTTAACTTATATAGATATAGATATACCTACAGCCCACAAATTATGCAATGAAATGCAAATCACTGCTGAATGCTTTATGATTATTGGAAGTCGGTAGAATAATAATGCTTTGTTCTTTTGCCTTAAATATTCCGCTTATTCTCATTTGTTTCTTTCGGAGTTGATTTGCAATTTCCGTTACTTTGTTCCTAATCTCCTAATAGTAAATAAATATCATTTTTACATTACAAATAAAATCAGGTATACATATTTGCTCGTCTGCCATTTCCACGCGGTATTTGTTATTTCGAATAAATATTGAACATCAAGGGCTCGTATTAGGTACCTGCTATCCTGCTATGAGATAGAAGGTGAACTCATCAGTAGAGTTTGCAATCCCGTCGCGATGTCAACTTGATAGGGTAAGTTCGGGAATAAATATACACTCCAATTTAAATTTACGAGTAATTATATCTTAAAATAAATATTAAATCGTTTTTTTTTTGTTTGGATATTGACATTTCTTCAACCAAAAACGTCACTTTTGACAATGGCAGATCATATACATAACAAATTCAGATCAAATTCATAACCTGTTATTACAATCAGAACACGCCTTCAGATTGCAGTGGCAGGTCTTCGAAAAGCTTTTATGGCGCTGTTAACTAACGGTATTTTTCCAGCATCAAAACCGATCTAAATTGCTTGGGATTAGATTCGTTACCCAGGCTCCGACAAAAGCTTTCAGTTGGCCTGGTCTGGTGGAAACCAATCTCAAAGAACATAAATTTATGCAACAGTGACAAGGTGACAACAAGATATCCGGACTCAGTTTGCGATTTTGATTTTTCTATCAAGACAAGACCTCCACAAGACCTATTGAGGCCAATAGGGAATATTATCTACTACAATGTAGTAAGTAATACATATTATGCCTTAAACAGTTTTTTGACAGGTGGCAGAAACCGAACTATGGATGGTATAGAAAGGATCGCAATCTCTTATGGCAGAATTGTTGTAAAAGTGACCGCGTTAAGCTTTAAATAATAGTTCCTAATCTCACCGGTGGCGCTTGTTAGGCTCTGGGACATGAGTATAACATGAACCATATAAGGCAACAAATAACCCGACCAAATTACGTAGGCTGTTTTTGGTAGTATTTCGGTGTATGGTGGCGCCGCCTAATTACTGTTTTTTGATGGACACTTTTCATACATAGAGATTTGGCTCCTTTATACAGTCTCCATGAACCGAACTTAAGGTTATCGTGTTTCGAGGTAGGTCCTGTGATTGTGTTAGTGACGGCCTCTACGCAGTTTTGATACTTACATACATAGAGTTGAGATATGGCTATGTAACGTTTTCAATCAAAAGGTACCACATTGTCGCTTGCCATAAGGACGCTCTGACAGGTTATTCGTATTAAGATACAAGCAAATTTCGTCTTTATAGTAAGCGACAAAGTGGTACGTCATATATATGTAGAACAATTAGACTGTGACAGATAGTTTTGAACGCGAACGGTAGAGCTACCCATATCTCTTATTAAAAAAAAACAGGGTGGAGGATACTTTTGGCGCGTTGTTTCATCCATTGCCTGTACTTACATATTACCTACCTATTCTATAGCTACAAATATTTTCAATAACACGCCCGTAAACAAAACTCAATTGGCGAGAGCCATATGCGTCATCATAGCAATCATTCGCATATATCAATTGAAACGAGATTCCTCCTCAGTAAAATCAATCTTAACAAGATTGGCTATTGTACGATAGATTAGGTACTTTTTTCCATAATGGACCATCGCCGTTAGCAATATTAGATACCTTTTCCGGAATTAATCTGTAAGAAGTAAAATATTTGGTGTATACTTTAATTATTCAGGTTAATGAAATTTTACCTATTTTAATTAATTGTTACACAGATCGATCTACCTACTTCAAAAAGAAATATGAACCGAAAATGGTCCTATTTTGCTCCGACATTTGCTCCAAAATAAGGAAAGCATTAACATTTTTTTTAACTATTCATTATTAAATATTCCGATGAATTGATATTATTATTACTATTTTATTTATTAAGAAACAAACAGTCTCGTATATGTAACATTAGATACAACTGTAGTTACTAATATTGCAGACTTACAGTTTCCTTAATTTATGTATTATGGAGAACATCTTATCTAACATATTCTTATCGGGAAATAAATATTATGAAATATTGTATCATACTGAAGCAATGAACAAGGTGCATAAGGTACCCATTGTTTGAAGTATCTTTACTCCAACTACGCTACCCCACCACGCAAAAAAGAGAGATTCGTTTATGACTAATGTGGCATTTCAAAATATTTGAAATTACAATACATTATTAAATAAATTATAAAAAAATAAAAATAATAAATATTAAACATATTAGTAACGGGTCACTCACGTATTTTAAGTCGAAAACGCTCGACTTAAAATACGTGAGTGACCCGTTACTAATATGTTTAATATGTCTGTGTCTCACGGAAGTTTTGTTATTAAAAAAATAAAACACATATTACTCTTAGTCTAAACTATACTACAGCTACCATATAAACTAATAATAATTATAAGTCAAATTTCAGCCGTACAAATCGTCCTGCGACCCCCCCGATGCAAATGTGCCCATCATGTTCGCCGCGTTGCCACGTTGAACCGCGAACCTTTGCATCGGCAGGAAGGACCCAGAGCGAGGATCCAAACCTCCCCGTCTCCCCACTTCCCCAAAGAAAACCTTGGCCTCAGCTCAGCACACCAGCACCTAGTAGTTTCTACTGCTAGAGGGACAAATAAATAGTTCGCCAGGACCTCATATTTCTCCCACTTGCGAACTGCTGCTGCCAACTGCCAACTCGTCTGCTGCCCCTGCCGTTCTCACGGTACGGCCTATATGCGACGCCGCGAAAGTGCTGACGACGCACGTTGCGTCCCACACTAAACATTTCCTTTCTCAGTCAACCCATCCGGTTTCTTCCCGTCAGAGCGACTGAGACCCGGAGGTTCCAGGACGCAAGGGACGCTTGTAGAAACTAGCGCTCTTCGCACGATATTATTAAGCGCGTGGTGCCGTGGGTACCTCCCCGCACATCGACCACAACTCAACGCGTGATGACCGCTGCTCTCCACCATAGTACCGCAGATGCAAACGTGGGGTGACTGGGGTGTACACACCGCACAGCCCAGGCGAAGAGCAACTGCAATCCACGTCGAGTCGTTGTCAAGCAGTGTACCCAATACCCCAGTGCGGAGAGGGAAGCGCGTGAAGCCACGCTCCAGACTCCGGCTTCGACACTGCGATTACCCTCGCCCTGTCTACACCCACCGCACTCTCAACCAATCATCCCACAAACGCTGACGATCCGGTCTCTCTGGCGCCGTTGCCTCCGGGTTGAGACCCAGCCAAGCCTCTATAGCTTTCGCAGCGAAAGGTATGGATTCCCTGTCACGTTATGGAATATTTGAATATATTATTTAGTTATAATAGCATAATTACCCACTGAGGTGCGAAGTTGGACCATTTTACACTGGGGGCTCTGTGAGCTATAGACCTCGCGAGCATAGCTTAAAGCTGAATACTTGTATCTTGTATGGCTCCGCCGTTTAGAATAATTTTGTTGTTATTGCATACAAGCTCTTGTAAAAATTAAACGAATACGCTTAGCCCGCGCTTGATCAATCAACAATACTAATTTTTTTTAATAAAAATAAAAAAAGAACGAATATAAGCAAAAAGTTAAGTCCCAGCATACAATTATTGGGGATCGAACCAAGGACCGAATTTTTGCAAACTCTTCAAAGCGAATGTTTGCAAACTGCACCAGGAATACCAGGATTAGCTCTTAGCCTACTTATTCTAGAGTAAAAACGAAAATATCTAAATACCGCCTAAACCAGCGATAAAAAAAATTCAGTTTCTATTCTAAGATCTAAAAGGTACTCTAAATTTAAATTTTGACAAAAGCTCGGGGCAGTTTATAAAACCACTTAACAATTTTGATAAGAATGTTAAATCTAAGAGATTTCTTCTATTTTCTAATGATTTAATTTTAAAATGTTTAAATCGAGCAGCATAACTTTTAATCCTATGCTGTTACCTTTTTTTTTATTTTATTATAAACTGATCGGCGATTGGCCTTAGTCACACCCGATGGAAAGTGAAGACAGGGCCTAAGATGGAGCTCACCGGTTCAGTAACAGCCTATTCACTCTGTATTCACCTGTAGAGTTCAGGAGTCGTTTTTGAATTCGTCCTATCCGTAGACTGTGCACTGCGTATTGTGGGCGCCACACAACCTACTACTAGTGAGTTGTATAGAAAAACTGCCCTTAATTTCCTAAAGCTTTCGCATTACCACATGTAGTGTATTGGCGTCTCGAGCGCTTACGTCATAGTGACGTCACTGACAGTTAGGAACTTAGGAGTCAGTCGATGACAGACCGCGAGGTGGGCAGTCGTGTCACGTGATGTTTGGGTTGGCGAGCCGTTGGAAATACATTACATCGTATGATTTACTGTGGTAAATACAGAACATTACACCACATATAAGGTATATCGATATCATACTACATTGTACGTTGGACGAAGATTCAAGCATTAAATAAAAACTTTTATAAAAAAAAAGATAAACCGACTTCAAAAAGGATGAAATAAAATATGATCCTTTTAAGGGTTCCGTGTTTAAGTATATGCGTTACCAACTGATATGTTTGAAGTCGGTGACAAGCCAAGTAGTAACAATACCAGTCAAAAATAATGAGCTTTATGTATATAAATCCCATTACAACTGTACAAATATTATAAACGTGAAAGTAATTCTGTCTGCCTCTTTGTTACCTTTTCATGGCTAAATAACTGAACCGCTTTAGCTGAAATTTGGCATGAAGGTTCCTTGAATTGTTTTATATTTTGAAATGTAGTCCTCTGGATAAGCGACAGAAAATAACTCAGTCCCAATCCCACACTTGCGTGCTATGGACTGTTCAAGAATTAGTATTTATTTATTTTATTTATCGTATGGCATCAATACACACACTTCTTAAATTAAACTTAACATCAAAATTTACAATTCCGCAGATACAAACTCGCGCTTTCTGTTAGATTTTTAAAATCCTCAACTGGGCCATTATATCTGGTAACAGGGCACTGAAATACCATATGATGTATGGTCTGTTTCGGATCTCCACACTCGCACGCCGCCGACTCGCTCCACCCCCACTTGTGCCAGAGGTACGCACAGTTGCCGATACCAGTCCTTATAGACGGTTTAATGCACACCATGTTTGTCGGCTTTCGTTGAATCCTTTGGGCCGTTCCTGTGTGGTAAACTCAAAGATGGTGTTGTCTACATGCTGAAGAATTAGTAAGAAATGCTCTTTAAAAAATACGACGATATAAACGCATTAGATTTACACTAATGTGCCGACAAGCATGGTACGAACTGCGCCAAGAAGGTTCAACCGTGTGTTCTGTTCTGAGGTGTGTTCTTAAATACCTACAGAAAGTTCGTTTATTGTCGTCGTGTAACGCTGCGTCTTACATAGGCGAACACTCGCGAACGCGAAGCGAACCAACGCGGCGCGGCGCGGCCGGCCCAAGGCGTTCGCGTTCGCAAAGAGATCGCCCAAGTAGGACACTTCTATAGGTATCAAAGGATTAATCAAGACGCCGTGCCGCGCCGCTTAGCGTCGCGTGTTGTTCGCCTACGTAGTACGCTGCGTTAGGCAATCCAACGTACATACTTATATAGCCGCAGCCTTATCGAATTGCACCAAAATCACTATGAATATATATATGGTTCAAAATTTGGCTTGGCACCGACTTCAAACATATCAGTTGGTAACGCATATACTTAAACACGGAACCCTTAAAAGGATCATATTTTATTTCATCCTTTTTGAAGTCGGTTTATCTTTTTTTTTATAAAAGTTTTTATTTTTCCATTTTTAGTTTTGACATTGTTAAGAGCGTGGCGCATGAATGAAAAACATAATCATGTTTAACTCTAAATTCGTAAACTTTATTAAATAATCAGAATTTTCCTCGAGTCCGTCTGGGAAATCTTTCCTGTCACTAAATCCATTCTCCGCCCCGCCACTGTCCCAATCCCTCAAACCACCAACCCCTAACCCCAGACCCCTTAACTCCTAACCCTAACCCCCAATCCCTTAACTACCAACTCCTCAGTCCCCGACCCATCAACTCACTTCCCCTCAACCCCCAAACCCCCCAAATACTAATACCCGCTACCTTCACCTCTCACACCTACCCTCACTTCTCAGTCTCTTTGGTTGTTTCCAACACTACCTACATCAAAAATCATAATACACATACGAGGGAAGTTCCACATTTCGTCCGTAGTCTTCATCATCAGTAGCCTTACCACGAGATTGACATTGATATATTCGCTATCGTGTGCGTAACTTACTGTTTATGCGTCTTGCTCGTACTGGCATATTAGTGTACAAAGTTACGAAGACGCTAGCGAATATTTAGTTTCAAACTCGTGGTTAGGCTACAGTTGCATTACATCAAATTGGTGGTTTTTGGGAGGAAATGCTCGAGTTACTTTAGAAAACACCGAAATCACCATACACGTGCCTTTAAAAATTGAGGAGTTCCCTCAATTCCTCACGGATTCCATCATCAGATCAAAACAAAAAATGTTACGAAAATACCTTGGAGGTAACTTCTTTCAAACATAAAAAGAATTACTCAAATCGGATCATGGGTGCCGGAGTATTCACTGAAATCATTATCATCAAAACAATCATCATCATCAGCTCCACTTCATCAAATTGGTGGTTTTCGAGAGAAAATGAGAACAACACCAGATTAATGTGGGACCACCTTGGAGGTAGTTCCTTTCAAACAAAAAAAGAATTGTTCAAGTCGGACCACGGGTCTCGGAGTAATCGCTGAACATCCTACATTAAAAAATCATCATCACTATCATCAAAACAATCATCATCATCAGGTCAACTTCATAAAATTGGTCGTTTTCGAGAGAAAATGCTCAAGTTGCTTATGAAAACACCCAAATCACCATACATGTGGCTTTAAAAAATTGAGGAGTTCCCTTAATTCCTCAGGGATCCCATCATCAGATCAGAACCAGATTAATATGGGACCAACTTGGAAGTAGCTCCTTTCGAACAAAAAAATAATTACTCAAATCGGACCACGGGTCTCGGAGTAATCGGTGAACATACATAAAAAAAATAATAATAGCCACAACCGAATACAGAACCTCCTCCTTCTATGAAATTGAAGTCGGTTAAAAAGAGGGGTGGGGAGGGAAATAAGGATGGCTTCAATAGTTATTTACGATACAAGTGCGGAAAAGAGGAAATTCGAAACGAGTGGCGATAAATTAAAACACGACCGCAGGGAGTGTTTTAAATCGACACGAGTTGCGAATTACCTATTCGCACGTGTATCGTACAACGTTTTACAGTACATACGGCCCTTTAAACTTTCGACATATGCACGAAAAGTGCTATTTGACGCACTAGTGCGGTAAAGTAGCACCATATGTACTGTAAATAATAATGTACACCAATAAAGCTTGCTGAATTTTCTTCACCGTTATGAAAATTTTGCAGATTTTATTGACGTACTTTGTTTATGACTTACTTTTATTTTAATGTTTCGAACCTACGTGACCAGGGAGTACGAGTCGATTTATGTACTCGAATAATTCTCCAGGTTGTTGTCAAGGTTGGTCAGGTAACATGTAGGTACCTATAGTACACGTCCTCTGAAATATACGACCCACATTAACGTGTTTTTCCTTTTTTTAACACTTTTGTTAAAGGTCGTGTTTAGCGTACAACAATACAATAAAAAAGGGACCTGTTTTTATTTGAAACAAAGAACGCCGATTTAGCTTATGTCGTGTCACCGAGGGCTTCTCCTCGATTATCTCTTATTAGCCATAAACAAACGTAAACCGCCGGCAGCGGCATGTTCTTAAGAAATCCACAAGCATTTGAATAGCTTTAACCGAGTTAAAAATAGGCCGTGCATCTCTATCTCGTAAAAGGATTTCTTGATTTATTAAGCGGAGTAATTTGCAGAATAGCAGTTGGCAGATGTCTCTCGAAAAAGAGTTTCTATACAAGCTAAGGCTGACATTGTAGCGAGTTTCGGCAAACGAAAGTCCGCTGCAATGCTCCTATTTCCTATTCCTTATCAAGGAGAGCCTCCACAAGACCAGAATAAGTGTGGCCCCGATTACATATAGTGGACTGGGATCACGTAGTCATAGTTACACTAGTTCCACTCAGGCCTAATGGTTTGTACACAATAGGAAGAGCAAGCCTAGCAATCTGCACGCTAACAGCAATTCACAAAGTACCTACTGCCTATACTGTGCCCTACTCGCGAACTAATAGAAATTTTATAGCTGCAATTGTATAAACATATCCGTACGTTATCGAGAAAAATCGTTGATTGCAATATCACGCTTATCTTGCGCGGTGCAAGGTATATTGGTAGTTGTATTCATTTTAGTAGGTAGGCAGAGGCACTCAAAATGAGTCACGTGAAGAGAAACTTTTTTTCACGAGAAGCATTAATCTGAAAATTTTCGGAAAATTATTCGATTTAGGGTATTCAAATCGCGTTTTTCATCTTAACTTAATAAATATCCTCTTTAATTATCTTACTAAAGCTCGCCCAACACCAATGTAATTCAGCTACTCAACGCGGAATGGCGCTGTAATTAATTATCAATATAGCTTACTTATCAACTTATCATATGCGAGCCAAGGACTAAAGAAACTGGTATAAGTAAGCTCTCCGAGGGAATATTACGCGAAACTCTGCGTAGGGGGCGCCATTACCACAATCTGATCGTCTTTCCCGAAACAAGAAAATCGAAATTTCGTTATCTAACATCTCTGTCACTCTTGCATATTTAAGCGATAAATTAAAAATTAAATTAAATTAAAATTAGTTTATTAGGATTCATTTATAAAGAGGCAGATAGCGAAATTTCGGATTCGCTTTTCCCGGTAGATCCTCTGTAAAGAAACCGCCTTGATGTATCAATGTCATATTTTATTATCTCTGAAAACTAGTCAAAAACCTGTTAGAGTATGTATAAGTTACTCTATGGTTTACTAAAGGGGCTAGTGCTGCACTCTGGTGGCAGAACATTGCAGTATTGTTTGACGGAATCGTGAAGTCCGTGACGTTCAAAAACAAGAAGTCGTGTGTGACTGTAATTTTCCTATTATAATATGACTATTTGCCATTCACAGTAGCACTAAATTGTTGCATTTTACATCAAAAATGTGATAGGTACGTAGAAAGTGGCGCCCTCAATAATTTTCTACAATTTCTTGTCGGATTATATACCTAGTATTACCCAAGCCTTATTTAAGTAAACTTAAGTTTACCTGGGTATACCTAGTAGTATTACCCAAGCCTTTTGGGTAAAGCCCGAAAATTAAATCAACTTTAATTTGTATTCGGCGTTTACCCGTATACATCTAGGTCTACCCAGCACTGGGAGCCTGGGAGGGTAATGTCAGAAGTGATAACGCAACACCTAACATTTCCCAGCCAGTGTTGGGTATATAGACCTAGATATGTACGGGTAAACGCCGAATACAGATTAATATTATTTAAATTTTCGGACTTTACCCAAAAGGCTCGGGTAATACGCTTCATTCTCCATTCACTGCACACTACCACATTCATTTACTGTACATATAATAAGCTATCGATATTACACTTTAAACAATATTAATGAGCAAAAAACAAAGTAATTATTCACGAGGCTAACTAGATGGCGTTCGAACAGTAAGTCCAGGTTGCACTACTTAGCTGTGGTCACGGAAGACTGACGTCCCAGCAAAATGTCAATCGAGATGTTGGTAAACAACACTATACTATAGTCTGACAAGAAATTGTAGAAAATTATTGAGGGCGCCACTTCCTACGTAACTGTCACATTTTTGACGTAAAATGCTTAACCACGGCAACAATTTAGTACCTACTTATGGTTTTTGTTTTACACCGGTATTCTGGCACGGAATTATTATTATTTAAATATCTCCTTTGGGCTGCGTAAAAGACTTGCTACTTTCGATAATGGCGTGTATACAGTCTTAATGGAGAATTTCTGGAGTACTGATCCAACTTTGTCCGTACTTCCCTTTTACATACGGCAAAAAGGCTGGTTGCCTGCTAACCTCCGGATGTCTTTCTTTCGTCCTAGCTGTGCGCGGGATTTTCTGCATGTACCATTTTTCCTCACGTCGGAAAAAAGGTAAAATAATAAAAAATCGCGTTAGACCCGTTAATTACATTAATTATGTATACAAAGGCGAGAGTTTAGTGTTATACCTAAGTCAAGGGCTTCACGTGTGATGTTGATTGGGTTTGAAATTTTTCGACAAAAAATTACTCTCGATCTCGGACAAAATTAAAACATCGATCACGAAGAAGCATATGTTTTATATGCTCAGTTATAGTAAATATCATCTAGTTTAAGTATTTAACATTGGATAAGTGATACTAATGTACAGTTTTTAGTAGGAATTTTCATTATACTAATAAACAAATTCCGGACCGGACAGGGCACGGGGGTAGTAATTTGAGCCTTTAAGTATTTTTAAGTGTACCCTAAAAATAAATTAATCAGTGAATTCATGTTGTACTGGGTGTGGAAGTGTGACTTCTCTATGAAAAATAAATAAATGGTATTAAATAAATAAATCGTTGATTTCTGGCGCCTCGGGTGTCGAACTCGCGCGCCTTAAAGCTTAAAGCTCTTGCACAGACAGAGTCAGGGGCCTGGATGCATGCACTGCTCTCACCCCAGCTTGGTACACTGCTAGACAACGACTTGTTAAGAATAGCAGTGGCACTCCGATTGGGGGCCAGTGTGTGCGAGGCTCATCGCTGCAGATGCGGAGCAATGGTAGAAGCCAACGGACACCATGGTTTGAGCTGCCAAAGGTGCGCGAGTGCGATTTCCTAGGCACCAATCCATCAACGAGATAATACGAAGGGCAATGGTGTCGGCTAGCGTGCCATGCATACTGGAGCCCCCTGGCTTGAGCCGTACGGACGGGAAAAGGCAGGATGGACTGACCTTGATTCCATGGCGAAGGGGGCGCTGTCTCTTGTGGGACGCGACTTGTGTAAGCACCTTTGCCGCGTCCCACCTGAGGCAAACCTCACGGTGTGCTGGCTCGGCGGTGGAATCCGCCGCCAAGCTAAAGCACACCAAATACTCCGCCCTGGAATCAAGCTATGATTTCGTGCCGGTGGCGATTGAAACCGCGGGACCCTAGGGCTCTGAGGCTCGGCGTCTGATTGGTGAACTGGGGAGGCGTCTACGGGAGAGGGGCTGCGACCCCCGCTCTGGATCGTACCTGATTCAACAGATCTCAATTGCAGTGCAGCGAGGGAATGCTGGAGGATCATGAGAACTTTTGAGCCAGATACGATGCAGGGTGCATGGAGGCGCATATTAGACATTTAGTTTATTATTATTATTATTATTTTTTACTAGCCCGTTATGGTGTCCCACTGCTGGGCAAAGGCCTCTCCCCTTGTTTTCCACGACTCCCGATATAGTGCCTCCTCCGGCCAGTTGTTGAGAAAGGTGTCTAGGTCGTCCCGCCATCTCCGTCTGGGCCTGCCGGGTCCGCGCCCCTCTTCTGGCATCCATTTGGTGGCTATGCTAGCCCATCTGTCTGGATGCATGCGGCAGACGTGACCGGCCCAGTCCCATTTGAGCCTAGCAGTCTTCTCACCGACGTCAGCAATGCGGGTTTTTGCGCGCCATTATTATTATATTAGTTTTAATTATTATGTTATTTATTATTAATACCTATTCTATTGTATTATATTCTTTCGTAAATAAAATACTTTAATTAAAAAAAAAAAGGTATCTACCTTCCCATTTTCATCTCGGACACAACAAAAAATCGCGTTCAGAAAATGACCCTTTTATTAAAAGGGAGGTTGGTAAAACGAAGACTTATTAAGCCTATAAATCATATGCGTGAAATAAAAGCAGGGCTATAACAAAAAACCTGTGTGACACACAATAATCCACTGTAGGTACTGCACTCTCTCTAAGGTCAGGTGGGGTAAAAGAAACTGTTTATTTTGCTCGGGGCAAGATAAAAGTCCTTCTACGTAAGAATTTTTTATTTTATTTATGCATTAGTTTAATACTAAAATAATCATTTAATTTCGTATTTAATATCTTTAAATATCTCTAACTGTGACATTTTCAACCAAAAGGTACCACATTGTCGCTTGTCAATAAGGTTGATTTCAAATTGAAGCTGTATGGAAATAGCGCTTTATTGATAACCGACAATAAGTACCCTTTTGATTGAAAATGGCACATTACTGTTTATTGTCTCTACAAGTGTGTCTCTTGTCCCATAGTTTCGCTTACGCCACCTAAATTTATATACTTGTAATACATTCTGCGTTGGAACCTAGTTCCTAGCGCCTACTCATGGCAAAGTTCAAAACACTATTCACAGTACGACAGACGATAACTAAGTATGTATTTGCAAATAAAAATAGTACAGTGATGAAAGTAATAACTTGCGCTATAACGTAAGCAATTTCCAGGAAAGATTCAAGTTTTCAATACCTACTACAGAAATATAAATTACTTATGTAACAATATTGGAGCCGCGGCGCGTTTGCGGCGCGGCGAATGAGTTCTGCTAACGTAATGTTGTAAATTGTGAAAATTCTCCCACATTGGCCAATTCAGAATATTATATCTCACGACGTTCTGTGCGAAATATCATTTCATATTTACCAGTCGCTATTCAGTGAAGGAATACATCGTGAGGAAACAATAAGGCCACAGATTATATGTATAATAGGACTTACGAATAAGGCTCAGATTCCCCTCTCGGTTGGAATGTCAGATGCCAGTCGCATTCTTAAAAAATAGTGCCTGCGCTAATTCTTGGAATAGGTTGTCAAGCAGACTTTAGGTTTCCTTAGTGAACCGTGTCAGAAAGCCGGGACAGCGCTAATATGATTATGATGATGATCAAGATAACTGACGACTACGACTTTATTATGTAAAACCCCGAAAAATGGGCCTTGGGCTGGGTTATTCGGAACATATCAGGGAGAGATTAACGATGACGAATGACTCCAATGTGCTCAAACTCATGAAATTGCATTTTACGCACATTATATTGATTCATTATGTTTGCATAGATGATTAGAGATTTAGTAACAATATTAAAATATGTAAGTACATATTAATTAGTCAGTCGAAGCGTCTGGTTGACGTAACTGGTGACCGAAGAGCTGGCGGCTTCCTCGCACAACGTATCAGCATTGCGATACAGCGAGGAAATGCCGCCAGCATCCTTGGTACAATGCCTCAAGGGCCTATTTTAGATTCAAGCTAGTTATTAATTTCGTTTACGTAGTACCACTGTATATATCTTGTATGTAAATAAAGAGTTATAAGACCGATTAGTCAATAGTACGTTATGTATTCAATTAATTTTCATTTTTGTTATTGCTAACAGATACCTCGTAGTTATAGTTATTTTAAGGTCTGTTACTCAAAGAATATGATTATGAATATACCTACTTACAGAAATGACATTGACCTACGTAAATATTTTGGGCACTTCTTATTAAAGTTCTATAAATATAATAAAACGGAAGAAGCTGTTATTTCCTCTACATATAATATAATACAATTGATAGTTTCCTCAATATCAATTCGAACGGAGAACCCACAAACACAAATAAAAACTGGTTAAATTATGAATGTACCTGCCTAGAGGTAAGAACGGTTGTTTATTGCGACCAGCCTAATTAACCTGTCGGTAATGACAGGGCTGTTCTTTTCTCGTTCACCGAGCATTTGGCTCAGGTACACCAGTATAAGTTTGAGCTTTCATTACACACAGTTCTTATGGACCTCTAGATCAAACTCACCTTTAATATAAGGCAAGTGCTGAATAAGCGAAGTATTTGTAGGCTGTAGGTCAGCTAGGTTATTGACGAGAGTAATTTAGTATGAGCACAATTGACACCTAGGATCAACTTACAGAGAAAAATAACAAAGCAAAAAAACACACCGGTAAAGAAAACGATTTTGATGAGATTCATTGTAACGTACTACGACGTAGTTAGGTTTTACTTTTAGGTTGTTATTTGTTTTAATTTAGAATTGATATGGCCTATGGCAATAAATAGCATAAAAACATGCTTCGCCGAAGCATGGATTGCCTCGCCAAATCGATTACGATTATTCTTAGCCAATAAGTAATATTACTTTTTTCTCGTTTCGGCTACCGACCTAGTCAGCTCGGTTCTTTTGAACTATTCGATCGATGGTATTTATACATATATACTTATGTGCTCATTTTAATTCACAAAACCAATTTAACTTTACATCTAGGTACGCAATTTAACTTACAACTAACGACTTAGGTAGGTAACTTGTAATATGTTGTACTAGCTTTTGCCCGCGTCTTCGTCTGCGTGGAGTTAGTAATTAGGGTAGCTTATTTTTTATCCAATATTGCTTTTTATCGATTTCCCATACAAAATTGAACCCCCCTTTTTACCCCCTTAAAGGATGGTTTCTGGGATAAAAACTATCTCTATACTAAATATTATCTGAACTCAATCGGTTCATCGGTTTAAGCGTGAAGAGGTAACAGACAGACAGACAGACACAGTTTCGCATTTATAATATTAATATACTAGCTTTTGCCCGCGACTTCGTCTGCGTGGAATTAGTAATTTGGGTACCTTTATTTTTTAACAAAGCTGCATTTAAATCCATCCACCCCCAAATTGGTCCACTCTATAAATTTCCACCCCATTTTTTACACCCTTGAGGGATAATTTCGGGAGTAAAAATTATTCTATATCCTTCCCCACAGCTCAAACTATCCCCATATCAAGTTTCATCTAAATCGGTTCAGCGGTTATTGATTCCCCATACAAATTTCCACCCCCCTTTTCCCCCCTCGAGGGGTGAGTTCTGGGATAAAAAGTATCCTATGTCCGGGACTCAAACTATCTGTATACTAAATTTCAACTAAATGGGTTCAGCGGTTTAAGCGTGAAGAGGTAGTATTCAACAGACAGACAGACACACTGTCGCATTTATAACATTAGTATGGATTAATATGTATAGTATGGATGTCTTCGTTTGTTTTGCCGAGAAGGTGGAGCGGTAAAATATAGGAGAATCAAAACGGTAAACAAAAATCCACTAACCGGAGGTCGCGCGTTCAAATCCTGACTTGGCTTGCGGTGATTTTTGCGGAAGTTGCTTACGTAAATATCATTTCATATTCATCAGTCGCTTTTCGGTGAAATAAAACATCGCGAGGAAACCAGATTAATTTCAAAAAGGCCCGTTTTTCTTGATGGGTTGGGAAGTGAGATGGCAGTTTCGTAAAAACTAATAGTATCTAGGAGATGGTAAACGAAAATCCACTATCGCAATAAAAGTTGTTTTATTTCGGGATTTATGTTGTCAGTAGATCGAGACCGCTTGTTTTATTGAACCGGGAAGCCAATTTCGTTGTAACAGTTTGATATGTTTTGATCCCATTTTGATACATACTTGAGTCATGTTGTTATCAGGAAACCAATTCAAATTTTGACATGAAAACGATATCTAAATAATGTCATTTTGTACTTATTCGCCGCTCGCGGCGGACACGGCGGGCAATAGTGGAAGCCGTACGAGCCCAATTTCAAAGAAAAACCGCAAGTCGATGAACAGTTTAGCAATCGATATACGATGTACCATTTGGCACACGCATACTAGAGGTCAAAACAAAATTTTATACCCGCAGGGTATAAAAGGGTTTTTTTCTTTAAAAAAAAACCCTTCATCAGGATAGAAAGTCGGACGTCAGATCCACTCGGCCACCACCGCTTGAAAAATAAGAATAATAAATACTATCATATGATAATGTGAATCATTTACAGTTATTAAATATATTAATAATGGGTCACTCACGTATTTCAAGTCGAAAAACGCGACCCGCATACGGCGCGCGACGCGGATACGTGAGTGACCCGTTATTAATATATTTTTCCCCTCACTAGCTCGGAAAGCCGTCTTTTATCCTTTAAAACAAGCGGGGAAAAACGCATTTTATCCACTAGTGGGGAAAGTAATTTGACCTTGGATGGAGCGTGTTTAAGTAGCTTGACAGATAACAAAACGTAAAACGCTCATAATAATGGTTCGTTCGATATTAATTATCATTAGATAAATGATTTGAAAATCTAATAAAAAATACCAGATTTAGCTTTATTTAATGATCTTAAGTCATAAACCTTAAAATTCCATAATAAACGTTTGTTTTTTAATAATTATGTTAAATATAATTCTGAACGCACAAGTTAAGTCGATGCAATTTCAAAACGCATCATTGACATTTCATACGTCAGAAATGTCAACATTGACAACAAAAATTTTGCTTTAAAACTTCTCACGTAAAAGTACAGAATTTCGAGTTTTTTGTTATAATATCGTAAAAAAATGAGTGATTCCAGTTGATGAAGATGATAATGCCTGTGGATGTTGCACTTTCCTCGCTATAGTGAGGGGAAAAGTTTTGTGTTACACACGGGTGCAAATGTATTTTACTTCTCGTGTGTTAAAACACTCGCTACGCCAGGATTCTCTTTTAAAACCACTCGCTTCGCTCGTGGTTCAACTATAGAATCCTTTCGCTTGCTCGTGTTTCAATTCCACACTCGCGGGTAAAATACAACTTTGCACCCTTGTATAACAAATAACTATAATATGCCTGCCTCACGGAAGTTTTATCATTTACAGTCAGAAAAAATTGTTTTTGGATCACGACCCAGAAATCATTCTGTATTAAGAGCATAATATTAATAGGTACCTAATATAATTATGCACATAATTATGCAGACTGTAGAATAACTAACAGGCGTGCACTCGTCTGCTGTCTGCAAACATTACAAATGGAACTGTAATATTAAGTTTACGCATTAAACCTAAATTAGAACTGGTTACAGGCGCCAGATGCGTCGCATCCGATACCTAACTACTTACTAACAGAACGACGCATTTCGTAATATGTATTCCGGTACTGTTTCCGTGTTTGTCAATATTGTAATAAGTAATAGATTATCTTCCATAACAGGGCAATCAATTACACCGAAACATAAAATTACGTCCAATTTATTACTTTTATGGTTTTCTCACATCGGATCTAACAGAATATTGGATTTCCTCATTAGCCTTAACTATTGGAATGCGACGGATTTTGCTATTAGTAGGCGAAGCGCTTTGCCCCGTCACCAAAGGTGAGTATCGTCTATATTGCTTGAGAAGTTCATAATTTACATAATCTGCCACAGGAATTGGAATCTTCTTGTCTAAGGTAGTAAGGTTGTTATTTGAATACAACAAGTATGCTAAAAAAGTACATTGGAGATATTTTTTTTTAACTATGGCAGGCTGGCACGTGGGAGAATACTGAAAAAGTCAACTATAGGTAGAAGGTACAAACAAAACTTTGCATCACATTTATGATGTACAAAAGGGAAGTATTAGTTTGGTACCTGCGTAAAGCTGTCCCTTTCACTTTATTCAAAACTTGTACCTCACCAGTTAAGTCAGTCTACTAATGGAACGCGTAGTTTATCTATTTATGATAAATCAAACGACGGTCGAGCTCCATTATGAGAGCGAAACAAAGTTTTCGAATAGTTGTGTCCAAAATGTACTGTTTACCAAATGAGAATTTAGATATCTGTTGGTTACCACTGCATAGGTCGGTACCTAGTACGTACGTAGATAGATATTTGAGCTATCGAGAACACTGCTTTGCGGACTAGTTATGAATTCCTAGCTTTATTATATGCTCTACAGTTTTATTTTAGCTACTAGTAAAGCCCATCACAGACGGAATGATTATATCAGCAGATACCGACAGATACTGCCACGATCCACACATGCCAACGATACCAAGATATATATCGCTCTCTGTCTTGCACCTACAATGTGAGAGAGATAAAATATACCAAAATATATCGTAATATACCGAGCCGATAAGATATTGTAAGATACCAAAATATATATCACAGCTTCGTGTGCGGACTCTGTCAAATGGTACGTGAAAGATATCGTAAGATGACGTATCTTACGGTATAGAATAAGAATGAACGAAATGATGACTTAAAACTAGTTGAAATGTCCGACACCATATTTATAACCAAGCTCAAGGAGTACTTAACAGAGAAAGCTTTTTACTCGGTAGATGAATTTATAAATCGAATAGACTAACATAATATTCTAAATGCCTGTGACATACTGCTATATTTTATAATTTAATGATGTCTAATAAATTTAACTGGATAAGTCTAATGTAATCCTATTTCTACATGAATAATGACATATTTATAATTGTATGTAAAGTGTGCTAAACAGAAAATGTTAAATGACGTGTAACGCTTGTTATCGATAAACGATTGATTGATTGATTGATTGAAGATCAGTATCTGCCGATATATTATCGCTCCGTCTGTGACAGGCTTAAGGGGATGAAATTGAGGTAAGTATCAATATTAATATTTACATAGGTTAAAAGGTATTGAATAAATATTAATATTTTATGATTTTTCATACATCATTGCTTATTTCTTTCGGTTCAGGTAAAAAAATAATATACGCGTCGACTTGAGAACCTCCGTTTTTTCGTCGTAGGTATGTATGCAAGTTCAAGTTTTATATTAAGCTATTAATTTGAAATTTTGTAGAAAGGTATTTAATTAAAAGTGAAGAAAATCTTTGTTGCCCACCATAAACCATACTTTTATGGTAGGAAATAAAAAAAATGTGAGACTGTGACAAGGACAAACAATAATAACACTTTCTCTGCTACTCCTACTGAAATTTCCATAAGAGCATCTCGTTCGGTCATCTCCCGGTTCTACCATTTCCTCTCTATACTATGGTACTTCTATGGAGTTTTAACAATAAAAAAAGTTATCGATGAGTTCAATCAAGCATAACATGGCTCGTTTGTATTAGAAATAATTTTATTATTTTTAGCCTTTGTGTAAAATTTATTATACATTTTTAAAGTGCATTTATTTTATAGTTTGTCAAAGGACTGTCTCATTTCTAACATAGACAGAGAATCATACTATCTTTGTCTTACACTAGTACTAGCAACCAAAAAAAAAGGATGAGTATAGTTTTTTTTTGTTCCTATTTACTGACAATTTGGTTTGACAAACTATAGTTAGACCTATGTTCGTGATTTTCTTTTATCGTGCGAAAGTCGAAAAATCAAGATACGAATCGATGAAATCCCTTTCTCTAGGGTCTTCATCGATTGACTAGATTGCTAAGTACATTTTTGGAAGCCGTTGATCTAAAAAAGCGCTACGATTTTTCAAAAACTCCGCTCTCTAAACATACGGCCCCTTAAATTGCAACCATGAGAGTATTTTTTGTATTTTATGTACACATGTAACTCATAGTATGTTTTTTTTATGTACCTATTTTTTTGATTGGCAACGTCACAATCTTACAATCGAATCAACCACTTTTCTCGTCACGTCTCGTCATATAAATCGAAAGCGTTTCTGATGAGCCCTATATATAGCTCCGCAGGGTGCGCGACAGCCGCCACAGTCTCCGCCCGCGCAGCATGGTTTCCCCTATCACTAAGTCCGTCACTTTCGCACTCACATACTTGTTAGAACCTGACAGGCATGGTGATAAGCGTACCGTGCTACGACTCCTGACTGTCGTGGCTGACAGATGGGACAGTAGCCTGATAAGACACTGGTCCTCTTTGCATTTATCTTTAGCATCTAAGATAGTTATTTAAGTTTATTTTTAAGTTAACCGTAGTTATAAGTTTAATTTAACAACTAACAAAATATGGACCATGTCTGAAATAAATGTTTTTTTATTATTATATATAATTATCACATGGGTAGTAAGTGTCAATATCTTACTTATCGACATATAGTCGAGACTATTTTTTCTTTGCTATTCCTGGTATCATTTTATCTGTCAATCTCATGCCAGTTTAGTTCGCTCAATTTTGGAGGCGTTTAGTGCGGATACCCCTGCCACATTCTGTAACTTTTATTTTTGGAAATAAAGAATTATTATTTATTTTAGCTTTGTGCTACTTGGGCTGTCTGCCCTTTCGTCCGAAATTTATCCCTGTTGGAATAAGCAATGGGGTACTTAGGCGCTCTTAGCCGGAGTTTAAATGTAGGCTAGGGCAATAAGTTTAGCACTGCAATTTGCATTATAAGCGAATTAGGTATAAAATAATGTTAGCAAAGTGTTATTAGTTTATCTAAATAAGTAAGTATGTCATATGTTCTTCTAACAATACACTTCACAAACTACATATTAGCATGACAATACGTTACAAGGAAACTATGTAAAACGGATATTACCTGTACTAATGCAGACGTGACACAAGACCATTATCTGTGTTCGAGGAATCGTAATGATACAAGTAATGGTTAGTTAACGGCTTTGGTTATGAAACTGGGTATTCACCCCGGCACGACTGGATTGTCAGGCGTTGGACGCACCAAAAAATGTAACATTATACTGCAGTCTTTGATGACTTTTAAATAATGTGAATGAAATCTTTTTCGACGTATGGTCTGTCTAAAACCGTCGGTGATTGTTTGAAGCCCTAATTTTACTGAAAAAAGTGTCATTAGGCGACTTAAGGGTATGAGATTTTTTAAGGTAAAAAAAAACAACGCTACTTGTGAAAAGGGGTCGTCATTCAACATTTGACAGTTGGGTCGTGGCATCACAAATGAACCTACGGCGGACATGCCATAGCCACTTCCCAGTCACTTTCTTGAATGAAATAGGGGCTCACGTAGAGTATGGAATTTGACACAATAAGTTGTTACATCAGGTTGTTACTCGTAGGTTTTAAATTTTAATTTTTAACTCATCTCCAGTTGACTGCGCCCCCCGGTTACATGAGTTGCACATGTGTGCACAAAATAAATTCCTACCCATAATAGATCCTCGTAAACAATGTTCAAAATAATATCTAAAGGTAATGTATAAAAAAAACGAAAGCGACCCAAATAAAATGTATAAATGTGTGGGCTTCTTAGAATTCTTCTTTAAATCGTGTCTAAAGAAAAAAGTAAACCGACTTAACATTCATGTATACTTTGAGTAGGAAATAGGAATGCAATTTACTTATATTACTGGTAATAGAATAGATGATGATTTGCTATACTTGGGCATTATTAATAAAATTGCGATATGTACACCTTTTATACATTATTTATTAGTGCTCGTTTTAAACCACTGAGCGATTCAACCGCTGTATTTTCATTTAACAAATTACATACCTACCTGCAGTATAATTTATACAGTAGGTATGATTGGAAATAGAAATTGTTCTGCATTTGGCTCAACCCTAAAACTTCGCTGAGTTTGTCTTTTTATACGCCAATAGGTAATTTTATAATCTTTAATGTAAAATATTATGTGACTCCACAAAAAAGCAAGCTGAATCGTCAGCATAGAATAATTGACCATTTTTTCAACGTTCTCATACATGCAGGATGCTCGTAAGAAAACAGAAGGATTTTTACGTCACGTTCTTGAGGCTATTGCAGTTAATTTCAATTTTAAACACAATCACTCAACATAAAATGTTAAATAATTACTTTCCGTAATCCTTCGGGTTCCTTCCGAGGACCCTGGTAAGATATTGTATAAAAATATATATTTCTAAAAAGAACAATACCTGATACATATTGCCCATTAAGGAAACGAAAATATTAAAGAGATTTATATTTTTGTGTAGCATACCCATCTCCTGTTTCTATATTCCCGAATTATTCTTAATTCGTCATCGCTGTCACTGCTATCGCTGGAGTCGTATTTTCCCTCACTAAGACTCATAATATCGCAAAAAATGTCCAATTCCTTGTAATTCCTTTTTAATAATATAATGTACTTATCAAACACACACACAATCGAACAATATAATACAACCAATACAATTTCACGAAAATATGAAACTAGCTCTCGCGCCAAACTCGGTGCTTACATTAAGCGGTAATGAACCTAAAAATACAATCACTGGCATTTTAAACTATTAGTAAACTATATTAATTAGTTATGTCTCATTAAAATAAATTATAGTTAATTGATATTGAAATAACGTAAAATTTTCGATGAGGATAAATTAAGAATCACCTAAATTGGAATATTGTAGGTTTTATGACCTTACCTACTCATATGTAGGTACTATTATACCTACACCTGTCTTTGAAGTAAAGGAACCAGGCCATGACCATCCGTGCAATCTCCACTAAAATGCAATTTTGTAACAGCTGTAAGAGTTCTTAGGGTGAAAACGTTCATATCATTTGCAAAGTGATTTTACCTTCTATCATATGACAACTACTTTCGGGATCGGAAAATAGAAGTTACGCTGGTGGAATGAAACTTACAGGTATCCAATCCGATTTTTCGTTCCAATATTGCAGTCTGTATCCTATTTTATTCGATGGGGTCCAGATCCCGTACTCGGCCCAAGTAAAGAATCTGGGCGTGATTATGGATCGTACTCTTTCCTGGGGTCCGCAACTTAATGAAGTCGGTCGTAAAATTTTTGCCGCTGTGGGATCTCTTAGGCGTCTCCGCAACTTTTTACCACTTTCCACTAAAACCGCGCTGGCCCAATCCCTTCTTCTTCCCATTTTAGACTATGCCGACATCTCTTATCTCGATCTTACCGAAGAGCAATTGAACAAGATTGAACGGCTTCAAAATGTGTGCATTCGCTTCATTTTCGGGCTACGAAAATTTGATCATGTCTCCAGCTTCCGGTCACAGCTCAGGTGGTTACCGATTCGTTTCCGACGTAATACACATATCCTGTCTCTACTCTATCGCACTCTATTTATTCCAAATACTCCTGAATACCTTAAAAAACGGTTTAGTTTTCTTTTGTCAGTTAGGTGTTCTCAGAATCATCTAGTAAGTTCTACAACAAATCCTTCACTTTCCAGTCTGTAAGGTTGTGGAATGCTTTGCCCATTGATATAAGACGTGCTCAATCCCTACCCATTTTTAAAAAACTTCTAAAAGAACACTATTTAATATCTCTTTCTTAGTCTTGGTCCTTTCACTTACACTTATATATTTTTCTTTTTGTTCACGCTAGCTGGTTGTTATTCTTCTCTTGCTTGAATTCTCATTATGTATTTATGTATTTTGTGTAGGTTTATGTAGTGTATTATTGTTGCTTAAATAATATATGTAGTTTATGTAGTTTATTTTTTATTGTTTGTAGTTTATACTTAGGTATTTGATTTGTAAACTTTACACCTTTGTTATTTTGCACTGCCCATTAACTTATTTCTAGCCACTGAATCGCTATCTGAAGGTTGTCTGGAAGAGATCGCTTTTTAGCGATAAGTCCGCCTGTTGTTACCTACTCACTTATGTCCTGTCTTTGTTTGTAACATGTATTTTTCTTTGTTATTATTATTTGTATCTCATATAAACTCACGGGTATATACATCCCGGTCATTTGATAGGCGTGCGTGGGGATACAGATCCAACACGTAGAGGCCCTTTGGAGAAGTTTGCTGTTATGTAATACACCTGCTAGAACCCATAATTATTATTATCGTATAGAAGGTACATATGTTACTTATACCGCATTAAATTAAACTGTAGGCTGTACTCCTCAAACTGACCAACATATGTTCAGCAACTTTTAAAAATAACGTGCGTGATTTTCATTACACTTTAAAGTTTATTCTAAGACGCAATGTATTGCAAAATTTGTTATGTTTAAAGGGTGACAAGCAACGTCAAACACACAGATGGCAGCGTACATTGAAAATAATATTTAATTAGTATGAAAAAGATATAATCTAAAAAATTCATAATTTTAAAAAGTTGCTGAACAAATGTTGGTCAGTTTGAGGCGTACAGCCTCCAGTTTAATTTATTGCTCCTGTTACAGGAAACACCCGGTATATGTCGCAGGCATTTTGTAAGAATCCGCCGTTTACCAACGACGCCGTCATTCCATAAAAGCGAAGCGGTACAGTCGGCATTATGTAAAATACCTTTTTAATAGAGTTGCTCAAAAAGTGCTACTTTACGTAGCTGTTTAGCATGCGGAAAGATGGTTTTCGCGAACTAGTGCTTTTTACTTTTCCAATTTTTTTTATTTATACTTGTTCCAATTCATGCCTACTTATTGATGAGTGTTAATATTAGTTTCCTTTAAACGTCGTAATCAACATAAAAACCTTTTGTTAATGTAAGAATACGAAAAGTATACATATTTTATTACTTACCTTTTCATCATATAACACGTTTATTTTTTAATATTGGATATTGAAAAACCGTTCTTAATAAGTTGTCTGAATGGAACGGAATAGCTGCCGAAACGACTGTCAAAGAAGAGGCGTGTTTTCTCACTGCAAGCATGTTTTAAGTTTCCAAAGGCAAAACTCGATATTGTTTTTATAAATGTACGATACACAAATAATCGTAAATAACGATACTTAGGTAATAATAGTACAATGTTTTATATTTACAATTGTTTGTGTCTTATAGAACATGCATTTGAAAAAAAAACTCATTGAAGTGGGTTCAATAATAATAACAAAATCTATTCTAAACACTGATTTAAACTTTCACGATTTTTACTCATTATTATTCACAACGACGGGATTTAATCGCGTAAAATAAATTATAAATTTACCTCCGACGTTTCGAAGACGGCATTGTCCCCGTGGTCTTGGAGAAGACTGGCTAAAGTTGACATGAACATCTTCTAGGCGCGCGAGTTTTTTGAACTACTCGCACTTGGTCTTGTTTATTAACTTGAACGTTTTGCGCACTAGGGATGTCACCGGGTCGACACACAACACTCACAATATTCGATTTTTCAACTTTCGATATTTGTTTTCGCTTACACTTACTAATGACTGGGTTTCATGTCGATGAGATCTTAAAACCTTCGTCTCGACTCGATTGAAATTTCTATGTTTTTTTAAATTTCAATGGCTGACTTATTTTACGCGAATAAGTCCCGTCGTTGTGAATAATAATGAAAATCCACTGTAGTCGAATAAAAGCTAAAAAAAACACTTCTTCATAATGTCACTTGTTTTTATTTTTTATTTTTTCGCAACTGTATTAAAAACGTCGTTCGATACACGTTCGGAAATGTTATACTTCACTCGTCCCGAGTCTTGCCACGAGCCGTATCTCGGTACTCATGAAGTAATGACATACTTTCCGCACTAGCATCGCAATGTACTATATGGCAATAACGGCGCCGTTTGCATTTTGCCGCGGCATTTTGGTCGAATTAGTTCTTTAAATTTACCACGCGTGGCGCTGCACGTCAAAACTATGAAAAACGCTGTGGTGTCCATCAAATCTGAAGTTCGTCGGACTCTTTTCAAACGCCTCTTCTTTGACAGGCGTTCCGTTCCATTCAGACAACTTATTAAGAACAGTTTTTCAACATTAAAAAATAAACGTGTTATAATACTTATAATGATGAAGAGGTAAGTAATAAAATATGAAATATGCATATTTTTCGTATTCTTACATTAACAGTAGGTTTTTATGTTGATTACGACGCTTAAAGGAAACTAATATTAACACTCATCAATAAGTAGTCATGAATTGGAACAAGTAAAAATTTAAAAAAATTGGAAAAGTAAAAAGCACTAGTTCGTGAAAACCAACTTTCCGCACGCTAAACAGCCTCGAAAAGTAGCACGTTTTGAGCAACTGTTTTAAAAATTCCTTTTTAGGGTTCCGTACCCGACTCCGCTGTCCGTCTGTCCGTCTGTATTTCTGTTGCCGCTATAACAACAAATACTAAAAAGTACGGAACCCTTGGTGCGCGAGTCCGACTCGCACTTGGCCGGTTTTTTTCTTTACGTAAATCTTATTCAAGCACTAGTTGCGGTGTCGTAGTTTTTACCTGTAAATAGGTAGGTAGGTATTTACTGTATTACTGCTTATTTTGTTTGAATGTCCGTGCATCACTAAAGCCGTCATCACGAGTAAGTATTGCGCATACAGCATAATAACAGTCGTAACAATTGGAAAATGCATTCAATTGTTTACCGTATTGTATAGTCCAACAAATTCCAAATTCAAAATGGTATCCGTGTAAGTGTAATGTGAGTGGACTACAGCCATACTTACCGCAATGATTCAAACAAAATTACAGTTGACATTTATGAAACAAATAAATTGGTGTGTTGTGCTTGGTAATTTTGTAAATAAATATATTTATCATCTGGATGTACAGTACTGAGAGACAGGAGGTAGGTACGGAATAACGCAGCGTACTACGTAGGCGAACAACACGCGAACGCGAAGCGAAGCGATGCGGCGCGGGGTGAGTCAATCCTTTGAGACCTATAGAAGTGTCATACCTGGGGCCCGTTTCTCGAACGATATCAGACTAATATTATTAGTCCACGAACTGTCAAATCGTATGGGTTACTATGGCAACACACTAAGTGACAGTTGCACCATCCGCACTTGACAGACTGATCAACGTCACCCGGCGCGCCGCGGCGGTTTACTATGAAACTTTCCATACAATACAATTTAGCGAACTCTTTAACGATTACAAACAGTTGGTGCAACCGACCCTAATAATATTAGACTAATACCGTTCGAGAAATGGGCCCCTGGGTGATTTCGTTGCGAACGCGAACGCTGTGGGCCCGCCGCGCCGCGCCGCGCTGCTTCGCTTCGAGTTCGCGAGTTGTTCGCTTGCGTAAGACGCAGCGTTAAACATTTCATTATGAGTTATTACTTCGTGCTTTAGTCGTAACTCACGCCTGTGATTTGCGCTGCTAAAACGCTGCTATTATTTTATCACCGTAACAAATGTAACAATATACTGTAATAATGTTCATTTTCAAAAGTACGTTTCTTTATTGCTTGTTTAATGTGATGATAGTTTACTAGGTGCGCAGGAGTCGCTCGTAAACGGAAGCTGATGCGTTTTATCTGCGCATAAAGATAACAACATCATACACTCTTTTACACACGGGACTCGTTACGAGCATGCCGTAATATTTACTATCTGCCTACATTTACATTAGTATCTAACATGTTTAGTTAACAAAACGATATTAAATTGGGTAGGTAAGATAACGAATTTACTGCCTTATTAGTAATTCATGAAAATTGATTTCCAGACATCCGATCTGCCATCTAGTTTACTGGAGGCCCCTGTGGGAGGCGACGAGTTGCGTTTGAAAGCTCCTGTTTTTCTGAAATTAGTACCCATATTTTTGTAATTGTTAGGTACGTTCTTGTAGGTCAAATCACACCAGCGTGCCTGTTAGACGGCACTAGAGAAAACGAATATGGTGTACCGATAGGTTAAACAGTAGGGCTAAGATGGTCAGTTTTTTATCATCTGTCATCATGCCTGTCACGTTCTAACAAGTAGGTATGTTAGTGCGAAAGTGACGCATGACATGACAAGTGACAAAAATGCGACCATGATACCGCCGCAGGTATTATTGAATTAACGACTTAAGTCATAAATGTCTGTCAAACTGTTTTGGTTTTGGCACTCCTTTAGGATGCGAGGCGGCAATCATGCGGCTAGGCATTTTGTCGTATCGAGAACAGCGATACCGTTATATTGAAGCTTGACATCAAGAACGCCTTTAATTCGATAGATACAATTTTGGAACAGGTAAAAACGCGTCTTCCAACTTTGTATCCCTTTCTTTTCCAGTGCTATTCCTCTCCGAGTAATCTGTTCTTTGGTGACAGCACGATCTCTTCGCAGGTAGGTGCTCAACAAGGAGATCCGGGTCCTCTGGTATTTTGTCTTGAGATGCAGAATTGTATAACGGCATTGCAGTCACCATTGAATTCGTGGAACTTGGATGATGACACTATTGGTGGAAGCGGAAGCTCTAATGTAGTTCTGGATGATGTGAGTAGGCTCTTGCCGGCTTTGCAATCAATTGGGTTGGAGGTAAATTCCACCAAATGTGAGCTGTATCCATGTGGTACCTTAGCATTAGATTCCGTGTCCAACTTTCAATCGGTTTCTGATTTTCGTTATTAGGAGCACCCATTTTGCCAGAGGGGTGTGTTCTGCGGTTCAGGCTAAGACCCAGGCGCTCGAGTCTGCTTTTGTGCATTTTAAACACTTGTCGGCGCACGTTTCACTAGTTTTACTTCGAAACTGTTTTGCAATGCCTCGTGTGACGTATCTCTTGAGAACTGCAGCACCGATTAGGAGATTCGATCAAGATGTACAGGTGTTCGATCGTGTGCTTCGGCAAGGCTTAGAGGGTGTTTTGAATGTCAGCTTTAATGAACCACAGTGGCGCCAGGCATCACTTCCTGTTCGGTATGGGGGTTTGGGGGTACGTTGCATGCATGACGTCGCTTTAGTGGCTTTCCTATCATCATCTCATGCGGTATCAGGTCTTGCCACTAGAATCCTTTCCTTCGATGGTGGAAATATCTGTATTACATTTCTTCAGGAGGCTCTTTCCGAGTGGTCGTCCCACTTTGCAGGAGTTGAACGACTAGAGAACCCCTCATCACAAAGACTTTGGGATGATATTTTGTGCCGTGTGCATTAGGCGTGGGCATTAGGGCCTGTTGGAGGGTGCCGTGGGGAAAGACGTTGCCAGGGCAATAGGCTGTTAGGGAACCTGAGTCCGGGGCATAGTTACATGCCTTGCCGACACCACTTTTGGGAACCTTACTTGACAATGACACGTTACGGATGGCGATTGTACTAAGAATTGGGGGCAAGTTGTCGATCCACATCAGTGTAAGTGAGGCGGATGGGCTCAGCTGCTTGCGGTGTGTGGGTAGGATACCCAGGCACTGTGCCATCAACGATTTAATAAGGCGAGCTTTGGTGTCGGCGAACGTCCCATGCATCATGGAGCCCCAGGGTCTAAGTCGTTTGGACGGTAAGAGACCGGACGGCCTTACGCTTGTTCCTTGGGCGAAGGGCCGCAGCTTACTTTGGGATGCCACGTATGTGAGTACTTTTGCTCCCACTCATCTCGCGCGCACGGTGAACAGGGCAGGTGCAGCGGCTGAAAGTGCTGCTAGGTTCAAGCACAGCAAGTACGCGAACCTTGAACAGGTGTACGATTTTGTCCCGGTTGCCGTCGAGACGGCGGGGCCTTGGTGTGCTGAGGCCAAAGCCTTTATTAAGGATATAGGGCGACGCTTAAGGGAAAGGGGCGGCGACCCTCGCTCTGGTTCTTTCCTTGTCCAAAAGATATTCCTGGCCATTCTCAACTCTCAACTCCAGGTTTAACCGGTTAACCCCAGGTTAGTGAATGGTGCAAGTGGCCCTAAGTATATTGGAAGCTGTTAACGACATCCTTCATAGATGCAGTGGAAAGTGGCACTGCCTCCATTCGCCTCTCCGTTTATGTTGGTCATAAAAATAATTTCTAATTTTATCTCCATATCAGTGCGTCGAACTCACATTCATTTAATTTCGAATTGATTTAAGTGGATACGCACGAATCAATACGATTCCGATTTGATACGAATATTTAATGTCATGTTTTTATTTGAGAATCAATTCAACATTTAAACGTCCGCTCTTGAAGTCACCTGAGACAGGATCAGAAAGGGTTACGAAGCGGGCCATTTACAAGAAAACAAGTGAACCTCATCCAAAAGGTATCCAACTGCTTCGTCGCTATTTGGCAAATTAATGAAGTTGGTAAACATAGGCGGCAGAACAAATGGCGGCGCCGGGGAACACTGTTTACTTTTGCGGATTGATGCTATTTGTAATTGACTAATTAATTCGTGATCGCAAAATAATCCCTGACTTAGACTAGTCCTAAATGACATTACAGCAAAAAAAGGTACCTTTTCATTGGCAAAAAGGTAAGTCGCGGTTGGTCCTTTTTAAGAGGGGGCCTGAAAAGCCTGAAAATGAGGTTAAAAAGATATGATGCACTGCGCGAAGCTTGCCACGGAAGATATGGCCGCCGCGCGGCCGCGATAGATTTTTAGCTTTTATCTCAATTACTCTGGCCATATATGTATTTCTGTTTAAAATTTGGCTATATTTTATACTAAAATTATACTGCTATGGTATGCATTGTAACAACTGAAAATGAATGAAAATTAGACATACACGTTTTCGTGATTTTTTCTATTGAGCCAACTTTAACATTTAAGGTTTTGGTTGGAGGCTGGCCTTGCAAATTTAGTCTAGTTTCTGTGTGATTTTTTATGGCATGTGGCCTTGATTAAAGCGTGAAGTTATTTTATTATAATACAAAATTATGCGATTGGAATGCGTATGGACTGAAGTACTTCTTCGCATATTAAATATATTAATAACGGGTCACTCACGTATTTTAAGTCGAAAAACGCTCCTCGGTACGGAGTAAAATATGTCGAGCGTTTTTCGACTTAAAATACGTGAGTGACCCGTTATTAATATATTTAATATGTTTGTGTCTCACGGAAGTTTTGTTACTTCTTTGCACCTCGCCGCATTGAATATAGTCGAGCACATACCTATCAGGTGCACTTTTTTACGCTACCATCCCAACACGGAACGTTCACTAGATATATTATTAGCTCCGTTTTATCGCTAATGATTTCACTAGGTACTTTAAGTTGTAGGTAAACTAAACTAGGTCGGTTGCACCACCGTTAATAATGATGGCTACAGTCGCAAACATCATAATATGCATATAATATATGCAGGATCAAGGTAATATATTCGAGTAAGTAAATACGCCATTGAATCCCCGTGTAGGTTAATTATGGAATACTTCCAATTCTGAATAGCCTTGTTGACATTTTGTGAGAGAATAGCCAGCATTTCCTTTATCGCAATAAAAGCATTGTCGAGAGTACGTGTGGTATGAATATGCATGCGCTGCGCAAGTGCGTTTGTTTTTTGGATGTGTGGAATTAAGTAGTGCTGAAAAATGTGAATTGGTTCGAAGTTTGATTATTTCTATTGTAATGAAACATAATGTTTGCAGTCCTACTTAGGCATGATGGACTTTTATACGTAGGCATGATAGACTCAGCATCGAGCACCTGAAGCACGCTGGATAACATCTGCCCAGAGTACTCGCCATGTTTTTGCACTCTAATTCCAAATTCCTAATTCCAAATTATTTATTTGTTAAACATAGGTATGTACAACATGTCTTAAATGTATAATATAGTATCACTATGTTACGCCACATGGCATACAAATAGCTACAGAGCCGTAGCGTGCAATTGTTATCTGCCCGATGAACTAATGTACTGTTGTAGTCCATGTAGTACATGTAATGTACGGACAAGTACGAGCGAAATGTATGATAACTAAATAACATGATTCAAATATCATTCTGATGTCAGTGTACGTTCGAATTGACCTTAATATGTGTATATAAAACACGGCGCATAGTCCTTGTACTTTTTGACTTCATGGTTACTAAACAAGCTGAGACAAGGCAGAAAACCGTCTATCAATAACAAAGGTAAAAGGACTGTTCCGTCCACAAAGTTCCATTTTCAATATTACAAATGTTTACGTCAACAATTGTTATATTACGAAGTAAGTACTTAAGACTTTTATGAAATTGTAAAGTCGTTGGCTGTTTCTTATATCCGGGGATGAATAAAATCGGCCAGAACTCCATAACTCCCAGATTGATTACCTAATTTAAGATAATTAAGCCCGTTATCCCGGATTAGCCCTCACCAATGTGCCTCCCACTCCATTTAGTTTGGTTATATTTATATTTATTCAACATTACATGTCATGTGCATTACAAAAGATAAGGTTAATGTATGTTTAGAATAAAAGATAACAATCACAATGTTTCCACCAAACTAATTTCATGCAAATTTTGGGTTGTTTACTTATATTATTATGCTTGATGGTAGGATGGACTTTTAAGTGGTGATTTAGAATACTTAATACATTTAATTTGCGGCGTTTGGGGTTGAAACCTTGAAACTCTGGGGCCGTGGGGACCTAGCGCGTCGCGTCTTTGAGGAGCACACTGCATACTACACTAGAGGGGCACTGATATGTTCAGAACTGCCCCAATTTTTATAAAACCAAAATACCCCAATGGTGAAATGACATAAAAACTATTTATTAAAAATATACTCATGAAATAAAACTATGAAAACGGATTATATCGCGTATATTGAATTTATAATACATCCCGACGTTTCGAACTCTTTACAGCGTTCGTGGTCAACAGGTGACTGAGGAAAAATTACAAAGTGCAAAAATACCCACATACTAAAATAATGAACAATCATAGACTACAAACTTTAAGGATGGTTGACATAGACTGTGAGACCTTAGTGTTGGATGATGCTGGACATTCTGATGTTTTGAAAAGATGTGTCCTGCCGAGTTTGTTGCCGGTCCCATATTGGGATACCCTCCTACAATTTAGGAGGGAATTAAATCTTCTCGGGTCCGCGGTGTAGGGTTGGAGCCGGCGTAGTTTTTATCGCGTATATATATATATCTTTACTTAAAATAATTGTAGTGTATAACTAGCCTTATGAACCGATTTTGCATGTACAACCAGCCTTAAAGTTTGTAGTCTATGATTGTTCATTATTTTAGTATGTGGGTATTTTTGCACTTTGTAATTTTTCCTCAGTCACCCGCTTAAACGAAAACTTGTACTACATATAAACTTACATCCCCTTTTTAACCCCCTTAGGGGTTGAATTATTAAGAACGTTGAAATAACTTTTTTTTGTAACATTATACAATGCCTTTCTAAGAAGATTCAATAAGCATTTGTAATGGATTCAAACTTTCAACCCCTTTTTAACCCTTTTAGGGGATGAATATTTAAAAACGCTTAAATTACTTTTCTTGTATTCTAATAATATATATGCCTTTATACAAAGACTGAAGTCCTGTACTTAAAAAAAGGTTTGATCTCCATACAAACTTTTAACCTCTTTTTTACCACCTTAGGGGATGAATTTTCAAAAATGCTGAAATAAGTTTAATTCCCTTTTAATTAAATACCTTTCTACGAAGTTTCAAGTACCTAGCTTAAAATAAACCTACAAATTTTCTACCCCTTTTTAACCACTTTACAGGATGACTTTTTAAAAACGCTGAAATCGCTTTTCTTGTATTCTAATAATATGCCTTTATACAAAGTTTCAAGTTCCGCACTCAAAGAAATGTTTGATCTCCATACAAACTTTCAACCCCCTTTTCAGCACCTTGGGGGATGAATGTTAAAAAATCAGTTTTCTACTGTTTTAATGATATACCTTTTTAAGAAATTTCTAATTCCTAGCTTAAAATAAAATTTGAACCCTATACAAACTTTCAACCTCTTTTCAACCCCTTTAAAGGGTGAATTTTTAAAATCGCTGAAATCACTTTTCTTCTATGCTAATAATATACCTTTATACAAAGATTTAGGTCCCGCACTCAATAAAATGTTTGATCTCCATACAAACATTCAACCCCCTTTTCACCACCTTGGGGTATGAATTTTTAAAAACGCTGAAATTGGTTTTCTTGCATTTTAATATAAAACCTTTTTGCAAAGTTTCAAGTTCCTAGCTTATAAAATTAAAACCCCAAGACAAACTTTCATCCCCTTTTTAACCCCCGTAGAAGTTACATTTCCAAAAACGTCGAAGTCATTTTTTTGGTAAGCGGCTATTATGCCTTTATAAGAAGTTTCAAAGCATTTGCAATGGTTTCAAACTTTCAACCCCTTTTGAACCCTTTTAGGGGATGAAATTTTAAAAACGCTGGAATTACTTTTCCTGTATTCTAATAATATGGCCATATTTTCCCGCGTTTTAAGTCCCGCATTTGATAAAATTTTTGATCTCCATACAAACTTTTAACCCCTTTTTTACCACCTTAGGGAATGAATTTTCAAAAAGGCTGAAATTAGTTTCTTGTTTTTTAATAATATATCTTTTACCCAAGGTTCGAATTCATAGCTTAAAATAAAACTTGAACCCCATACAAACTTTGGACCCTCATTTCATCCCCTTAGGGGATGAATTTTGAAAAACCCCTTCTTAGTGGATACCTACGTTATATAAACTACCTATTGTGAAAAATTCAGCTCCCTCGGTCCAACGGTTTGGGCTGGGCGTTGATTTAAGTGAGTCAGTCAGGACTTCTACGTTTATATATATATAAACATATATATATATATATAGATAATTTTTTTATAACTATATTTTTAATTGTAATGTATTCTCTTTTGAGTCGTGTAATTAATTTGACATTACCGGTGGTGTAATGTTTCATATAAATGTTTTTGCATGCATTGTAATATGTTTTTACCCTCACTAGCTCGGAAAGCCGTCTTTTATCCTTTAAAACAAGCGGGGAAAAACGCATTTTATCCACTAGTGGGGAAAGTAATTTGACCTTGGATGGAGCGTATTTAAGTAGCTTGACAGATAACAAAACGTAAAACGCTCATAATAATGGTTCGTTCGATATTAATATGGTTTGAGAATCTAATAAAAAATACCAAATATAGCTTTATTTAATAATTTTAAGTCATAAAACTTAAAATTCCATAAGAAACGTTAGATTTTTTATAATGATGTTAAATATAATTCTGAACGCACAAGTTGAGTCGATGCAATTTCAAAACACATCGTTGACATTTCAATCGTCAGAACAGAAATGTCAACATTGTCAACAAAATTTTTACTGTTCTTCTCACCGACTCACGTAAAAATTAGATTTTATAGTGTTTTCTGTTATAATATCGTAAAAAAATTAGTGATTCCAGTGATGAAGATGATCTAACGCCTGTGGATGTTGCACTTTCCTCGCTATAGTGAGGGGAAAAGTTTTGTGTTACACACGGGTGCAAATGTATTTTACTCGCTTCGCTCGTGGTTCAACTATATAATCCTTTCGCTTGCTCGTGTTTGCACCCTTGTATAACAAATAACTATTTATCTGCAAATAAACAATTGATTGATTGATTGATAATCTAACTTTATTACTCAATAAACGTACTTATCGCTTACTATAATGTTCATCCGGTAAAATCTAAACTTTCGCACCACAATTCGATAAAAAAAACATAATTTATTTATTATGCGACCGCGGAAACACGTCTTGAGTCAAGACTCTTGACGCACCAAGCGGCAACGGCTGGTAGGCGAGATGTGCCGAAGCTGGTACCTCACTCACAGATACGCCACGTTTTAGTGTTGCAGCAGGTGAACATAAGTTTTTTTCTGCCCCGCTTCCCCCTATATAGCCGCATCCTTACCGAATCACACCAAAATCATGATTAGGTATTCTTTAAAATTTGGCTTGGCACCGATTCGATAATATTTTATTTCTTCCGTTTTGAAGTCGGTTTTCTTTTTTTTGTAAAAAGTTTTTATTAATTGTTTATATTATGTTTTATTACTTGTTTATCATTGTACGAATAAAATACTTAGTAGAATGATAAATATTTAACAGCATTCATTTGAATTCGATTTGTAATGTTTTACAATTAGTATCTTTTTCGCGTTGGTGTAGTGAAAACTGTTGTGTTTCATTCACTTGGTAGCAAAAAACTCTCGCAACGCTTAAGATTCCCAAGATTCCACTTGTAAGCATCTTTCGCTTGCTCAGATACGAGTGGTTTAAAAAAAAATTGTCCCCTCGTAAAACAAACGAACGAACTTAATAAATCATAATTTAAGAAAATAATACGAATGTTGAAAGTTGACAGGGAATTATTCATCTTTCTTTTTGAAAAAAGTGGGATTAAACTAGTTTATGAAAGTTTCTAAGTCTCTAAATGGTTGATTTCTAACTTTTTATGTTTAAAAGCCAAATCCTGATTTTCTCGAAAAGTTTATATGTGCTCTGAAAGGAAAAGTTACGCGATTATATTATATCGTCAGGTGACAACACAAGTTCATAGCCGTAATGAACCATATAGAAAAACCAGAAAGAAAACTGGAAAGACCAGACCATATACTAAACCTAAAAATAATATTTTGTGTCATCCTAGGTATTTGCTTAGGTAGAAATTTAGGTATTTCTTTTTTCAATCAGCATTCTGTAAAAAAAATATTCGAGACGAAATTCTTTGTTTCCCTGTAAAGGCAAAGTGGCTTCCGACGTACACACGCATTTTGTGTCATTTTCATCCACGGGTATAATGGCATTTAATAAATACCTAATATTGATCCTAAAACGCCTAAAAAAATATTAGAGTCGGTAAGTGAAGTGTTGTACTTTACAGAACATTGTTATATGTTATTCAAACAAATCTGTGTCAAATTCATCCACCGCTTTTATTTAAAAAAAATTTTTTTCTAATTAACACCCTGTATCTGCCACAAAAAAAAAATCATATTATTAAGTTTACGTCTACAATATTATAATACCACATTGAGACATCATTCATAATTTGGGTCATTTTGATCCACGGTTTTTTTACTATCTGGCAAAATAAAACTCAATTGAGCAAGAAGGGCGTGCGCGGGGAAGGGTACCTACGCGGGTGGGGTGCTTATTATACTTGCCGCAATATCAGCTGGCGACTGAGATCTTAATACTATCTCCTTTACCCTTGTTAAGACCAACCAAGAGATGGCATTATGAGCTGTCTCGCCACTTAGTTTTGCGATACAGTGTATTTATTTCATTCGGAGGCATAATTACATTGTCTTATCAATCTTACCGTAGTAGGTATATAAATATAATTAAAAATAAACTGTAGGCTGCACTCCTCATACTGACCAACATTTGTGACGTTCCTAATCAAAAGGTACCACTTTCTCTGACAGGTTATTTGTATAAAGATATAATCAAATTTCGTCTTTATGGTAAACGACAAAGTGGTACCTACCTTTTGATTGAGAATGTCACATCAGCGACTTAAAAATTACTTTTGTTTCGATTTTTAGTAGACTTTTTAAGTTTATTTTAAGACGCAATTTATTGTGATTTTTGTTATGTTTAAGCGTGGCAAGCAACATTAATTACATTGATGATGATGTTCATTAAATACAATATTTTTTCATACTATACTGAACTGTCACCCTATACGTGAGAATGAACAGCGCCCTCTTGACAATGATCATATATTACTGGTTAGGCTTTAATATGTGTCATAATTTAGTAAAGTCCCCTTTGTGGATTCTAAGTTTCCGAGTTACAGCAGTTTAGTGAAAGCGTTTTTTTTTTAAAATATAAATTAAGGGTTGAATAAAGAGGAAAGAAAATTTGATTATTTTTGCGCTACGATGCACGGTTTAGGAGATACAGCCCTATAAAGTTTTTTTTATTGTTTTTTTCTTTTTTTCTTTTTTACATTGTGTTTTTTGTATATTACTTTGGGGTTTCATAAAGGGGAACGAAAATTTAATTATTTTTGCGCTACGACGCATGGTTTAGGAGATCAAGCCCTATAAAAAAAACTTTTTTTTTGCGTTTTTTTTGTATAAATTAATGGTTACATAAAGGGGACCGAAAAGTTGATTATTTTTGCGCTACGACGCACGGTTTAGGAGATACAGCCCTATATAGATTTTTTTCTTTTTCTTTTTTACATTTTTAAATCTTAATTAAGGGCTTCTTAAGGGGAACGAAAATTTGATTATTTTTCGCTACCATGCACGGTTTAGGAGATACATCCCTAAAGTTTTTTTTGTTGTTTTTTTTTTTTTCTTTTTTTTGTCATTGCGTTTTTTGTTATTACTTTGGGGTTTCATAAAAGGGAACGAAAATTTTATTATTTTTGCGCTACGACGCACGGTTTAGGAGATACAGCCCTAAAATGATTTTTTTCTCTTTTTCTTTTTTGCGTTTTTAAATCTTAATTAGGGGCTTCTTAAAGGGGAACGGATATTGATTATTTTTGCGATACGATACACGGTTTAGGAGATACAGCCCTATAAAGTTTTTTTGTTATTATTTTTTTCTTTCTTTTTCTTGTACGAAAATTTTATTATTTTTGCGCTACGACGCATGGTTTAGGAGATACAGCCCTTTAAAGATTTTTTTTTAAATTTTGCGTTTTTTTTAATATCAATTATGGGTTGCATAAAGGGGAACGAAAATTTTATTGTTTTTGCGGTACCACGCACGGTTTAGGAGATACAGCTCTATAAAGTTTTTTTTCCTGGTTTTTTTTTGTTTTTTTTTAAGTATTAATTACGGGTTACTTAAAGGGGTTTTTTTAAATTATTTTTGCGCTACGACGCATGGTTTAAGAGATACAGCCCTATAATGATTTTTTTTTTAAATTTTGCGTTTTTTTAAATATAAATTATGGGTTGCATAAAGGGGAACGAAAATTTTATTATTTTTGCGCTACGACGCATGGTTTAGGAGATACAGCCCTATAAAGATTTTTTTATTGTTTTTTTTTCTTTTTTTCTTTTTTACATTGTGTTTTTTGTATATTACTTTGAGGTTTCATAAAGGGGAACGAAAATTTTATTATTTTTGCGCTACGACACATGGTTTAGAAGATACAGCCCTATAAAGATTTTTTTTTTAAATTTTGCGTTTTTTTAAATATAAATTATGGGTTGCATAAAGGGGAACGAAAATTTTATTGTTTTTGCGGTACCACGCACGGTTTAGGAGATACAGCTCTATAAAGTTTTGTTTCCTGGTTTTTTTGTTTTTTTTTTTAAGTATTAATTACGGGTTTCTTAAAGGGGTTTTTTAAATTATTTTTGCGCTACGACGCATGGTTTAAGAGATACAGCCCTATAATGTTTTTTTTTTTAAATTTTGCGTTTTTTTTTAATATAAATTATGGGTTGCATAAAGGGGAACGAAAATTTTATTATTTTTGCGCTACGACGCATGGTTTAGGAGATACAGCCCTATAAAGATTTATTTTCTAAATTTTGCGTTTTTTTTTAAATATAAATTATGGGTTGCATAAAGGGGAACGTAAATTTTATTATTTTTGCGCCACCACGCACGGTTTAGGAGATATTATATCTATATACATATATAGCTATAATAGCTCTATAAAGTTTTTTTTCCTGGTTTTTTTTTTTAAGTTTTAATTAAGGGTTTCTTAAAGGGGAACGAAAATTTGATTATTTTTGTGCTACGATGCACGGTTTAGGAGATGCAGCCCTATAAAGATTTTTTTTGTTGTTTTTTTTTTCATTGTGTTTTTTGTATATTATATTGGGGTTCCGTAAAGGGGAACGAAAATTTTGTTCTTTTTGCGCTACCACGCACGGTTTAGGAGATATAGCTCTATAAAGATTTTTTCCTGTTTTTTTTTGTTTTTTTTTAAGTATTAATTAAGGGATCCTTAAAGGGGAACGAAAAATTGATTATTTTTGCGCTACGATGCACGATTTAGGAGATGCAGCCCTATAAAGTTTTTTTTTTTTGTTTTTTTTTTTTTATTGTGTTTTTTGTATATTAGTTTGGGGTTCCACAAAGGGGAACGAAAATTTGATTATTTTTGCGCTACGACGGTTTAGGAGATACAGCCCTATAAAGTTTTTTTTGTTTTTTTTTTCATTGTGTTTTTTGTATATTACTTTGGGGTTCCACAAAGGGGAACGAAAATTTTATTATTTTTGCGCTACGACGCACGGTTTAGGAGATACAGCCCTAAAATGATTTTTTTTCCTCTTTTTCTTTTTTGCGTTTTTCAATCTTAATTAGGGGCTTCTTAAAGGGGAGCGAAAATTTGATTATTTTTGCGCTACGATGCACGATATAGGAGATACAGCTAATACAGCCCTAGAAAGATTTTGTTTCTTTTTTTTTCATTGTATTTTTCATGTATTACTTTTGGGTTATATAAAGGGGAACGAAAATTTTATTATTTTTGCGCTACGACGCATGGTTTAGGAGATACAGTCCTATATATTTTTTTACAATGCATGTGCTCGAAAAGTGCGTTTCCTACGGAGCCATATCGTGCGGAAAGTACTGCTTTTCCGCACTAGTGCTTTTTGTTTTTAATTTTTTTTTACAGTACATATGGTGCTACTTTCTCGCACTAGTGCGGAAAAGAGCACTTACCGTGCATATGTCGAAAGTTTAAAGGGCCATATGTACTGTAAAACGTACGATACACGTGCGAATAGGTAATTCGCAACTCGTGTCGATTTAAAACACTCCTTTTAATAATTAAACTTATTTGCCATGACGTTTTTTTATTTACTCGCACAATGCATAGCAAAACATTGTATGATACACGTGCGTAAAGATGATTTCCGCACTTGTTGCATAAATAGCATTTTTTTTTATCAAAGAATGAAAGAAAGTCACGGTATTAATAACCAAATTTTACTTTAGTGGTACCTTTTCCCTATCACTGTCACAAATGTATGTGGCGTTCACGTAAACGCGATATTTTTAAGATTTCCCTGCGCAATGTTGCCAGCTCGCTCGCAAATCAAACATGTACTTACAGTTCTTTTGCATAATGGTGACATTGTACAATATCTATGAGTTTTAAATAGGTAAAAGATAATTGGCCGCATTCTTTGCTTGCTTGTTGCTTGTTGTTGTGTTGTTTGCGTAACTTCTTTGAATAAGTTGCGTTAATTTGGCGCACAGGCGAAGTAAACATGCGTTGCGTACGGCAAGGTCACGCCGCGGCCCCACCCTGCACGGCCTCCGTTGCCCATTCAGACCGCCCGCTAGCTTCGTTTGAACGCAAATAATATTTTTGTAATATTTGTTTATGCAGTGGATGCAAGTGACACAAATTCATACATCTTATTTATCCCGCATTTCAAATTAATAAGATGTAAACTCTAACATCTTTAATATTCTTTTGTAACGGTGACAGCCTGTTACAACGAAATCATCAAATATCTTATGAAGCTATGCCTTAATAAGACACAAAATCATTTAATGGACCTATTTAAACGATTAAATTCGACCTAAGTAATTTTTTTTAACTCTAATTTTTTTTTGTGTCATTTAGAATATTATGACATAGTATCAGATTGCAGTGGACGTAATTGACACAAACTATGTTTTCACACTAAAAACACTATCCTAAATGCAACACAGTTACATGTTTTCTCTCGAATATTTTTTTCTCCAAGATAATTCAAAATAAAAAATAATTACCACAAAATAACAAATTACTAGAAAAGCAAATTATATATATGACACAAAACAAAATGTAAGATTTACATCTTAACAAAGTATTCATAAGCGAAAACAGAATTGACTTTAATATTTTTATAACCTAGGGGTCAAAATATAGCCAGCGGTACAGGTCTACCATCCAACACTAAGGTCTCACAGTCTATGTCTCGCTTGCTTCTTTATCAGATGGACTACAGGATCCCAAGCTGGTGGTAGAGAAAAGCCATCTTCCCTATTAAAGTTTGGATATTTCTTAATCTCAATAGCCTCGCGCAGCATTCTGGGTATGTATCGCTTGCAAGAACCAGAGGCTTATCAAACTTGATTGAGTGATTGGCTTTATCCATGACATGCTCTCAGACTGCAGACCTCAATAAAATGCAATAAACGCGATATAATCCGTTTTCATAGTTTTATTTCATGAGTAACTATCGCGGTAACCGAAGACAATATTATAATGTAAAATATTTAATTTATATGTATAAACATTCATAGGAGTCTCAGTTCTTTTGACTTACAAATATATTTATTTAACATTTGAAGCAGGACTAGGGAACAAATAACATTACTTATTTATATGTATTGGTGTTTTTAGGGTTCCGTACCTCAAAAGTAAAAAACGGAATCCTTAAAGAATCACTCGTGCGTCTGTCTGTCTGTCTGTCTGTCCGTCTGTCACAGCCTATTTTCTCCGAAACTACTGGACCAATTAAGTTGAAATTTGGTACACATATGTAAGCTTGTGACCCTAATAAGATGGACATGTAACGTAAACAAATTATTTTTACCCACGTGGGCGACTTTTGGGGGGTAAATGAGAAAATCAAAAAATAAAGTTTGTCAAACTATATCGTGTTACATATCAAATGAAAGATCTCATCGTGAGAATCTCAAATATATATTTTTTTACAATTTTAAGATAAATAGTTTAGAAGTTATTCAAGAAAATAGGCAAAAAATGACCATTGCCCTCCTTTATCTCCGAAACTACTAGGTCAAAAAAAATACACAAAATAGATCTGAACCTATAGATCACCGGAAAACCTATTAGAAATGTGCAGTCCAGCGTGAGTCGGACTTAATTACTTAGTTTTTGATTCGACCCCTACGGGTTTTTTAAAGACATTTCACATAAAAAATATATTGTTTAAATTGTGTAATGTACGGAACCCTTGGAACGCAAGTCCGACTCGCACTTGGCCGGTTTTTAAGCAGTTAAACTACTGTATAAATAGGCCACCCGGATCACGGCGGTAACGGTTGAAATTACTAATATACTTAATCTTTGAAAATGTCAGTAACCCGTAGGCAAACTAACATACATGATATTATTGTCCAGTTTATAATGATTGTGAGATCACAAATTAAACTATTCGAATAATAAAACCTCAAACAGTAGCAGAATAGATACAAAGTTTTAAATTGAGATAAATCGATCACAATGAGATGTAAGATTTTTTTGGGAGTCAAAAAAAATATTCGCAATGCGAAGGTTCCAGTGAACCAAATTTTAAATTCCAATTAACCTATCAATATTATTCTACCCTTCAAACTGCATTAAAGGCAGGCACTGAAGCTTTGTTATAAATTTATGACTAGAAATCTTCAATACCTTTAATTGTATGTCTTAACGGGGACTCGGCAAGCTCGGCCGAACTTTACCTTGCCATACAAACAGAGTTTCGTTCTCATTTTGAAACTACGTGCTGGATTGTAATGAAACTTTGCACATACAATGACATGAGGTATATCTATCTGTAATTAGTTAATACAGCTCAAACAAACGAAATAGAGCAAAAGCAAGTTTGTATTTTTTAAGTATTGTATCTGAACCAACATTAACTAATTACGGACCTAGATATACCTTATCTTATTGTAAGTGCAAAGTTTCAGAGCAATCTAGCAAGTCGTTTTAAAATGAGAGCGTAACTACGTTTGCACGGAGAACCGAGCTTGCTGCGGACTCTTAAGAAATGTTACTGTCGATTAAGATTTACTTTATACTAAGTGTTAACAACTTACTGAGAGTTTGTAACTAGAATTCGTTATTAAAGGAACCTTGAAGTGGCTATAATGAAACTTAATTAGGTGTTTATAGGCGTTTGCGTTCAAGTCTTTGTTGTCTCAAGTTCAATATAATTAGACACTTCTGTTAGGTTAAACCTGGAGTTATCATGGTTACCAGTGCAATTTGACACTGGGTTAACGGTTTATTCGGTTAACCCTGGGTTAGTAGAAAGGTGCAAGGGGCACTTAAGTTGCTAAATGTGCAGTTGTCGTTGCTAACTGCCGTGAGATCAGAGTTGTTTAGTCGAAGGAATGAAAACAAGAGTTTTCTGTATTAAAGCAATTCATAGGTAACAGGTGTTTGAATTATAATTATATGTGTTATATTAGTTATTAAAATGAATGGTTTCAAATTAATAAATGAAATACAATATTTCGGTATTAGTCGTATTTATATGAATTTTGAAAATTAAATGTTATGTTTGCTCATGCCGGTCATATTCTCAATAGATTTGTAGAAGTGAATAGCCAAGTAAGCAGACCCCTTCGTTATTTTTTCATACGGATCCTTAATAGGTTATTGGTTAAAATATATATATATATATATATATATATATATATATAAATACATATATATAATTTTCTATCCTCATAATATGCTTTATTGAGATCGTATAAAATCTCGAACAGCAAAAAACCGCAAACGTTGATATTCCTTGCCCTCGCCTAAACATAACAAAAAAAGGCTCATGACTGATGGCTGGTCAATGAATGACTTACGTTTATCTTCTGATACACTGAATACTAACATTAGCAATAACCCTGCTGCAGTTTCGACATACAAATGTCAATCTTACTGATAACCGACAAAGTGGCACATTTTGTATGCTGAAAACGTCACTGTTAATTTGATCTTATTTGAAGTTCAATTATATAATGTATCCTATATTGAGTACCTAGTGTCGCGAATATCGCGAATCGGCTAATAGCTGCCAACGTCATGGAGTAGATGGCGCTCGTAGTTACGTTTAAGTTAAATAACCGCTTCTAGGTTGTTGTGATTTTTCAGGGGAAGACAAGAGGGTAGACGCTGAAACGACAGTAAGGAAAGTAGGTTGTGTGCGAACAAATCTACGGGAAGAGTGATATTTGCTTTGGTATCAATCCAAGAAGTTTCTTATGGTGTTATTAGAATAATGGTGTCTTGTAGATTGTGACTAACATTCATTGTGATATCAGTATTCAGAGTGTGAACAGTGATCCGAGGGAATTGTTGATGGCTAATGTAAGTGAAGTTTAATCATAATTATACGAAGGGTTTCGTCCGAATGTATTAGTAATTTAGAACACATTGTAGTTACGAGAAAGTGTAACCACTCATCAAATGAACTTAAGGTAAACTTAGTGTGCGGAATGGGGTCGCTATAAGGGGAGGTTGGAGGCGACTATTAAGCCCAAGTAACCAGATGGACAATCAGGTGAAACTCATGTTATATGCATGTTATATGTAGATAATAAAGTAGGACACCAGCAATCAGTTATCGTCATCTCACTAACGTCCAGGCCTCGTATAGGTATGTAGTATGTTTACATATCGTTTTCCAGTATCAGTAAAGGCATCAGCTCATTCGATAGGTTAATAAGTATATATAGTGAGCTTGACGACACCTTGCAGTCTAAGTGTTTTATTTAAATAAATTATAAACATTACAAAGCCTATTTTGCTTTGCTACCTTGCTCGGACGTTTTTTAATAAATTGGCAGTGTTATCTTCTCCAGAGAAAATGAGTCTTTTTGTCTTCTACATTCATTGCGTAATAGTAAAACAGAAAACATAATATAATTTTTGTGCCACTCTCGCAGGTTATATTTGTCGCCCTTTCTTGTCTGCTCATCGGCTGGAAATGCTGAACAGAATCTGCTAAAAGTGACGCCGTTTCACCCACTGTCTGTAAATGAAAAATACCTAGTTATCGATAGTTAGGTACCAAGAGCAGCACTAGTGTTACGAACAAATGAGACGGCAATATCCGCCATCACACCGCCATTAGTATTATAGTTTTTTCCATACATTTCGTATTTTTGTTCCTAGTTGCGCCAGGCTGGTTGTATCTAGCTCGCATTCCCATGCTAATTTACGATGAAATGGATACGTCAATTAGGAGTATGGATCATAATTACCTATGTTATTGTGTATTGTTGTGAGACTATTAGGTAAAATGTTCTTGATTGCAAGGGAAGCTCGATTTTCCAGTCTTAGTCTGCTGTGTACATTTTAACTTACACATATCTAATGACTAGTACCTATACACATACCTACATAAAACGAAAATAGGTTGTAAACGGGTGTGTAATGTTTAATATAAATATATATATAATAACATACATTTGTTATAACGCCATTTGATATATTATTATATGTTATAATGTAATTTTTATTATACGTTTCCTTTTTTATATTGTGATTTCATCTTAACTAACGATGATATAATTTTGTAATATAATTTTTAAATAGTATATGGACATGTTTTATAATGACATTTGTTATATTATATTTTCATATAACGTAATATTTTATATAATTTTATCAATTATAAATACATATATTGTATAACCATTTTTAGTATATTTTATTTAAGAATAACGTAACATTTTAAATACTTTTTATAACTAGTACGCAGGCCCTATAATTTTGAATTTCTAGTTGTGTGTTTTATGCTATCCCACTTCTTTTGCTAGCTATTTTATTCTAGGGAGGTCTTAGTTCTAACATAACCTAATGAAATTATTCACGGATTTCGATTCTGTGGGTGCCGGAGTTCAAACCTAACCTAAACCACTTTTTTTCCTAGGTATTTCATTCTACGGGGGGTCAAAGTTCTAACCTAACCTAACCCTCCTTTTGCTAGGTAGTTATTCGTTTGTGCGGACTCGCAGTTTCAACCTAACCTAACCAATTTATGTCATGCAGCTATTATGCCACACAAATAATTATGTGATATCACTTGTTGTAACAAATAATATGCTTTAGAGTATGTAATAATTATGGCAATATATATTAGACGAAGTGTAAAGTGGCCCACTGACTATCAGTCCGCCGGACGATATCGGCCTGTCGTTTAGAACAAAAATTTGACAGTTCCGAACAACTAACAGGCCGATATCGTCCGGCGGACTGATAGTCAGTGGGCCCCTTAAATATGCCTTATGACCATTATACCAATAATTACATTATGTGTACCGTTAATTAGGTATTACGATAGTATGCCATTTATTACGTTATTCAAAGTAACGATATACCAAACTATAATATATGAAAAGTAATTATAACAAATGTAATGCACCCGTTGTAAACTGATGTGAACAAAATAATTTCGCAATCAACACAAGAATACCTGGGGCACACAATATAATTAGGTTAAAGATTAGGTATCTAAATATTCCTTAGCACTCTCTACTGGTATTAAGTTAATATTAGTATTTAAATTGTGTCTAAGCATCCTCTTTACCATCAATGTTAATCCAACTACTTCTACAATAGTTCTTAGACTTCTTCGAGTCATGATTTATTGCGATATTATGTGGGTACATTTATATCTTGTCATGTTAGTAATAACATATGTATGTAGATATATACCTACACAATTTATCCGTCGCCTGCTACAAAATGTAATTTCATGCGGCAATTTCTTAACTTTAATGCTTGTCTGAATGCATAATTTACGTCACAAATTTATGAACACCATTAAAACGAAACTGCTGCCGCTAGACGAATTGAATATAAGATTTAAGTTATAAAGTATATACTTACTTAACATTTATTTAAAGTAAAATTGCACTCAACATCACCCGAGTAAGTTAGCTCTTAAACCAAAGATATATTAATTAGATTAGGTACCGTAAAATCAGGTAACTATAGTCCTTAAGTACAACTATGGTCCAGTTTTTAACGTTGATTCTTAATGAGCCTTTATGATTGTACTCGTTACATTTACTTTGGAGCTTGGAGCTTAGATACACTAATGCTCTTTCTATATTATATACTCAACATAATTTGAAAAATACTTATACATATTTTACTGGAACTTGAATTTAGACCATAGTTGTAAGTTGTGGACTAGTTACCTGATTTTACGGTACTAAATGAAACAAAGCGTATTGTATTTTAATGGGCTATTAAGCTTTCGTGGTTTTTATATTTTCATAGGCACTAAGAAGACTATTAACTCCCTTTTGGTCGAATACGCTCTGCTTTTGGTAAAAAAATCATTAAGTCTAGTTACATAATTGGCTTGGTGCGGCATTGAATCTCAGTGTCACATCATCGCACATTGTTAGTGGTTGGTGTTGCATATTACGCAGTCGATGACTACATCTACATACATCAGTTTTGGCAGAGTTGGGTACCTGTAGTTGAGTATTTAATGAATCGATCGCGACAGGCAGTCACACATGAACAGGCGACACCAAACCCACAAAAGCTGTGTAGTGTGGAATACATTATTCTCATATACATGTATCAGTGTCACGGCATCGACGAGTCCAGCCAACCGATAAATAGGTACGGGATTCGGTAAGTGGTCCCTAGCTGCGTTGATCAAGATATCAAATATCTTCATCGATACTCGTATCTTTTTGTTGTCTACAAGCTCGTTTTAATGTAGAAAAAACAATGACAAACAGTGATATTTAGAGAGATAATATTTAAAATAACAACAAATAGTTTGAATAAACTATGTTATGATTTAAGCATAACATTATGTAGAAAAATCGGCTAAGTGCGATTCTGACTCGCGTCCCGAGGGTTCCTTGTCATCACACTATTTATCAAAATGGTTTTATTTTTTGTTTATTACATATATTCAGTATATTCTCTTTATTATCATACCGAGTTTGTTTCTTCAATAACCGTTGTAGAGTTAAAAAACCCGGCCAAGTGTGTGTCGGGCCACGCAAAATTGACAGTTCCGTATTCCGTACCTTCATGGCTACTTAATATCCATATTCTTCTTTGTCGGTCCCTCATTACTGAGGATCGTGACCACTTGGTTTTGCAGCTCCTGTGATTTGTCTCCATCGGTCTCGATCTCCCGTAGCCCTCACCGCTTGATTTAGTTTGCCTGAGGTGGCCTTCTTAACTTGGTCGGACCATCTAGTTGGTGGGGGGCCCTGTGGTCTTGCGCCTTCCACTTTTCCGAGCACGACCATTTTCTCCAAGCTTTCATCACCTCTACGCATGACATGGCCAAAGTAAGACAGCATCCGTTGTTGGCATATGGTGGACAGACGTGTTTTTATGCCAATTCTTCCAGTATCTATAGGTACTATAATATATACTATAAACTGTTACTATAATTTACTATAATCCATACTATCCATACTAATTTATAAATGCGAAAGTGTGTCTGTTCGCATAGAGATAGAGAGAGTTTATTAAGTCCCGGGGTAAGACATAGCATAGTTAATATTAAGTCATAATACTGTCTTCGGTTACCGCGATAGTTACTCATGAAATAAAACTATGAAAACGGATTATATCGCGTATATTGAATTTATAATACATCCCGACGTTTCGAACTCTTTACAGCGTTCGTGGTCAACGGGTGACTGAGGAAAAATTACAAAATGCAAAAATACCCACATACTAAAATAATGAACAATCATAGACTACAAACTTTAAGGCTGGTTGTACATGCAAAATCGGTTCATAAGGCTAGTTATACACTATAATTATTTTTCAAGTAAAGATATATATATATACGCGATAAAAATAAACTATGCCGGCTCCAACCCTACACCACGGACCCGAGAAGATTTAATTCCCTCCTAAATTGTAGGAGGGTATCCCAATATGGGACCGGCAACAAATTTGGCGGGACACATCTTTTCAAAACATCAGAATGTCCAGCATCATCCAACACTACGGTCTCACAGTCTATGTCTCGCTTGCTCCTTTATCAGGTGGACTACAGGATCCCAAGCTGGTGGTAGAGAAAAGCCATCTTCCCTATTAAAGTTTGGATATTTCTTAATCTCAATGGCCTCGCGCAGCATTCTGGGTATGTAACGCTTCTCCTTGGCAAGAACCAGAGGCTTATCAAACTTATTATGTCGGGCAGACGAAACGGAGCATTTCCACTCGGGTGAAGGAACACATAGCTGATGTCAAGCACCGTTGACCTAGGTCTGCTGTCTGTGAGCATGTCATGGATAAAGCCAATCACTCAATCAAGTTTGATAAGCCTCTGGTTCTTGCCAAGGAGAAGCGTTACATACCCAGAATGCTGCGCGAGGCCATTGAGATTAAGAAATATCCAAACTTTAATAGGGAAGATGGCTTTTCTCTACCACCAGCTTGGGATCCTGTAGTCCACCTGATAAAGGAGCAAGCGAGACATAGACTGTGAGACCGTAGTGTTGGATGATGCTGGACATTCTGATGTTTTGAAAAGATGTGTCCCGCCGAGTTTGTTGCCGGTCCCATATTGGGATACCCTCCTACAATTTAGGAGGGAATTAAATCTTCTCGGGTCCGTGGTGTAGGGTTGGAGCCGGCATAGTTTATTTTTATCGCGTATATATATATATCTTTACTTGAAAAATAATTATAGTGTACAACCAGCCTTAAAGTTTGTAGTCTATGATTGTTCATTATTTTAGTATGTGGGTATTTTTGCATTTTGTAATTTTTCCTCAGTCACCCGTTGACCACGAACGCTGTAAAGAGTTCGAAACGTCGGGATGTATTATAAATTCAATATACGCGATATAATCCGTTTTCATAGTTTTATTTCATTAAGTCATAAGTCATTTATTCATAAAGCTAATTTATACGTTATAAAAATGGAACATATTTACATATGCCGTTAGTAAATACACAAAATCAATTTGAAATAAATATAACATCACATAAATCCACCATAAATCACATTATTCGTAATAATATAGAAATAACAATTAGCTAGTTAATATCCCTTTTGTGGAAATCTAGGTACTCGTCATAGTAATAAAACGGATGCTCAACAAGCCAGCGTTTGAGGTGACATTTAAAACTGCCCAAGCTCTGGGCGCTGGTGATGCTGTCGGGAAGCTTGTTATAGACGGCGGGCCCCATGATGTGGGTGAGCTTGGCCGACTTGGCCATTTTACAGCCCACGCCTTTATGTCTGAAATCATGCTTAAAGAGAGTAAAAAGGGGGGTAAAATTGAGAGATTTAATGAATTGCCTGCTAATTGATGTCAAACAATTAAGCTTATCCTCAAATTGAATAATTGCTATTACACTTTATCCAGGCGCTAAACTTACTCTAGCTGCTGTTACCTATTCCACGCAGACGAATTCGCGGGCAAAAGCTAGTACTTAATATTATACATGCGAAAGTGTGTCTGTCTGTCTCTCTGTTACCTCTTCACGCTTAAACCGCGAAACCGATTTAGTTGAAATTTGGTATAGAGATAGTCTGAGTCCCGGGGAAGGATATAGGGTAGTTTTTTTTCCCAGAAATCATCGTTTAAGGGGGTGTAAAGGGGGGTGGAAGTTTGTAAGGGGAATCGATAAAAAGTTTAAAGCAAATTCAAATTACTAACTCCACGCAGACGAAGTCGCGGGCAAAAGCTAGATTTAAATGAAATGTTGTATGGAGAAATGGAGATAGCTTGAGGTCCGGGAAAGGTCATATAATAGCATAGGATAGAATTTATCAATCATCATCATCATTCCATTCAGACGAAGTCGCATGTAGAAACATGCGACTTCGTCTGCGTGGATATAAAGATATAAAAAGTACGATATAAAAAGCCATACCAGCAAAAGTGCGTATATTCCCGGACACAGTGCCGATCAGCTGATGCTTTTCCGCCATCTTGCCACAAACAAACTTACGACGAATTCATTGCTCCTATCGATCTGCCCCCTCTTTTATAAGGCATATCGTGATATGCCTGGGTTAAAGAGTCAGATCATGAAATGGCGGTGTTTCATGATATGCCTAGGAATATTTCGATTTTACGATGCGCCCAGTATGAAGCCAGGAATATCAACGAATGCATTGGTCTGATCGATATGCCGCCTGTTTTATTAGACAGATTGTGATATGCCTGGATTAATCTTAGTCATAACATGAAATGGCGGCGTTTCATGATATGCTTAGGAATATCTCGATATGGCCGGTTTTACGATCTGCCGCCGACATATATAATGACTAATTTATAATAATTGAGTAATATGTAAGTTGTGACCAGTATATCATTACCCATAAAGGATGTCTATGTCTATGTCTAATTTTATACGAAAGTACCGGTGACTCAATACTTGTACTACTGAAATCAAATCCAGCGGCGGTATCATGGTCGCATTTTTATCACTTGTCATGTCATGCGTTACTTTCGCACTTACATACTTGTTAGAAGTTCTAACAAGTATGTAGCGTTCTAAGTTAGAACGCGACAGGCATGATGACAGATGATAAAAAACCGACCATCTTAGCCTCTAGCATCTAGGTCTCTTGTATATATGTATATTCGAGCCCTCAGCGTATTGCTAATTCGGACACGACACGAAGCAACATTGTAGTACATACTTTATAAATTATCGTTTCGAAATTCAGCGCCTGGAAAATGCGGTTTGATACAAAAAATGGCAATAACAGCGATTCTTCGTCTTCATTTGTCACTGCGAGGTGATAAAAGTTCAGACAAATAAAGGAAGAAAGAAAATACATTTATTTAACGCCACAAAATATTAGTACATAAGGAAAAGAAGACATACAGACATAAAAGAAATTGGACGCTAAAACAGGACTCGACATTATGCCGCGGTAAATTTGTTGTGTTAGGGTTACCAATGAGTTTCGTACATTTACATACGCGGGTTGTTCATACTCTCAGATATTATACATAATATATCTTAGTAGTTCGGATAATATTACTCTTTAATAAATAATGTTAGCATATTAAAATCACCCTAAACTGAAATAAACAATAATGTATAATAATTTATATAGATACAAATAATTTATTAGGTAATTAAAACAACAATACATATAAAATTAAATAAAAAATGGATCGTTAATCTAACGTAGTTGTAGAATACAGTTAAAACAAAAAATATATATTTAAAGGTTTATATTTTAGTCAGTCAATACAAGTCACTAGAGACATGTAAAGACTGACTTCGTTTAAACAAAAGGGGGAACGTGCCATGAACATAACCGTGAAAATACTTTATCTTAAATCTAACAATTAATTTGGGACTACAGCTTTATTAAAACCAATACATAATTTAAAAGAACTCAGTTGGCATAGGAAAATACCGATGACAATAAAACAGCGGTAATAGGGCAGTGTTCCGAGATGTAGGATAGACCTATCCTACCTAATAGTGCTAATAGTAATATATACCTGTATATATTTATTTTTATAATTCAATTCAATTCAATTCAATTATTTATTTCGAATCATTTTAATCCATATAGTGTTAGTAAGTACAACAAAACTTAAAATTAATTAAGGTTAGTGACATACAATTACAAATTACAAAACACACACATACATTATAAAATAACAAATAAAATCTAGGCAATCTAGACTATGGGGGGGTGGGGGGGGGGTGTCACTTCGCAGTTTAGGTACATTTGGCCGTCGCGCCTCCCGGGCAGGCGTATGGCAATGGGTTGCCGCTCGACTCGCGCAAAATTGAAAATACATACTGCCTTCGAAATTTAAATCTATAGATATTGTTCTGTTTACGGATGTCTGAATAAACGGAAGAACAAGGAAACAGAAATAAAAAAAATTTAAATTCCGGACTATATTGACCGACATATTTTCAAAGGATAAGTACTTCTGTGGCATACATATACTTCCGTGAGAATCAGACATACTATATCCGGATAAAAAAAGATGTATGGATGTATGGACCATAATTACCTGTTATTGTGTATTGTGAGACTATTAGGTAAAATGTTCTTGATTGCAAGGGAAGCTCGATTTTCCAGTCTTAGTCTGCTGTGTACATTTTAACTTACACATATTTAATGACTAGTACCTATACACATACCTACATAAAACGAAAATAGTTTGTAAACGGGTGTGTAATGTTTAATATAAATATATATATAATAACATACATTTGTTATAACGCCATTTGATATATTATTATATGTTATAATGTAATTTTTATTATACGTTTCCTTTTTTATATTGTGATTTCATCTAAGCTAACGATGATATAATGCCTATTGTAATATAATTTTTAAATAGTATATGGACATGTTTTATAATGACATTTGTTATATTATATTTTCATATAAGTAACGTAATACTTTATATAATTTTATCAATTATAAATACATATATTGTATAACCATTTTTAGTATATTTTATTTAAGAATAACGTAACATTTTACATACTTTTTATAACTAGTACGCAGGCCCTACAATTTTGAATTTCTAGTTGTTTGTTTTATGCTATCCCACTTCTTTTGCTAGCTATTTTATTCTAGGGAGGTCTTAGTTCTAACCTAACCTAACCAAATTATTCACGGATTTCGATTCTGTGGGTGCCGGAGTTCAAACCTAACCTAAACCACTTTTTTTCCTAGGTATTTCATTCTACGGGGGGTCAAAGTTCTAACCTAACCTAACCCTCCTTTTGCTAGGTAGTTATTCGTTTGTGCGGACTCGCAGTTTCAACCTAACCTAACCAATTTATGTCATGCAGCTATTATGCCACACAAATAATTATGTGATATCACTTGTTGTAACAAATAATATGCTTTAGAGTATGTAATAATTATGGCAATATATATTAGACGAAGTGTAAATATGCCTTATGACCATTATACCAATAATTACATTATGCGTACCATTAATCAGGTATTTATTACGTTATTCAAAGTAGCGATATACCAAACTATAATATATGAAATTAATTATAACAAATGTAATTCAATTCAATTCAATTCAATTAATTTATTTCAGAATAAAAATTCAAAATAAAATAACTAATCCTAAATTAAAACTAAATAATGTAATGCACCCGTTGTAAACTGATGTGAACAAAATAATTTCGCAATCAACACAAGAATACCTGGGGCACACAATATAATTAGGTTAAAGATTAGGTATCTAAATATTCTTTAGCGCTCTCTACTGGTATTAAGTTAATATTAGTATTTAAATTGTGTCTAAGCATCCTCTTTACCATCAATGTTAATCCAACTACTTCTACAATAGTTCTTCGACTTCTTCGAGTCATGATTTAATGCGATATTATGTGGGTACATTTATATCTTGTCATGTTAGTAATAACATATGTATTATATATCTACATACATATTTATCCGTCGCCTGCTACAAAATGTAATTTCATGCGGCAATTTCTTAACTTTAATGCTTGTCTGAATGCATAATTTACGTCACAAATTTATGAACACCATTAAAACGAAACTGCTGCCGCTAGACGAATTGAATATAAAATTTAAGTTATAAAGTATATACTTACTTAACATTTATTTAAAGTAAAATTGCACTCAACATCACCCGAGTAAGTTAGCTCTTAAGCCAAAGATATATTAATTAGATTAGGTACCGTAAAATCAGGTAACTATAGTCCTTAAGTACAACTATGGTCCAGTTTTTAACGTTGATTCTTAATGAGCCTTTATGATTGTACTCGTTACATTTACTTTGGAGCTTAGATACACTAATTTATATTTATATTTAATATTTGAATATCACGAATTTCATTTTTCCGACCTTACAAAAGACCGAATTTCTGAATACCGAATTACTAAAACGAAACGTGTTTTCATTTGAATATCACGAATTTCATTTTTCCGACCTTACAAAAGACCGAATTTCTGAATACCGAATTACTAAAACGAAACGTGTCTTCATTTGAATATCACGAATTCCATTTTTCCGACCTTACCAAAGACCGAATTTCTGAATTCCGAATTATTTTATTTCCGATCGGACAATGGTTTTTCGGAATTTAAGAATTCGGAAAAACATTTTTCCGGAAAAGTGTTAAATCGGAACTTTAAGCTTTCGGTCAAATGACAATCGGATTATTAATTTTCGGAAATAGCACATTCGTGATTTGCTTCCATCGTGTTTTTCTAAATCGTAATTTTGATATTTCGGACTTATAAAAAATCGGAATTATGAAAATCGTGCTTATAAAATTCGGAAAAACATATTTCGGAATATTTGGGTGTTCCCATTTTAATTAAATAAAACGTTATTTAGAATAATCCTATATCTGGAATAATTATTCCATTTTTATTCTTCATTTAAAATAAAAGTGACATAATTTATTCACTTTAATTTTATTCTAAAATAACAAGTGCAATAATTATTCTTATTTAATACGATTTGAATAGAATTAAAATTTCTGTTTTAATTCTTTCTTATTAAAGTAAATTTTTGCCCAACTCTGTTACTACCCATACCCACTAGGCCAGACCAGTCGTCAATATCCAGCCTTGCAAAGCTACGCAGCTGAACAAATTTGGATTGTGATTTGGGAGGCCGGATATTATATGAATAAACCCAATGGGAACGAGATTAAGCGATTATCCGACAAGACGTCTTATCTCCTTAGTCAGATTTTAGGGAGAAAGTCTTTAGAAAACTTCGACTATGAAAGAATACTACCTGAAAAATGTTCAGCTATTTGTGATAAAACTGATACAGAACTAGCTAGGCCTAAATTTTAGACCTATAGGTGAAAAAGGGAAAAATTGTTCTAGGCATTTCAAAACGACATCTATTTGAATCATCATTCCTCTTTATAAATTATTACGTAGTAAAATAAAATATCCTCTATCTGCCTATCTAATAAAAGAAAACTGGCAGTAAATTTAGAACATAATATTGTTCACAAATACAATAGAGCTTGTCATGTTTTCAAGTCGAACAAAACAAGTAAAACAGTAAAACGTTGTACTAAATTAAAAAAGATGTGATTTAAAGAAGAGATTCTTCAAAGGATTTAAAATCACATCTTAAAATTAATTGCAATTGCCAGAAAATTTACCACGGTTGGGCTGATGATATTGTATGCGTATTTCAGTAATTCAGTTAAACAACTAGTACAAGTATTTTTTCTCAGTTTTATTTGAATAAAACGTCAGTAGGAGATGAATTAGCACATTTTTTTGATTTCTGAGCTATATTTCTAAGAGATTGCTTCGTTTTAGGGACATAGTGTGATAAACCTTTTTCGTGTGGAAATTAATAAGCTTTCACTTTGCCATACACGATAATCATATAAAATCCACAGCTACTGAGAAAAAACGAAAAAAACAAAAAAAAATATTATTTCACATTCCGTCTGATCCCTATGGTCTTTTTTTTTATGATGAAGGCAGGTTAAGAATTAATCACGTCCCCGAAGATCAAATTTTAAGACACGCAAACAGGGTAATAAAGGCCAAGTAATGGTACCATTCGATTCCTTACATTTTATTAAAACATATATCGTATAGCAACAATATACATAAACGCAATATTTCACCGACAAAATCGCAATTTCCTTGTTTTCCACGGCTTCTAAGCGTACCGACGTTACTTTGTGACTTTTGTATTGCTTTCAGACAATGGGTCCCATACAGACATTTGATCCTCAAAACAAACCTGATCAATTGATACCATTAATAAAAAATTGTGGAATACCCTATTGGCGTAGGCACTTAGTTTTTATGAAAGCGACTGCCATCTGACCTTCGAACCTGGAGGGGAAACTAGAAACTAGGCCTCATTGGGATTAGTCCGGTTTCCTCACGATGTTTTCCTTTACCGAAAAGCGACTGGTAAATATCAAATGACTTATTGGTACGAGCCGGGGTTTGAACCCGCGACTTCCGGAATGAAAGTCGCACGCTCTTACCGCTAGGCCACCAACGCTTTTTCTTAGCGCTAGGCCACTTGCTAGGCCGTTCGCAATTAAATGTTATAAATATGATACTTAATTGATAATATTATAGTGACCGCCCATCAACTATTTAATAGCTTTATTTAATTTTCATAAGCGCATTGTAAGATGCCTAATACTTAATTGAATAATTAATTTTAAATTTTGTTTTAGTATAGGTACCTACAATTTGCGGAAAAATACAGTTTTCTTTTCGAAACTATCTGATGTCTTTGAAAAGCAAGCTTGCCTTGCCTTGCCAACTGTATTCTTAAACACGGCGTCAAATAGGTCACATTTGCTTTTAAATACAATACATTGTAGATAGATATTAGATAGGCAAGCCAGATATTTGGTTACAATGACAATAGTAACAGATACTGCAATTTCCACCTACTGACGAAAATAACATACAACCAAACATGTTATATGTTTTGTTAAACATATAACGAGTAATAGCTACATGCAAATAAAAAATATATATATATATATATATATATATATATATATATATAGTATAAAGGGGTACTGTCATAGTAAATTTTGTAGTCACAGTAAATTTACTGCCATATATCGACACGATTAAAACTAAAACTAAAAATATCAAAAAAAATCTATATATATATATATATGATTCTTTTTATTTGTATTTATTATTTTTATATGATTTTGACACATGTTCTTTCACTGATATGTGTTAAAATTGTTAAATAACAAACGAAACCGTCAACGCCATCTAGCAGAGAATAGGCCAAAGGTTGGTATTGGTGGTAGCGCCATCTGTGCGAGAATCACATTTTCTTGATTTCCGAGGTACGTTTTTTCCTTAGACTTTATTCATCTTGTACGGAGATAGGTCTTTGCCTACATGTTAACCACTTCCAGCAAGGATTGAGACAGATTGAAGACTTTTTTGTGCCGTACGGTTAGCGCATAAAAGTAGATTGTGTTTATGAGAGCATAGAACCAATCTTATTCGAGGAAATTTATTGATCCCAGCCGCCAGGCGCGGCCGATATAAGTCGAGGGTACCTACATTTGTACACTTTTAAAATCTGTATTTTACTTTTATTGCGAAACAGATAAAGATAAATAATTAAGTATAATATTAAATATGTTATTAATTTTATTATATTTTTTAGTGTGGGGCCACAAATATTTACTTTACGTATAGAGGTGGAGGGAAATACCTATAAAAAAAAAAATCATTTTTTTTTTGGCTTGATGTATCATCATCTTCCTCGCGTTATCCCGGCATTTTGCCACGGATCATGGGAGCCTGGGGTCCGCTTGACAACTAATCCTAAGAATTGACGTAGGAACTAGTTTTTACGAGAACGACTGCCATCTGGCCTTCCAACCCAGAGGGGCAACTAGGCCTTGTTAGGATTAGTCCGGGTTCCTCACGATGTTTTCCTTCACCGAAAAGCGACTTGTAAATATCAATTGATATTTCGTACATATATAAGTTCCGAAAAACTCATTGGTACGAGCCGGGGTTTGAACCCGCGTCCTCCGGATTGAAAGTCGCACGCTCTTACCGCTAGGCCACCAGCGCTTTATGAATATCAAATCCAAATCACAAATTCACACAGCCAAATCACACTTTTCCTAGCACTGTATTTAAGTCACCGTAGTAAATATTTAACCCACCCAATGTAATGTATTCTGTCTAGTCAGATGTGGGAATGGGACATACCTACACAGGTTGTTACAGTAATAACATAGGTATACTAATCTATGCATATTAAGGTACCTAAGCTCTAAGTCATGATTCTATCAGTCTAGTTAATAGAAGAGGAGTACTCCTTTATGCTTTTTTACTATTCATACGACGATATAGGTAGTATGTTCAGGAAATTACTGTGAAAACTAAATATTCTCATATAGGCAGTTAGTTGTTATTTTATTCTGTTACTTACCTATTGTTATACGCGCACCCAGCTGTTTTTACTCTGCAGGTACCCAAGGTAGGTTTTTAAAGCTACATAAGAATGCTCGATGTCAACTTACTCCATTAATTTAATGACAAGATTCAATACTTAAGCTTTACTTAAACTCTAACCTAATCCAACCTAACCCTTGAAATAGGTGTACATACTGTAAACAACTTATTTTGAAGATCTGTGTTCTAACCGCGCATCACTTCAACTGTTACTTTGTCTACTCGTATTAGTCTCTCTATCGCTCTTGCGAATTCGAGTGACAGAGTCAAGTCTTGGAAGGAAAACCGCTAAGATGCATTACACTCGTCATACCTACCTATAGCCCTTGCATGTTCGAGCGACAGAGGCAGACAACGATTTTCGATTTTTAGATGTTGGCGGAACGTCCTCAGATTCTGGTTCGGGCGGAGTAGGTCACTTTCTTAGGACGTCACTTTCTGAGTTCGTCACATTCTGAGGACGTCACATTCTGAGAACGCCACTTTCTGAGTACGTCACATTCTGAGGACGTCACTTTCTGAGTACGTCACTATTTTTAGTATTATCGCCCACACTGTTAACTGTACATCGGTGGACGTTATGGTAGACGTTATGTAAAAATATTAATATTGGGATAATTTTATGATAAATTATAATTTAATATAATTTAAGCTGGTGAATAATGTATAGCTGTTAAAATATAATTTAGACTAAGTATTATTTAAGTAACTATGTTGCTATGCCCTAACGGGTGCATGTTGTAACCTAAGATATAAATAAGACCTAATGTAAACACATGTATGCAATAAATGATATGACTATGACTATGACTATGCCTTTTGTAATAAGGTCCACCGATGTAGGTACAGTTAGAAGTGTTGCTGTTTGTAGGTATAGTACGATTTAACAATATACGCTACGCAGACGATATGGTGCTGCTGGCGCCATCGATCAATGCGTTAAGAAAACTAATTGGGATATGTGAGAGGTATGCCAAAGCTCATGGGCTGAAATATAACCCCTCCAAGAGCGAGCTAATGATTTTTAAAGCGGGCAGAAGAATTTCTGAGGAAATTCCTTCTGTCAGGCTAGATGGTAAAGACATGAAAAGAGTGTATCATTTTAAGTATCTCGGTCACATTGTCACCGATGACCTAAGAGATGACATGGACATGGAGAGAGAAAGGAGAGCGTTGGCGGTTCGTGGGAACATGCTTGCACGCAGGTTCGCTCGCTGTACAGACAAGGTTAAAATAACGCTTTTTAAAGCCTATAGTTAGACTTTCTACACGAGCAGCCTGTGGGTTAGGTACACCCAGCGTTCCGCAAACGCTCTCCGAGTTCAGTATAATAATGCTTTCAGAATGCTGATGGGGCTGTCAAGGTTCTGCAGCGCCTCGACGATGTTTGCAGAGGCGCGCACAGACGGTTTCCATGCGTAATCTTGCGTAAGCGCTCAGCCTCCTTAATGCAACGAGCAAGAAGCAGTTCCAACAGCTTTCTGAAAGTATTATCCGATAGATACGACTGTCGAATATGGAGGCACCTGGTGGTTTTAACTGGGCGACCTGTATGTTGACCAGTATGGTGTTTAGTTCTTTTCCCCTCACTAGCTCGGAAAGCCGTCTTTTATCCTTTAAAACAAGCGGGGAAAAACGCATTTTATCCACTAGTGGGGAAAGTAATTTGACCTTGGATGGAGCGTGTTTAAGTAGCTTGACAGATAACAAAAAGTAAAACGCTCATAATAATGGTTCGTTCGATATTAATTATCATTAAATAAATGGTTTGAGAATCTAATAAAAAATACCAGATTTAGCTTTATTTAATGATTTTAAGTCATAAACCTTAAAATTCCATAATAAACGTTTGTTTTTTAATAATTATGTTAAATATAATTCTGAACGCACAAGTTAAGTCGATGCAATTTCAAAACGCATCATTGACATTTCATACGTCAGAAATGTCAACATTATCAACAAAAATTTTACTTAAAAACTTCTCACGTAAAAGTACAGAATTTCCAGTTTTTTGTTATAATATCGTAAAAAAATTAGTGATTCCAGTTGATGAAGATGATCTAACGCCTGTGGATGTTGTACTTTCCTCGCTATAGAGAGGGGAAAAGTTTTGTGTTACACACGGGTGCAAATGTATTTTACTTCTCGTGTGTTAAAACACTCGCGGGTAAAATACAACTTTGCACCCTTGTATAACAAATAACTATTTTTTAGTTGTAGGTTAACTTAGTAAATACTAACACTAGTTATTAGGTACTTAGCTTAAGACAAACTAACAAAATCTATGGATTGTTATGATCTGCATTAAATGATTATTTAATTTTAATTTAATTTAACACTATAATATACCTGCACGAAAAATGTATACCAGCAACCAGATTAGCTGCACGACATGCGGTCGCTTTTATATCTGACATACCTACAGAGTTAACACAGTGTTTTGGATCTTGAGGGGAAATTACAAGAAAAATCACAAATTACATGTTGGAGACCCACGATATCCCACGCTCCTGACTTGAAGCGAAAAAAAAATCGAAAAAAAAAACTTTTTTGTATAGGGTACCGTAATAAAAATATTTTTATTTTATTTTATTTTACGACTTTTTCGGATTGGTTGATTTATATACTCATGCCAAAGCTTTGGCCATAGAGTAACTTATACTAGAGCGGTACTGTCATAGTAAATTTTGTAACCCCAGTAAATTCACTGCCATCTGTCGACACACTTTAAAACTAAAAATGAAGATTTATAAAAATACGACAGAATGTATTTAAATATAGATAAATGTTTTTTTTTATTTGCATTAATTATTTTTATGATTTTGACCCATGTTCTTTCACTGATATGCGTTAAAATTGTTAAATAACAAACGAAACCGTCAACGCCATCTATACGACTGTAGGCCAAAACTAGTAGCGCCCTCTGAACGAGAATCAAATTTTCTTGATTTTCGAGGCACGTTTTTTCCTTAGACTGTATCCATCTATTACGGAGTTATATCTATCTTTGCTTTGGCTAATGTTCTAGTAAGTACTAACGATTACAGAACCAAGCCTCGGACCGACGGACAGACGGACGTGGCGAAACCACAAGGGTTCCTAGTTGACTACGGAACCTTAAAAAAGAGTCAAAGAAAAAACTAAGGGTTAATAAATTTTAAATGAGTTCATAAAGGATGACTCACGTTAGACCGGGCCGTGACCGCGGGCCGGAGCTTCCGGCGCTTCGTTTTCTATGGAAAGCATCACGTGATCACCTGTCATGTCATAGAAAAGTAAGCGCCGGAAGCTTCCTTTATCATTATTTACAAAATCAGGTATTCATTTTTCACAATTTTTATACTTACTACAATTTTCCTTGTTAATCCCTAGAATCCTTGTTGATATGTAACAGTTGTAATTAATAACTGCAACTGTAACCGTAAACCCTAAAATGGTAACTGGTATTCAATGAATATTACCATCACTACATAGTATTAAAACAAAGTCGCTTTCCGCTCTGTATGTAGATATGTCTGTCCCTATGTATGCTTAGATCTTTAAAACTATTGGCACAGAATAACTAATAGTACCTATTGGGCAACGGATTATGATGCGTTTTTAACTTTTTAGGGTTCCGTAGCCAAATGGCAAAAAACGGAACCCTTATAGATTCGTCATGTCTGTCTGTCTGTCCGTCCGTATGTCACAGCCACTTTTTTCCGAAACTATAAGAGCTATACTGTTGAAACTTCGTAAGTAGATGTATTCCGTGAACCGAATTAAGATTTTCACACAAAATTAGAAAAAAAAACAATAAATTTTGGGGGTTCCCCATACTTAGAACTGAAACTAAACATTTTTTTTTCATCAAACCCCTACGTGTGGATTATCTATGGATAGGTCTTCAAAAATTATATTTAGGTTTCTAATATCATTTTTTTCTAAACTGAATAGTTTGCGCGAGAGACACTTCCAAAGTGGTAAAATGTGTCCCCCCCCCTGTAACTTCTAAAATAAGAAAATGATAAAACTAAATTACCATGCAAACTTCCACCGAAAATTGGTTTGAACGAGATCTAGTACGTAGTTTTTTTTAATACGTCATAAATTGTAAACCGCAATTTACCTTTCACTTACGTTTCACATAAAAAATACATTGTTTAAATTGTGTAATGTACGGAACCCTCGGTGCGCGAGTCCGATTCTCACTTGGCCGGTTTTTTTAAATAGATAGAGTGATTCAAGAGGAAGGTATAATTTGTAAAGGTTGTGTAATATTGTCTTCGGTTACCGCGATACTTACTCATGAAATAAAACTATGAAAAGCAAACAAGGAGAAGCGATACATACCCAGAATGCTGCGCGAGGCCATTGAGATTAAGAAATATCCAAACTTTAATAGGGAAGATGGCTTTTCTCTACCACCAGCTTGGGATGCTGTGGTCCATCTGATAAAGCAGCAAGCGAGACATAGACTGCGAGACCTTAGTGTTGGATGATGTTGGACATCCTGAGTATAATATGTTTCGAAAAGATGTGTCCCGCCGAGTTTGTTGCCGGTCCCATATTGGGATACCCTACTACAATTTAGAAGGGAATTAAATCTTCTCGGGTCCGAGGTGTAGGGTTGGAGCCGGCGTAGTTTTTATCGCGTATTCTTTACTTGAAAATAGTTGTATTGTATAACTAGCCTTAGGAACAGATTTTGCATGTACAACCAGCCTAAAAGTTGATATATAATGGTATTGATGGTTCATTATTTTTAGTATGTGGGTATTTTTACACTTTGTAGTTTTTCCTCAGTCACCCGTTGACCAAAAACGCTGTAAAGGGTTCGGAACGTCGGGATAAATTCAATATAGGCGATATAATCCGTTTACATAGTTTTATTTCATGGGTTTTGTGTAAAATTAGTTGAACTACCCGTGCGAAGCCGGGGCGAGTCGCTAGTTGTACATAAATTCAAAAGCTATTTCGACAGTAAGCCAGACAAAAGGCTTTAAACAATCAATATCAATAGTATCTCTTCCGGTTCAGCCTATTTGAATACTGTGCAGTCAATTCTGAAGACCACTGGAATATACGATTGACAAGATAAGTTAAATCGATTTAATTTATCTCAACGTAACCTTACTTGTATAATAATACATAGCTTCACTTACTTACTAGGCAAAGGAAATAGGTGTAAATTATTTGGAGTTGAAAACTAAAACTTACAAAACAATTATAGTAAAAAGATCGGCTTTAGGTAAACAAAATCTTAACTGCTAAACCGTGATGTGTAGGTACTGGGTATATATTAAGACAAGATAACGTTCAGTACCAGTAGTCAGCATCGGACAATGCATGCACTCAATTCAGTTACCAATACATAATGTATGATGGTTACAAAAAAACACTAAGTAACTCGAAATAGCTACCTTGAAATAATTGCTAGCAGACACTGGAAATGTGTCGATCGTTCTCTCCTGTGAATCAATCCTTGTATCTTCAGTGACACTATAGAAGCCTTTTAACTGAACCTGCATTAATGATTATGAGCATTCGAGTGTACCCGGCCGGCACGTTAATGGTGTTGTGTTGTCGACTGATAAGGCGCGGCGTGCTACGAGTATGCGTGGGCGCCAGGCACAGGCGGCGCGCGCGGCTTACGGTTATCAACTAAACACATTATGAACACAGGCGACGCGACGACCACTTTCCTCCATGCATACACAACGTACTCCTTAACTAGCCGTATTGTTGATTCGTCAAGCGCACTATTTCATGTTTGCCCCGATATTGAACTTAGCGTGACGATCTTCGGTGAATGTTCAAATCGGTAAATGAAAATAGGTAGGGAGTTTTGTTAGATATTTTCTACAGGAATCCATACTAATCCATACTAATATAATATTATAATATAATTATAATATATATATATATATATATATATATATATATATATATATATATATATAATTATAATATTATAATGTATAATATAATATTATAATTGCGCTCTTACCAAAAAGGACGGTGGGGTCAGGCCGATAGCAATAGGATGCACAATTCGTCGACTCACGGCTAAATTGTGTTGTCGGGCTGTTAAAGAACCGATGGCCGATTATCTGCAGCCAACTCAAGTGGGTTTTGGTACCGCTCAGGGTTGTGAAGCAGCGATCCATGCCACTCGAGCATTTGCACTAGCGAATAGGGATACGGGTGCCGTTATTTTGAAGATAGACATCAAGAATGCTTTTAATAGCGTTGAGAGGGACACTATTCTTGATGAAACTATGTACAAAGTACCATCGATTTACCCGTTTCTTTATCAATGTTACCATGCTGACAGCCATTTACAGTATAGCGACACCCTGATATCCTCGCGGGTTGGGGCCCAGCAGGGAGATCCTTTGGGTCCATTAATATTTTGCTTGGCCATGCAAAAGGTTATCACATCTTTAGATTCACCCCTGAACGTGTGGTATTTGGATGACGGAACGATTGGAGGTGATCCGCAAACAGTTTTGAACGATGTTGAAAGGCTGGTGCCGGCTTTGAGAGGGATCGGTTTGGAGATAAATTCGGGCAAATGCGAACTGTTCTGTTGCGATTCCGATGAGGCTAATACCATATCGAGATTTGAGGCGGTATTGCCAGGGGTGCGACGCCTGCAAAAGTCAACCTTTTCTCTTTTGGGTGCTCCTATATTTCCGGAAGGCGTCAGTTCGGCTCTGGAAGAGAAAAGGTTGGCTTTAGCTAAGGCCCAGATACACCTCAGCCATTTATCCGCCCATGTCTCGCTTGTTCTTCTGCGGAACTGTTTCGCGATGCCTCGGATAATGTATATTTTAAGAACATCTCCCACCTGGATGTTTCATGACGATGTAGCGAAATTAGATGACACACTCAAGTTAGCGCTGGAGTCAATATTAAATGTACATCTGAATGAGGCGCAGTGGACCCAGGCTGCTCTTCCGGTACGTCACGGGGGTCTTGGGGTTCGTCGGTGTCGTGAAGTAGGCGTAGTAGCTTTCCTTGCCTCGGCACATGGTACTTTGGGACTAGTCACTCGAATATTGTCTGACAATGGTGGCAATTCCCAGATACCTTTTGCTGCGGAGGCATTTGTCAGGTGGTCATCGTTTTGTCAGGGTACGGAACCGCCAAGCAATCCTGCGACCCAAAGAGGTTGGGACGACATCCTATGTAAGAAGGTGGTTGCAGATTTGCTGAGCGAGGCTATTGGCTCAGATTTAGCGCGCCTCAAGGCCGCATCTAGGTGCGAATCAGGAGCATGGCTTCATGCGTTGCCTTCCCCTCAGTTAGGCACGTTACTAGATAACGATTCTTTGAGGATTGCGGTTGCCTTACGATTGGGTTCGAAGGTTTGCGAGGTACATAGGTGTATATGTGGAGCCATGGTTCAGGAGGACGGTCACCATGGCCTTAGTTGTCAGAGGTGCGCTGGGCGTTTTTCGCGTCACCATGCGATAAATGAGGTAGTTCGCAGGGCTTTGGTCTCAGCCAATGTTCCCTGTGTCCTGGAGCCTCCGGGATTGTGCCGGGCTGATGGCAAAAGGCCAGATGGTCTTACATTGGTTCCTTGGCAGAAGGGTCGGTGCCTCTTATGGGACGCAACGTGTGTTAGCACCTTTGCCCCGTCCCATCTGAGTCACACCATCGGTGCTGCTGGTTCAGCTGCGGAGTATGCGGCTAAACAGAAGCATACGAAGTACTCTGCCTTGGAACCAATGTATGATTTTATACCAGTTGCGGTGGAGACTGCAGGACCTTGGGGTGCGGAGGCTAAGGAGTTTGTGTGGGAATTGGGTCGGCGACTGAGAGATAGGGGTTGCGATCCTCGCTCCGGATCGTACCTGGTCCAACAGATCTCCTTGGCAATTCAACGGGGCAACGCTGCCAGTGTCATGGGGACGTTTGGGCCGGCTACGGTCCGGGGTGGCACCATAACCTAAATAGTTTAATTTAGTGGTTAAGCTAGACAAAGCCTGTTGCGGATTACATCATTTGTAAGTCGATGACGAAGCCTGTTGCTGATTTGATTTTGTGTCCACTTGACGAAGCCTGCGTTGCCGATCACGATCTATGCATGGATGTTATTTAATATTATAATATATCCATACTAATATTATAAATGCAAAAGTCTGTCTGTCTGTCTATCTGTCTGTGTGTTCCCTCTTCTCGCTTAAACCGCTGAACCGATTTAGATGAAATTTGGCATAGAGATAGATTGAGTCCCTGAGAAGGACATAGGATAGTTTTTATCCCGAAAATCATCCCTTAAGAAAGTAAAAAGCGGGGTGAAATTGAGATAATTAATGAAGTGCCTGCTAATTTGTGTGCATAATATGCTCAAATTGAATGTTTGCTATGAGAATTTTTCCAGGCGCTACACTTACTTTAGCTGCTGTTACTAAGTCCACGCAGACGAAGTCGCGGGCAAAAGCTAGTATTATAAATGCGAAAGTCTGTCTGTCTGTCTGTCTGTCTTTGTGTGTGTTCCCTCTTCACGCTTAAACCGCTGAATCGATTTAGATGAAATTTGGCATAGAGATAGGTTGAGTCCCTGAGAAGGACATAGGATAGTTTTTATCCAGAAAATCATCCCTTAAGAAAGTAAAAAGCGGGGTGGAATTGAGATAATTAATGAAGTGTCTGCTAATTTGTGTGCATAATATGCTCAAATTGAATAATTGCTATAAGACTTTCTCCAGGCGCTATTCTTACTCTAGCTGGGGTTACTAAGTCCACGCAGACAAAGTCGCGGGTAAAAGCTAGTATTTAATAAATGTTTTAACCCATACGTCTTACTTAAGGTAGATTTTGTTCTTATAGTAAGTCTACTAAGTTAACCGTCGAAAGCACGTAAGTGCTGTGGATTTGTTTCAAATGTGGTCTAGATCATATTGCTAACTATATATATAGAGCATGTGATATGCATTTTGCTTATTTAAAACTACTGCTCCAGAACTCTTAGTCTTATGTACTCTACTCACGAAGGCAAGCATAAGTCATTTGTTGAAGACTTGCCGATCGTGCCAAAAATCGTCCAAAATTAAGAGGGCGTGTTTCAGAATTAGTTAAGTGTAAGCCAGCAATATTTTTATCATGACCAAGTTCTTTCCTTGCGAGTTCTGCGTTTGCAATACAGTTGGATCAAGCTTGAACTCTGCACAGACTTTGCAGTAACAAAGTATAATAGTGTCAGCAAAAACGACAAATTTCTATGAAAATGGGACGTTTAATATACTCGTGCTGAGTTAGTTTCCAGTGCAGAGATGCACGTTTTATTTTGACACAGATACCTATATGGCGGCTATTTTTATTTATTTATTTAAAATTTAATTAAGGCAACAAGGCCCATACTACAAATACCTTACAAACTAACATATACCTATGCATTTTATAAACTTAAAACTAAAACACTATTTAGGCGACCAAACGTCGTGGCAACGTTGAATAGTCTGGTTTTGTGTCGGATTCGGCAGTTTGCCCCAGAACCTCGGAACCTACCTTTTTTTACCTAACCTATTTTTGCATGTAACCTTAAATAAAACTTTATTACAATATAACATTTAAAACTTAACATTTTAAATACCTAACATTTTAAATATCTGTGTTCAGTAATGACGGCAAAATTGACAAGGACGTTACGCACAGAACTACTACTGGATGGATGAAGTGGCGTCAACTCACAGGCGTGATGTGCGACAAAAAGATGCCGCTTAAAGTGAAAGGGCATCTGTATAAGACCGCTATAAGACCGGCTGTTCTGTATGGATCTGAATGTGGGCAACCAATAAGCAGCATCTAGACAAGCTGCACACCGCACACCACAGAAATGCGTATGCTACGCTGGTCAGCGGGTGTCACGCTACTGGATAGAATCCGAAATCAGTATGTCAGAGGAAGCTTCAAGATTGCCCCGATTATCGAAAAGGTCAAGGAAAAACGCTTAAGATGGTATGGTCATGTCCAAAGGCGTTCAGAAGACCATATGGTGAAACTGGCCCTAAAACTGCCAACCACTAAACGAAACTCAGGCAGACCACCTACCATCTGGTGGACGACGGTTGAAAAAGACCTATAAGAAGCTCATTTAAATAAGAACGTAGCGCAAGACCGCGGTAGATGGAAATTGAGGACAAGGAAGGCCGACCCCAAGTAAATGGGAACAGGTCTAGCGGGAAGAAGAAGATAACATTTAAAACTTTCGCGTTTTGAACACATATTAAATCACATTTACAATCGGATCGAATTTATTACTATAGTTCATAAATAAAATTAACATTGTTGCTTTGATTTGATTAGTCATTACGAAGCTTTATTAACTATTCATATATATATATAACTATCCGAACACAATTTGCAAGTTTGAAATTTTGAACAAGCAACATTAAACACATTATTATATTATCTTCCGAGCTTCACACTACGTGAAACTTATTGTTTTGTTCATTACGAAATGGAACGGAAATTAAACGCTATGTATATCGTCGCCTAGTACCCATACTTATTACCAGGGACCGGAAAACCCCTCTTTAGAATGAAGTCATTCATGTGGATTAAGCTTATCGCCTTAATCGTCTGTTTGGGTTGACATCTGATTCTGTTTATTTTATATGAAGTTAACCTCATTACTAAATTAAGCTTATGATGAACTAGAACACCATTTTCGAGATAATAAATAATCTATTTTTATCTGATAAGGCAGCTACTAGCGTGTACACTTGCCTTAGGGTCTGTTTGATTACACATTGCTTAGTGTTTAGTACGAGTTTATACATTTACTACTTTACGCAAGTACTATCTCGGACGATCGATGTTCGAAATGACATTCATATGTCATAGTTTTCAATTATTTGGTTGGTTATATGCAGCATTTAATTACCTACTTATAATGAAAAATATTTTTAGATAATAATTTTAGATTTAAAATCACTGTTATGCTAACATTTATTCTCTGTGTTTACTTGTTTAGGCACTCATCACTGGTTTAACTAAATCACCTTTCTTTAAATTGTGAGACCTAGATTAATCTATAAGTCGAAAGGGGACGACCACCTCAAAACCGGTTTTCCATACAAAAGTATTCCTCATTTTCCTCTCTGGATATTAACATAAAGGATGACTCACGTTAGACCGGGCCGTGTCCGGGCCGGAGCTTCCGGCGCTTACTTTTCTATGACATGACAGGTAATCACGTGATGCTTTCCACAGAAAACGAAGCACCGGAAGCTCCGGCCCGGACACTGCCCGGTCTAACGTGAGTCATCCTTAATGACACCAAACTTAATGCAGAAACCTAAACACTAAACAGGTGCTTTCATAAATGTATGATTGTATGGCACTAATCACCCCCCACCCTGTCATCCACATCCACACCGCACCAAAAATGTAGGTGGCTCCCCTTTTTTTCCTAATTTACATAATCCTCCTCCCTCCTCCCCTAATTTATATAATGATTACATTCGTACTAATATCTAGCATACTTTAGATTTAAAACTATTGCTGTGCCCTACCAGGGTCCATGTGAAACCTACTATGTATGTACCACTAAATGTAAAACATGGATGCAATAAATAAATTATGAATTCCTAAAATGATCTAAGGGTTCTAATGACTCACTATGATAAAGGATATCTCATCTTCTCATCATCATCAAATGCCGTAATTCTCATAGTTGCATGAACTCACATCGTTATATTCTACATATATAAACGTTTTTGAGTACCTATGTCATACCTTAATTAAGCTTCATTAATAAAAAAAAGTGATTTACTGAAGGTCAGTTAATTTATTTACGCTAACCAAATAAAAAAACCTATTTGAAGATTGTGACAGCCCTGTTTTTTTTTCTAATTTATTTATTTATTATATATATATATATATATATATAAACCTAAAAGTCCTGACTGACTGACTCACTTAAATCAACGCCCAGCCCAAACCGTTTTGGACCTAGAGAGCTGAATTTTTCACAATAGGTAGTTTTTATAACGTTAGTATCCACTAAGAAGGGGTTTAACAAAATTCATTCCCTAAGGGGATGAAATGAGGGTCCAAGGTTTGTATGGGGAAACCAGATCAGTTTCGACTAAGTTTATTCTAAACTTCACACGAGTATTTCTAACAATAAATGAGTAAATACGTGTTTCAGGGTTTTTGAAAATTCAACCCCTAAAAGGGGGAAATGTGGTTACAAAATCTAAAAATCGACATGGGTATTGTTTCTTTGGTTTATCCGGTCGCTGATTACGAGAACAACAACTATTTTAAAACATAACGTAGCAGACGTGAAATACCATCTTGCCTGTTGGAGCACGGTGGGGTTGGAATGACAAAATATCAATATGCTGTAGTTTTTATGGTTTTTTGGGACGTTAATTAGAAAAATGGATCGATTTAGATAGGTTACACTCGAAAATGAAAAACAAGCCTCCTCTCCCTCTAACATTTAAAAAACTGCTCACACCTCAGACTGCCTCTGAAAACAAAACAAAGTAACGCAGCACAAGTGTTGCGCGATTGCAAAATTATAGTTTGGGTTTGGGATGAAAGCACTATGGCGCACAAAGGTGCTTTTGAAGCGTTAAATAGAACCTTAAAGATATCCGAGGGACCAACTTCACGATGGGAGGGGTCACGGTCTCATTAGCGGGCGACTTTCGTCAGACTTTGCCCGTAGTACCGAGAGGAACTCGAGCTGACGAAGTCAAAGCATGCATTAAGGCGTCAAATATTTGGCCTTTCATAAAAAAACTAAACATTACTGAGAACATGCGAGTTCATCTTAGGGATGACATGTGAGCTGGGGAATTCTCCGATCTTTTGCTTAAAATAGGGAATGGAGAGTATCCGACAACTGAGGGTAAAATTGTAATTCCACCAGAACTTGCGTCAGTTGTGTACACCGTTCAAGATCTTATAGCCCGAATTTACCCAGATGTCCAAAACCTGCTCGATAAACCCACGGAGTGGTTGTGTGAACAGGCTATTCTGACTCCTAAGAATGACCAAGATTCCGTTATTAACGACACTTTATTAAAGGAGTTCGAAGGCGCAGAATGCCAATACAGCTCTATGGACTCTGTAGTAAATACGGATGATGCTGTTCAGTATCCTGTAGAATTCTTGAATTCACTCAATCCGCCAGGACTCATAAACTTGTCCTTAAAGTGGGTGCTCCAGTGATGTTACTGCGCAATCTGAATCCTCTCAAGTTGTGCAACGGGACCAGGTTGCGTATAAAAGCGTTACACAAAAATGTGGTAGAGGCCACTGTCATTACTGGTTGCGCTAGGGGTGAATCAATGTACATACCTCGCATACCTCTTATACCATCTGATTATCCATTTGATTTTAAAAGGTTGCAGTTTCCCCTTAAGGTCTGTTTTGCAATGACCATTAATAAATCTCTGGGTTAGTCTTTGAAAACAGCAGGGATAGATCTAAGGGGGGACTGCTTATCACAACACACGGACAGTTTTACGTGGCTCGCTCCAGAGTGAGTTCGTCGAGCAGCTTGGTCATATTAGTACCTCAAGGCAAAACCAATAATGTTGTGTATAAGGAAGTACTAATAGGTACAGTGATTGTGAGTACATTTGCGCCGTCCCACTTGAGTCTCACTGTCAGGTCTGCTGGTACTGCCGCGGAGTATGCTGCCAAAATGAAGCATGCCAAGTACTCTACCCTGGAACCAACGTAGAGACTGCGGGACCTTGGCCTGTGGAGGAAAGGGACTTTGTAAGGGAATTTGGGTCGGCGGCTGAGGGACAGGGGGTGCGACCCTCGGTCCGGATCGTACCTGGTCCAACAGACCTCGTTGGCCGTTCAGCGCGGTAACGCTTCCAGCGTAATGGGGACATTTGAGCCAGGTACGATTCGTGACGGTTATTTTATTTAAACAAAAAAAAATGACGAGGCCTGTTCCGGATATCATCATTGATATTTTTGGGACGAAGCATGTTGCTGATTTGCATTTGTAGCCACCAGACGAAGCCTGCGTTGCGGATTTTTTACACGTAACTACATTATTTTTTAAGATTTTCTCAATTTCTGTATTTTTCTTAATGTAGTGTGCACATTTTTATTGTATTGTGTAAATAAATGATTAAAGTATAGGTACAGTCAGGGAATTTTAATGTATGTCACTTTTGAACTCTATGTAATGACATTCAAGTTCAAAAGTGACAAACATTCAAATTCCCTGACTGTAAAAAAGGCCAAGCTAAGCTAATAGACCGCGGGCCAGGAACAGATTTCCATAACCAATCGCCTCCCGGGCGAAAACTCGTATAGTGGTTAACGACTGTATGATGAACCCTCGTGAACGTCAGCTGCCGCTCCGTTGGTGGGTTGAGGAATGGCAGCAAATAAAGTCTATAATTTTTTTTTGTAATCGCGTCCCGCTTGATACTTTGTCAGTTGCTATTGTGAATGAACAAAATCGTCAGCCGATTGTATCGCCGTGGAAAGACCGTCAGCTGGGCACATGAACATGTGAAAAAGAAAATTATTTTCAGTCATCGGCGTCATCGCCTCCCGTTTGATACTTTGTCAGATGATAGTTTAGATGCTATTGTTAATAAAACAAATCGTCAGCCGGTTGTATCGCGGTGGTAAGACCGTGTTACGCATTTCGGTGGCTGTCATTGCTCAACCCACCAACGGAGCGGCAGCTGACGTTCACGAGGGTTCATCATACATAGCCGTTAACCGCTATACGAGTTTTCGCCCGGGAGGCTATATATAAGCTAAGGTGATATAAATTGGTATGGCTTTTTAAATAACAATAACAATAACAATGGCTTAGTATTCTTCTGCGCGTGCGAAGCCGCGGGCAAAAGCTAGTCACCCCATAAGACGTGTCACGTGTCTATCTAATCGACCCCGTTTCACGAATGTGTCGAAATCGGGTAGTTTTTGTTGATTTTCTCTAAACTAAGCGGGTAAAAATTAAAAATATGTATACAAAATTTAAGAACCAACTAATTACACTCATTATTATTTGTAAATCAGTGTAATTACACTCATACAAAAGATCACTTTTTTATAAAATATATATGAATTCATTGTTAAAATCTAGCTAGAAGTTCAAAATCGTGTTTATTCACCCCGGTTTACGATAACATGAAACTATACATATTAGGGCATGTAATATATCATTTTCGGATAAATTAAGGATGAGGAATCTAAATTTGGCCGTGCTAAATTAAATTAAATAAAAATTAAATTATCATTTAATTCATAGGCCAAGCAATAAGAAGGTATAGAGGGAAATGCTAGGAACACAATTTTTAACTTCGTAGCTTTGTTTGGACTAGTTAGGAGAAAAACATATCAAAAGTCCCCGACCGTAACCCTGGTGCTGAGGGGGAGAGGGGGGTTTGAAGGTTAAATTTTACGGTTTTCGATTATATCTCGAAAACTATGGGTCTGAGCGCCATGGCCACTTATACAAAATGGAAAGTGATTTAATTTGTTACAAGTTTTATTAGGTAATTTTTTTTTATCTTGTATAGTTTTTGAGATATCGGCTCTTGAAGTTTATTCAGGGCTCTCATTTTTATCGTGATTATCTACATCAGTAAAGCTGCTACGCCGGGTTTGGTAACGTTCGGCGGTTTAAGCGTAAAGAGGAGTTTTATAAAAAAACATTTTTTTTTAATTTTGTTTTTACTTAGGAATGGTGTCAATGTTAAATACCGTAAATAAATTCAGCACCCCCATTTATACGAAAACGATTTCAAACCCGGCCTAGCAGCTTTACTGATGTAGATAATCAAGATAAAAATGAGAGCCCTAAATAAACCTTCAAGAGCGGATATCTCAAAAACTATACAAGATATCGATAAACTTGACTGAATAAAACTTGTAACAAATTAAATCTCTTTTCATTTTGTATAAGTGGCCAAGTCACTCAGACGCATAGTTTCCGAGATATAATCGAAAAACCGAAAAATGGAACCTTCAAACCCCCCTCTCCCCCCCAGCACCAGGGTAACGGCCGGGGACTTTAACTGGTCCAAACAAAGCTAAGGAGTCAAAAATTGTGTTCCAAGCATTTTCCTCTATACCTTTTTTTGGGCATTTATTTCCTGGCCTATCAGGCATAATACACCCATATGTTAGTCACAGCTTACATAGCTAATAAAAATAATGTTAGTGCAATTACAAAACAAATTAACATGCAAATTAACTAATGATTAGGAGCTAACTTAGGGCTAGCTAGGACACAACCGGATGAGCCTTATAATTTAACACAACACAACAAATTATCATCATTTTGACTAGAAAATGCAACAAATAATTAAAACTCAACACAATACAATTCAAATTAAATAATTAAATTAAAAATTCAATAAATAAAATTCAATTATTATTAAAAATACAAGTATTCCGATATATAGGTATTCACATTTGTCAAATTTTATAAATTAAAAACACAAAGAATATTCAATAAATAATAAATGCTCATTAAGATAACGTTATCCGGAGTGTATTACCATTTATAATTTACAAAGCTGGAGTGGCTAAGCTAAGATTTGGATAAGCTAAGTGAATCTGCCCCCAGCGAGTTTTGGCTTGTAATTATTTTTGATGATGTGGCTTTTTCTATTAGTAACAAGTATGCAAAATTTCAGACCCCAAAACTTTATAGTTTTTTCTAGCCAGCCGATTTTGACGTGCGTCACGTATGTTGTGCGTATAGTGTGGTATAGTAATGACAATTATATGACATTAATTATTGGATATATATATATATATATATGTATTGCTATACAAAATCATAAATCATAAATATATTTATTTATAAACAGGTTTTCATAGGTCGTACCATTGTATAAAGGAGGTATCACTATGTTTAGCCATTAGGCATAAAAATATTGTACAGATGGTGCATGCATATTTACAAACTTAATCTATGAATAAAATTTAATAATTTACTTACCTACTTAATTAATATTCTATCTAAGTCAATTTACTATCTAAGCTTAATCCTAAAAAAATTGTCAAATCTGTCTCGTCAAAAAGATGCTCTTTATATTTTACAGTGAGTTTAGGTAATTTATCAACTCTTTGTTTAGAGCTCATTATTTTAGTTTTGTTTAAGTTTATGCGCGAATTATTCTTATTCAGCCAGTCAATTATGTCCTCTAAAGTTTTATTTATGGTAACTTCTAAAGCTAGCGGGTCATTTCCAGTAAATATAATCGTGCTATCGTCAGCGAAAAGTATCATAGAATGTTGTGTTATCCGTGGTAAATCATTTATATACATGAGAAAGAGTAATGGGCCTAGTACACTGCCTTGAGGCACTCCGTATTTAATCACTTTATGCTTCGACTTCGACTAAACACATATTTCAGTTTTCGATTTAGTACAAATTTTGTTGATTCTGACTATTTGCTTTCGTCCAGTTAAATAAGATTTTAACCCTTAAATGCATGATTTTTTGTGTAACTTTTTAATAAATTGAAATAGATGTGTCATTCTGTATAAAAGTAATAAATGTGATTTTGGATAGCTGCATATTGAGCCACGGACCATCAAATATACGATGCATATACATTTAAGGGTTAAGAGATCGTGAACGTTCCCGCGTATTATTTATTTAGTCGTATAATTTATTTAATAAAATATTATGATCCACAAATTCAAATGCTTTGGACATGTCCATGTATAAAGCACAGGCAGGTCGCTTATTATCAATTTCACTCATAATTTTATGTAAAAGATCGAAAATTGCCATATTAGTGGATTTGCCTTTTCTAGCCTTTTTGCTCTTCTGCAAACAAGTTATAAGCACGGAGAAAAGCCTCGGACAGACAGACAGACGGACGGACGGACATGGCAAAACTATAAAGGTTCCTAGTTGACTACGGAACCACGAAAACAGTAGCTGAAGCATTACAAAAGTAGTCACGCACCGTCTAAAATATCTTCAACTTTTTAATTAAAAGACGGAGGTTGAGATAAAAGAGCGGGGAGTTGGCTAACGAAAAAAATAAAATAAATCTCTAAGAGACATAATTAATTTATAAGAGATTCTTTTCAGTCAAAAATGTTTTTCGATGTACCTATTGTTTGCTTTCATTTTGAGCGGGAGGATCAAATACGTGGAAACACACTGTAAAGTAAGAAGGTAAGTATTCTTCTCGGGGCCGCGGCCGTATCAAAAAAAAACATTTCTAAAAGATGTAAGTACCTATTATAATCATTGTCATCGACAATTTTGAGTTTGCTTAAATAATGACTATTTTACCTTATTTCCTCGCATGTTTGGAGAAAAGCACTATAAATGCCTCAATTCGTGGATTCGTTATCTGTGTCGGACGACGCGAAGCTCATCTACGAATTGCCCTTTCCCGGCCTCTGCAATAATGTACTATTGCTCTATTTGCCCTAAGAATTCTCATACATATTAGGTCTAGATACGATATGGATCGGATATGTCAGTGTCAAAAGCGACATTATTGTTTGAAGAAACTTCACTTTTGGCACTGACATATCCGATTCATATCGTATCTAGAACTAATATTTGACGTATCTTAAAGTTCGAATCGGGCCATTAGTTACTATGTCTTATATATGTTTGGGTGGACCTTATTCGTCGAAAAAAAAACTATTTGCATATAGGGTCCAGTTTAAGGTGCGGTAGCGACAACTAAAATTTATTTAAAAATTCTGAAAAAAATACAATGGTTTTTTAGTGGTAGATTTCACATTATATGCGGGTGCCCCGTAGAAAATATAACTACGACGAAATATCATATACCACGTCTATGTCCTTCACCCTAATATTATGTAGATAAGACAAGTCATTCCTATCCTCATCTGATATTTGAATCAGATCAACAGGCCAATTCGAACGTACACTGATATACAATTAGTTACATTCAAATGATGTCATTTATTTATCATGCACTTTATAACTAAATGACATCATTCTGATTCGAATTGGCTTCCAAGAGATAAAACTTGCATAATAAATTGAGAAATTGCACAAAGATTGCCTCTATGAAAGAGGGGGAGGGTTTAATGATTAATAATAATTCAAACTATACTATACCCACTATATGAACACTATGCAAAAACTGTTAACATCAATTTCATATTAATTTTCTTGTAATTATAAACAACGGTTCCCACATCGGTCAAGTACAAAACTTTTAAACAATGGTATTTTAACGAGCAAAGTTAAATGGTAGGAAGTTTCTCTGGTCCTAGAGGGTAAGGACATTTTTAATACCTTCCTAAGTACGCCGATAAATTGAATTCAAATGGTACCTTTTACGGTTTTTTCATTTGGTAAAGCGGTTGTGCCTAGCGGTAAGAGCGTGCGACTTGCAATCCGGAGGTCGCGAGTTCAAACCCCGGCTCGTACCAATGAGTTTTTCAGAACTTATGTACGAAGTATCATTTGATATTTACCTACCAGTCGTTTTTAGGTGAAGGAAAACATCGTGAGGAAACCGGACCAATCCCAATAAGGCCTAGTTTACCCTCTGGGTTGGAAGGTCAGATGGTAATCGCTTTCGTAGAAACTGGTGCCTACACCAGGCTTCCATGCTGGCGGCACAGCCCAGCCGCTATCCCGATTGAAATAAGGGCGGCGCCCAATCTCGATCGCTTCACGTATTTTACGCCCTAGGTACAGGCGAGTCGCACTATCTTCGGTTTGACAATGCGAGATTACTGGTACGAGAAAAATGCTACGTACCACGTAATAATATTTAGCTTGAAGCTGTGCACCGAAGACAACGGTGGCAAGAATGACGGCAACGAACGCTCACCTGCACCCCGAGCTCTGCCTGTGAGGACGATCAGTGAACCACTACGAGGTCAGTACTTTATGCCATATGTTAGCTGTTATTGTTATTTATAGTGCAACATGCAAGTTGTCAACTCTTTAAAGTCGACACCTTTTGAAGAACTCCATTCTGTAATATCTTGAGGAAACCTCGGTAGGAAGGTACACTCCACAGCTGGGGCCCGTTTATCAAAAGCTTGTAGCTTGTAATATAAGTGGAAGTCCCTTTCTAACAAAAGCTGTCAAAAAGGCCCCTGGAATATTTACGGAAGGAACATCCTTTGAAACGGTTCGCATACAGTGGGGACTATTTGCATTACAGGGTGTCAAATACTGGCGTTTTTTGCTAGATACTTGATGTTTTTCTCTAAATTAAATTCAATTAACATTCCACTAACAAATTTAGCAAAAAAAACGCATATGTGTGAATAAAAACATCCAGAAACGCAGTTTGAAGACGTAACGTATTCCTTTAATTAAGTTTAGATAATCTTTCAAAACAACAACTGGTCAAAAATACCTAGCTAAAATTATAAGCCTACACACGAAATTCCATACAAAATAAAATAACATAAGAATTTCTTATCTTTCATACAAAATGTATGAAAGGTCTATGGCCAGGATTCAACGAGTGAACATATTGGAAATTGTTACAGGAACCCAAACCCCCGGCGACACCTGCCAAGTGTACTTCAGAGAGGACACACCGGCCATCCTGTCCAAGGCGGGCAGCAATTCCAACCTGTCCGTGCTGTCCATCTACTCGGCCCCGCCGCGGAACGCTCCCGACACCTCCGATAGCAGCAACCTGAGCGACGCGGACCTGCTGGAGGACTGCATACAGAAGGGGATCGCTAACGTATGTACTACGTCTGCCCAGAGTCCTTTACAGAGGATACACCGGCCATCCACACCAAGGCGGGCAGCAACTCCAACCTAATAATATTATGTACAGTTACCACCCTAAGATACAACATACAACAAGCATATTCAAACTGTTGAAGGACGTGCATCCATCCTCTCACAGAACCTCAACAATTCATCTAGCATTTTCCCAGCAAATAAATCACACTCGGGCGCTGATGCTAAGAGCGCATTCAGGAGGGGTAACGGGCGAACAAGTGGGGATTTTCTGCGAGACACGGTTCGCGATATCGGGCCTACAAGTAGACCGAGGCCGGAAATTGACTTGTCGGCGTAGGGACAAAAAGACGCAGTAATTGCATATACGCAACAAGCTGTCGTAAGGACCTTAAAATTTCGTCTTACTTACCTCTATAGAATATGTTCTAGGCTATCATGTAAAAACGAAACATCATGTAAAAACTTTTATCACAGTTCATTTTTAAACAGTTTGCCGAGTTTGCTTATTGTAAATTGACCATCTTTGTACCATATTCTATGAAATAAACATTTGTATTTGTAACCATTTACACAAATCCGACCAGCATTTCTGCATTTTCATATTTAATTCGTGTTCAGTGCGAGCTTTAATAACGATGCTCTGTATCGTCAGCATTAGGATACGCTGTTCCAGTGGTAATACAGTGTGGTAAATCATTAATGAATATAATAAAAAGTAGAGGGCCTCCCTTGTGGGACGCCATATTGATTGAAATATACTCTTGAGTTTTTCTGATCTCAACATACTGGGAACGTTTAGTGAGGTATGAATTTAACAGATTCCAAGCTGTACCACGTACACCGTATGATTCCAAATTAATTTTGTATCAAGAAAAAACGTCTGCGGACGATGCTATTAAGCTTAGAAATAAATTAAAAGCGGAAAAATTCACTGTCTTGGGTGGGACCTGAACCCACGACCACTGGATCACTAGTACAGTGCTCTACCATCTGAGCCACCAATCGATTTGTATGATTCCAGTTTTGTGAGGAGTATTTCGTGATCAACATAATCAAATGCCTTGGTAAGATCACAGAATACCCCTCCACAATAGTATCCGTCATTAAGTGCCAGCATTACTTCAGTGACTAAATTAATAACTGCAGTTGAAGTATTCTTATTAGTTCTAAAACCATACTGACCATACTTATTCTCGTAAGCCATTTCTATTAACGTGTTTTTCCAACCTGACAGACAAACATTTCTCAAAAACCTTAGATAATACTGAAAGAAATATGAAATGTGATATAGGGCGAAAACTGTTAACATCAGACTTACATGCCTTTTTATGAATTGCAATTACTTTTGCTCTTTTAAGCTGAGATGGGAAGATACCTTGTGCTATACTTTCGTTAGACAATGCAGAGAGGAATACATAGAAGATTTATGTTACTTTTGATCATTGCAGTGTTTAAATCGTCATGGCCTCGAGCGTTGCTGTTTTTAAGATTTTTGAAAGTAAATGTCTTAAAATCTAAGTTTTCTTTACTAGCTACAGCTTTACCCACGTTTACAAATAAATTATTAAAAATGCTAGCTATTTTTCCTCTGCTCACTACAGTGTATTTGGAATTGAAATCATGTTACGATCGATTAAAGAAACGAAATAGTTAAAATATATTTATCTGTTAATTAACTGTGAAGAAAGCATATGTTGATTTTTAGGGTTCCGTACCTCAAAAGGAAAAAACGGAACTCTTATAGGATCACTCGTGCGTCTCTGTCTGTCTGTCTGTCTGTCCGTCTGTCACAGCCTATTTTCTCCGAAAGTACTGGACCAATTAAGTTGAAATTTGGTATACATATGTAAGTTTGTGACCCAAAGACGGACATGTAACGTAAACAAATGAATTTTAAACACGGGGCCACTTTTGGAGGGTAAATGAGAAAATAAAAAAAATAAACTTTTTCAAACTATATCGTGTTACATATCAAATGAAAGAGTTCATTGTGAGAATCTCAAATATATTTTTTTATGATTTTATGATAAACAGTTTAGAAGTTATTCAAGAAAATAGGCAAAAAATTACCATTCCCCCCTTTATCTCCGAAACTACTGGGTCTAAAATTTTGAAAAAAATACACAAAATAGATCTTTACCTATAGATCACAGGAAAACCTATTAGAAATTTGCAGTTACGCGTGAGTCGAACTTAATTACTTAGTTTTTGATCCGACCCGACCCCTACGGGGTTTTTAAAGACATTTCACTCACGTTTCACATAAAAAATACATTGATTTAATGTAATGTACGGAGCCATTGGAACGCGAGTTCGACTCGCACTTGGCCGGTTTTTTTTTAATATTCAAGGTTTTTTTTATATAGCGTCCCGGAAAATATATAATTTACATTTCTACATAATTATTATAATAAGATATAATGAAGTATCTGAAGATATAATGAAGTATCTGAAGCCAAGTCCCTTAACAAGGTTGATGCTTACTTTACCTTAATTGTATCATTATATCGACCTGGTATAACAGAGAGGTAACGCGTAATGTGTCGTGTGAGAGATACATCATACATGCCGCAGGCGGAGCTTTTAGACGTGGTAATCTTTTAATATATTTAGGGCATAATATGTGCCATTTTCAACCAAAAGGGTACTTATTGTCGCTTGTCAGTAAGGCGCTATTTCCTAGCTTCAATTAGAAATCAACCTTATCGGCAAGCGACAATGTGGTACCTTTTGATTGAAAACGTCACATATGAAAACAACCTTGAACAAAATACAGTTAGCAAACAAACAAATAAAGACGTATAAAACTACAAACTAACAATATAATATAAATAAATATTATGGAATAGAATAGAATAGAAATATATAATATATAAATACTTAAATACATAGAAAACACCCATGACTGAGGAACAAATATCTGTGCTCATCACACAAATAAATGCTCTTACCGGGATTCGAACCCAGGACCACCGGCTTCACAGGCAGGGTTACTACCCACTAGGCCAGACCGGTCGTCGAAATATATTGTTCACATATTGTTGTTGTTAGTCTGTAGTTTTATACGTCTTTATTTGTTCATAATCACACGTTCGATTTGTTTGATGTTTAATAAAACCACTATTTTTGTCTGTAGGGTGCGCCAAATAAATTTCAATTCATTCAATTCTATGTTAGTATAACAAAAAAAATATTATTTTTGATTATGTAATGTTTAGCGAAATAGGGAACAGAGGAAATATATTTATTAAGAGTCCCCAGCAAGCTCGGTACTCCATACAAACGTATTTACGCTCTCATTTTAAAACGACCAGCTAGAGTGCTCTGAAACTTTGTACTTGCAATAGGATAAGGTATATCTAGTACTGTAATTATTTTATGTAAGTTCAGATACCATAGTTAAAAAAATACAGCGAATTTAATTGTTTCATACAAAACTTGTTTTTGCTCTATTTAGTTTGTTTTGTAAACTGGAGCTATATAAACTAATTACAGGACTAGATATACCTCATGTCATTGTACGTGCAAAGTTTCATTACAATCCAAGACGTAGTTTTAAAATGAGAATGAAACTCCCTTTGTATGGGAAGGTAAAATTCGGCCGAGCTTGCTGGGGACTTAAGTGTTCATTCGGTAAGGATGTTTCTTTTATCTAAATTCTATTATCGTTTATCGGATTCAGTCAATCGTGATCGTGGTTCAGCAATTTATTTCATTATTCAGTAAATAAAGAAAGCACGCATTTCCTACCCCTTACCTTTGTGTAATCGAATATTTGGCCACGCTCTAGGCCGAAGCGCCGAATATTCGGAAAAAATATGTGCACATTTGAGTCATATTTATTGTAAAAACGTTCGCCTACAAAATAAAACGTTTGTTAAGATTTAACTTTTGTTGCCGAGTAGTAGGTACTGCATGTAATTAGTAATTACAGTCAAGCAAGTCTAGCTTATGATAAAAACCGGACAAGTGCTAGTCGGACTCGCCCACCGAGGGTTCCGTACTTTTTAGTATTTCTTGTTATAGCGGCAACATAAATACATCATCTGTGAAAATTTCAACTGCCTATAATAATAATAATAATAATAAAGCCATTTATTCCCACAAAAACATAAAATTTAGGCAAAACAATTACAACCAAAAGAAAAATTAAAAGAAATTTTATAAAATCGATTATCATCAATTACCTAAAGCTACTTAATCATAACTTATCTACTTATATTATATCATGCAATTTTTCAAAATATTATTGATTCCTTTTTTTTTTATACAATCTATGTACAAATTAATAATTACACATTTAAAACAATTTAATGATTAAACATTTTATATAGGTACTTTTGCATAGTTTTACTTTGAGAATTATCAATTACTTTAGATTATAATTTATTCAAGCATCTTTATTTTCATTTTGCTTTTAATTTATTCGTGTAAATAAACATAGTTGTTAAGTTTTGAAATAAATTATTATAGTTATGTATTTCATTATATAAGCATATTAAAATTTACATTAAATTATGTTATGTACTTACTAAGAATGAATATTAGTAATATTATTTAATCAGTACATCAAGAATTGCAATAGGAATATAAAGTTAAAATTGCAAAATAATTAAAATAAATTATAACAAATAAGTACTAATTATTTTAAAACGTAAAATATAAAAATAAAATTAACTAAAGTTTTTGGGGACCCAATTCTGGGTAAAGGCCTCCTCCATGCATGACCACAATTTCCTATCTTGCGCGAGTCTAGTCCAGGTGCCGCCGGCGAACTCCTCGATGTCGTCTCTCCAGCGTCTGCGCGGGTGGCCCTTGCGGGCCCTGCGCCGCGACTCGTCTACTGCCTGTTAGGTATCACGGTTCATGAAATACGGCTTGGTGACAGACAGACAGGCGGACAGCGGGGTCTTAGTAATAAGGTCCCGTTTTTTTTTACCCTTTGGGTACGGAACCCTAAAAGCAAGTGTGTGCGTGTAATCTTTACGCGCGATTGAAGTAAAACTTTTTAACAATTTTTTTTTCGGCCTGTACCGGTTGCGCCACATTAAGTACTATTTTTCAGATCTAAAAAACTGGCAACACAAAATGTCATCAAATGTCTTTGAAAAGATAACGCGAGTCTAATAGTTATTTGAAAAAATAATCAAAATAGTTTCGTTCATGTGTCAGCTGAGGGCCTACCGCGAACAACGTAGTTCGCAAATTCTACTCCTATTTGTGGTAGGCTCGCCGTACGTTCGTTAGTACCGTCAAAGATAGATATAACTCCGTAATAGATGGATACAGTCTAAGGAAAAAACGTGCCTCGAAAATCAAGAAAATTTGATTCTCGTTCAGAGGGCGCTACTAGCTTTGGCTTACTGTCGTATAGATGGCGTTGACGGTTTCGTTTGTTATTTAACAATTTTAACGCATATCAGTGAAAGAACATAGGTCAAAATCATAAAAATAATTAATGCAAATAAATAAATCATTTATCCATATTTAAATACATTTTATCGTATTTTTATAAATATTTATTTTTAGTTTTAAAGTGTGTCGACAGATGGCAGTGAATTTACTGGGGTTACAAAATTTACTATGACAGTACCGCTCTAGTATAAGTTACTCTATGGTACCGTACCGCCGGGCGCGATGCGGTAGTCTGTTACGGAGGTAGGTCAGTTTTATTCCGTTTCTGCACCCATAAAGTTTGACAATTAATAATGACAATACTTTGTGACAGATTACATAATTTGTTACTCAGTATAATAACTAATATTTTTCTGAGGTTATTATGTTACAATCTAAATACGCGATAAATGTTGTGGATATAATGTTGGTCAAGCAAATCTCGTCAGTAGAAAAAGGCGCAAAATTCAAATTTTCTATGGGACGATATCCCTTAGCGCCTACATTTTTTAAATTTGCCGCCGTTTTCTACTGACAAGATTTGCTTGACCAACTTTATGTTGCCGATTCAAAACCTTTTAATTTAATATAATCTTCAATTTGAGGAACTCGAGTGTACCGTACCGACACCGACAACCAATTTCAAATGTTTGACAGGTCAATAAAATTGGTAGGAACAGTTTGTATTTGTATGGAAAAACTAAATTGTTTGTTTCTACTATCTTTCTCTGAATTTTTCAATATATTCTCACCGTTTAAAAAACGTCCGAGTAAGGTGGCAAAGCAAAATAGGTTTTGTAATATTTGTAATTTTTCTAAATAAAATACGTTGCTTGACTCAGTTTTGATGTTTGTCTGAGCGTTACTTCCGTCAGAAAAAAAATCTTGAGTTACCCTCTAGTCGCGCCTAAAGAAGTTTTAATTCAATAATAAAAATTTAATAATCACCAAATGCCCAAGAAATGTTGTTCATTTACAATATTTACCAAGAATACATTTTAAATAAGTATTAAATAAAATGGATTGCAGTAGGTACGTTTTTAATAATTCTGCAATTAATATACAAGGTAAAAATGTCACTATCTTGGTTCTTTTGGACTTCAGTAGCGCTTTTAACACTGTGGACTTTGATATACTTCTCGCATTTCTTAATAGACTTAATGTTTCTTCTACATCTCTGTCCTGGTTCCGTAGTTACCTCTTTGGGAGACGGCAGCGAGTTCGGGTTGATGACAAGGTTTCCGAATGGACTCAACTTTCGGCCGGTGTCCCTCAAGGAGGTGTACTATCTCCTCTACTCTTTTCTATTTTTATTGATAGCATAACCAAAAATTTGCATTCGTCATACCACCTTTATGCAGACGATTTACAGCTCTATTCAGCGTCCAACCTTGATGACATCAGTTCTCTTGTTAGCCAAATTAACTCCGACTTGGAATCAATCCGTGTGTGGGCATCATCCTTCGGGCTGAAAATTAACACCACAAAGTCGCAGGCGATAATCATTGGTAGTCCTTACTCCATCTCCAAGATGTCTTACCAGGTCTTGCCAGATATTATGTTCGACGGAACTCCTATTCCTTTCTCTTCTACTGTCAAGAACCTTGGTATTACTATGGACCAGACGCTCTCATGGGATCCTCATGTCTCTGAAATCAGCCGAAAGATTTTTGCTTCTCTCCATTCCCTCAGGCGCCTGCAGAATTTCCTCCCGCTTCCGACGAAAATTATGTTGGCTCAGTCTCTTCTACTTCCGCTTCTCGATTACGCCGATATTGCGTTTCTCGATCTGAGACAGGAACTGCTTGACAAGCTTGAACGTCTGCAGAATATGTGCATAAGATTTGTATTCGGTCTAAGGAAATACGATCATGTTTCCCTATTTCGTAATCAACTTAAATGGCTTCCCATCCGCCGTCGCAGGGATCTGCATATTCTTTCTCTTCTTTTTAATGTTCTTTTTATTCCTTCTTCTCCGGTCTATCTCTCACAAAAATTCAAATTTATGGCAGATGGTAGTGGCCATCGCCTTCGATCGAGTGCAAATCTTGCACTGGCAACACCTCATCACAAATCTAGTGCATATGGTAAATCTTTTGCGGTACGAGCGGTTCAGCTTTGGAATGAGTTGTCTCCCTCCTTAAGGAAATCGCGGTCCGTTGCATCGCTTAAGGGGCAGTTAAGGAAACTGTGGCTATCGGACCAGAATTAACTGTTTGTGACTATGGATGTATATTTATTTTATAAAACGTAGGTATTATATATATTTGTTATACTGTTACTTCAAATTTTTATCTTATTTTATTTATTTTCGCCCTCTTTTATAAATTTATTGACTTTCCTCTAGTCTATTGTACGCAGTGCTATATTTGTCTACCGTTCTTCATCAATTCTCATCTACTCAAAGGTTAACTGGAAGAAATCCCTTAAAGGGATAAGTTCGCCTTTGTACTGCCTATTTCTGTGCCATATTTGTGTTCTATGTCTTTGTACAATAAAGAGTTTATACATACATACATACATACATACAAGGTGTAATAAGTATTCGGCTGAATACTGAAATTTCGGTTAAGTGGCCGAATACGCCGAATACCGAATAGTTGCCGAATATTCGTAGCATTTGTACTTTTTATTGGTAAAGTATTGGTAAGTGTCATTATATTTGTAGCCGTTCTAATATCGTTCTATAATGTTTAAAAGTTCACCGTAAGTATTATGTAAGGGTATAGTATAAACGGGAAGTCGCTATATTAGTTATTTACGATACAAGTGCGGAAAAGAGGAAATTCGAAACGAGTGGCGATAAATTAAAACACGACCGCAGGGAGTGTTTTAAATCGACACGAGTTGCGAATTACCTTTTCGCACGTGTATCGTACAACGTTTTACAGTACATATGGCCCTTTAAACTTTCGACATATGCACGAAAAGTGCTCTTTTACGCACTAGTGCGAGAAAGCAGCACCACATGTACTGTAATAGTACATTATGATACAAGTGTGCTAAGTTGGTCATCACACACGAGGAGATATTGTGCGCGCGAGCTATAAGCGAGCGCGCAATAAGAAAGCCGATGTGTGTAATGACCAATGCACACGCGTTTCATACGACGTTTTTCAACACACTTGTGAGAAAAAAAACAAACTCATATTAATCAAATTTTAATAGTTAAAACAGTTAGTATTGTGTTGCATCTGTCATACTGCCGGCCGCCCCTCGCCCCCACGAGTGCTCGCCCCGGCCGCGGGTGGCGCGGCTGGCGGGCCGGTCGGGCGCGCCGGTGCCCGCCAGTCTGACCAATTAAAGAAGGCTCCCTTTCCATGCATATTATTAGCAATCAGTTACCTTTTTAACTCAGTCGGATAATATAATGAAAAAGCACGAGTGGAATAATACACTGAAAGAGCACGCGTGTTTAATATCTAGGATTATGAGCCAAAAATCGGTGGAATAAAAACGTCGTTTTGAGCAAGTGTGTTGAAAAGTTTATTTAGAGCGAAAAGAAACCTCTTATCGAAATAGTTTTCTACAGTTACAGTATAGCCACAGAATAAGTAATAGTATTGTATAGCCACAGAAAAAGTATCAGTATTGTATAGCGTACGTCGACGCGCGATCTCAAGCGATCCACGTCAGATAACAGTTTGCTTAGAACTAGGTTTAGACCCCAAGCGGCACAAGTTCCTTCATGAAGTCAGTAGGTATACACTCGCAATGCGGTCAAGTAGGATTATTTGCAAACACTCGTTGCCGAGCATAGACTCGACCAACTTTTTTCATTTGATTTTCAATGGAGTTCAGTTGGAACTTATACGTACACTACTTGTACTTGAGGCCGTTCAGCTGCAACTACGGCGACTGGAATCTAGTTCGCGTTTTGAACTTGAACAGAACTAGAAAGAATCAATTTCAGTCGCTAGCACAGTGATCTTAGTTTTAATTGGGTTTTCCCGGATTTTCGTAATTTAGGACGGCGTCGCTACATTTGAACAAAATGCCAACAGCCACGGTGTGTATTCGAACGTGTTGAGTCTCGCTCAAAATGTGTATATACTTACTCGTACTATAGCACATGTCATTTATATGAGCGGTTTCCCTTAGAGATTGACACGAGGATTTACCTACAGCAGAATATTATCACGAAAGGCTTGTTTATAGGTATATACGGCAAATAACCTCGGAATATATAGTAATTTCTATCACTCTTGTGTCTTATTCTCGGAAGAACAGACTTATGCGAGTGTTAGGGATTCATAACTGAGAAACAAACTTTAGTACCAACTTATTCCATTTATTGATAAACTTCTTGTCTCAGAACGTAAATAACTAGTCGTATTTAGGTATTTTATGTACTCGAACCATTTAATTGCCTGATTCGCCCACGTTGACTTTAACAATAAAGCTTAATTCTTCGCTGCCGTTTATGTAGCTGTTAACAAAAAAAAAGAACATATTACTTAAACTGAGACTTAAACCGTGCCGCCGTGTATAAAATTAAACGAACTTACCTGTAAGTGAAGTTCCATTTATATTATACGATATGCCTGGCCCGAGACATGTCTTATTTATATTCACTTGTAGTACCAACTTTTTCACGTGATTTTCAGAGTTGGCCGCAAATAGAAATTTAAAACTCGATGACAGAGCTGACAACTTCATTACTTTTAGAGCATTCCTGCACTCACTGGACTTGCCTGTGAACTCCAACTTCCATTAAAGGGGAGAACATTACTGTTAGTAAATATACAGGGCGGGAGGGCGTCACCTGTCTCAGGCTAGGTCGTATAATATAAATGGAACTTCACTTACAGGTAAGATCGTTTAATTTTATACACGGCGGCACGGTTTAAGTCTCAGTTTAATTAATATGTTTTTTTTTGTTAACGTCTACAGGTAAGTTCGTTTAATTTTATAATTATACGATACTGCCTAGCCCGAGACGTGCCCGAGACAAACACCTTCCTAGTCAAGAAAAGTAGGTAGATGCATGTCGCATAGAATCTGGCTTGCGTGAACCTTTTCATGTCCCCACCACTCAAGCAGCCATAACTTGAATTAACCACCGACTTATTTTATAGTCTGGTTGAGGCACCGACTTAAAGACGATAAACTATACAATACAAATACTCTTTACTGCACACCTCAATGAAAGAAAACAATGCAGAAACAATTTCATAAAAATTGTTGATTAAAAAAACCTATTTTAAAACAGTTGCTCAAAAAATGCTACTTTTCGTGGCTGTTTAGCGTGCGGAAAGTTGGTTTTCGCGAACTAGTGCTTTTTACTTTTCCAAATTTTTTAAATTTTTACTTGTTTCAATTCATGACTACTTATTGATGAGTGTTAATATTAGTTTCCTTTAAACGTCGAAATCAACATAAAAACCTACTGTTAATGTAAGAATACGAAAAATATGCATATTTCATATTTTATTACTTACCTCTTCATCATTATTCAAATTTTATTGAATTGAAGCTAATTTATTTATAATTTTAATTTTAATTTATTTATTTTACAATTTATGTGTGTTTACTAATATATTTTTAAGAACTGTAAACTAACAAAATATGGGCCGACAGACCTGAAATAAAAATTTTCAATCAATCAATTAATCAATCAATCAATCATTTATTTGCACATAAAACATAGTATAATGCATGCAAATACATTTATAAGACACATTACTCCACCAGTAATGTCGAAATATGCCAAGCCAATATATTATATATTTCAAGCCAATGAAGAAGATGTCACAATTCCTGAGGCCTGTAAAATGCAATACCCCTCTACAGATTGCAGGAGTGTACAGGCTGGACTGTGAGTGTGGCCTATCATATGTCGGGCAGACGAAACGGAGCATTTCCACTCGGGTGAAGGAACACATAGCTGATGTCAAGCACCGTCGACCTAGGTCTGCAGTCTGTGAGCATGTCATGGATAAAGCCAATCACTCAATCAAGTTTGATAAGCCTCTGGTTCTTGCCAAGGAGAAGCGTTACATACCCAGAATGCTGCGCGAGGCCATTGAGATTAAGAAATATCCAAACTTTAATAGGGAAGATGGCTTTTCTCTACCACCAGCTTGGGATCCTGTAGTCCATCTGATAAAGGAGCAAGCGAGACATAGACTGTGAGACCTTAGTGTTGGATGATGTTGGACATTCTGAGTATAATATGTTTTGAAAAGATGTGTCCCGCCGAGTTTGTTGCCGGTCCCATATTGGGATACCCTCCTACAATTTAGGAGGGAATTAAATTTTCTCGGGTCCGTGGTGTAGGGTTGGAGCCGGCGTAGTTTTTATCGCGTATATATATATATCTTTACTTGAAAATAATTGTAGTGTATAACTAGCCTTATGAACCGATTTTGCATGTACAACCAGCCTTAAAGTTTATAGTCTATGATTGTTCATTATTTTAGTATGTGGGTATTTTTGCACTTTGTAATTTTTCCTCAGTCACCCGTTGACCACGAACGCTGTAAAGGGTTCGAAACGTCGGGATGTATTATAAATTCAATATACGCGATATAATCCGTTTTCATAGTTTTATTTCATGAGTAACTATCGCGGTAACCGAAGACAATATTATTAAGATTTGTGAGACAGCCACATACCCAAACAGAGGATAGCACGGCGAGAGATCCGATTACAAGAAAAAATACATATTCATAGAGTCTGATCACACTGAATTTCGAATCAAGAAATAGTCGAAATAAGCAAGAAGACCATACAGAACCCAGTCAATTGTAGAGGCGTAAATATACTCAACTAACGGGTAGCTCTAATCACAAACAGGTCGATAGACAGCATAGAGATGTGAAGCATCATTTGATAATTTCCATTAATGATCAACATTATTAAAAGCTAGGATAAATAATTACACGGTTTAGACTCACTTGTGTTAGTCACTCGCGCGCCGTGTAATTATTTAATGTTAGTATATCTCACAACAGTTTAAATTCGATTCTCAATTAGCTTTCAGATATACTTTGGATTTAGGTAATTGATAAAGCAAAGGCCAAAAATTACGAGCTTCGCGCCACTGTACAAATGCACGGGTTACACTGTTAGGCTACTGCCGCTGTTTTGTTTACGCAATGTTTTTTACGCAATTAAATTTGAGATTAACTTTAAATTTACAGAAAATCGGAGACCAAAAACAACAGCCAGCTAAATTTCAAATAAAAATTAATGTTTTTCTCCGTTATCCTACATGAACCTCTAGGTGTCTCACTGTTGTAAGTAGGTAAGTACCTATATATAAATCTCAGTCGGTATTCGAGATTCGAGCTGTCAGAAAATATGTATTTAGAATCTCGAATTGTGAAATACTCAGTTGAAATATACATTTCTAACAGATTTTTGGAACATTTATATTTGGCAGTATAAGGCTGTAAGCAATTGTAACACAAAAACTTGGATTGTATGTAGTCTAAGGTTGCACGTAGCTTAAGGCTCTATCTAAAAGCTCCTTTATTGTAGGAATTGATTGAAGTCTCAGATACTGCATGAGTTGCAGCTCTGGCACGTTTCCTTCGTCCATGACACACTGGAACAGGTTTTTAAACGCAGGCCACTCGCGTATGTCACCGCTGTATGTCGGAATTTTGGGAGTTTGTACACCGGTTGACTTTTTGGCATTGACGTCCTCTTCTTTTTTCTCCAACAGTTTGTTATTATAATGAGCGCCAATAGTACGGTAATATCGACAGTATCAGCATGGTTGCATCTTTATCACCTGTCACTATGCCTGTCACTTTCGCACTTACATACTTGTTAGAACGTAACAGGCGATAAAATGCTACCGTGCTAAGCCCGCTGGACTCCATGATCAATCGTTCGTCCGCTTTCTTATCGTCTTGTTCTAAGAGCTCAATTGTCTGTTGAACTTGATCGAACTTCTCCATTTGCGTAGATAAGTCGGCACATCGCAACTTTATCTATTCTGTTGAAACTATCTTTGTCGGATGAATCCAATCTAGTAACGTAATAGTTTACGATTCTGGTCACCTTACCTTTTATTATGCTTCTTGTACTTTTTAACGTTTTATATTCTCACACACATTCGAGGTATGGAGCAGCATATTAGGTGTGAAACTCGGGGATCGCATCCGGAACACCACGCTGCGCTCTAAAACTCAAATAATAGATGTAGCTCGGAAAGCGGCCAAGTTAAAGTGGGACTGGGCTGGTCTTGTCTGCCGCATGCCGAATGACATGTGGGCCAAAATAACCACAGAGTGGGTGCCCCATGAGTCAAACCGGGGATCCGGCAGACCTCGTCGGCGATGGCGGGATAACTTGGACTCCTTTTTGAGCGACTGGCCAGATGTAGCTCAAAACCGGGAGGAGTGGAAGAAGAGGCCTTTGCCCAGAAGTGGGACACAATAGGCTCGTAATAATAAATAATAATAATATTCTCACAGTTCCAACAGCCTCGTGCGTTAGAGTCGCCTTGCGCCTTCTGGAAACATTGCGTGGGTGAACTTCCCGTCTCTCCTACTATCCAGACTCCAGTCCTATCTACTGGGTGCTCCGGTGTCTCGGGCAGGCTGCGGGTGCCTACGGAGGGGTGGCAGGGATTGTTGAGTAATAAGCCGGTTTGTGCCTTTGCGCGCGTACTTTGTTTGATTTCGCGTTTGAGGCTTAGCCGGTGTGAGGTGACGCTGACATACTCCACCGACTCGCTGCCGCTTAGGTTGGATCAGCAGAGCCATGCGAGCTTACAGTGCTATTTTGTATCAACGTCGCGTCCCGCTTGTTGTCTGATCTGCTGGCTGAAGTTACCCCAAGTATCAGAATTAGTATACCTAAGTATAAACTTGCGTGGATGATACAGTATAGCAAAAATCTACTATGTACCTACTCCAAGCTTTTTTGCTTATTAGCAATTGTCTTTCCAAATTGCCGGCTGACTCTTAACTTCGCGAGACGTAATATAAATTTTGTGTAACGATTCCAATTTCAAGTAACTAGATACATGTCAAAGGACGAATTCGTGGTAAACGTCTTTTACTTTTATGTTTTATTGTCGTGTTCTTGCGGAAGACGTGATTTAATAAAAGGTCGCTAGCCGCCCCGGCTTCGCACGGGTACCTATACCCTATACCGGGGACGCTGCCGTATCTATGGCGAGGGAGCGGGGAAAATGAGAAGCCGTATGCTTGTTTGCCACCATTTTGCCACCGACGTGGTATAAGAAAAACATAGCCTACGGTGACTGTAAGCAATCGCGCGGGTTGTATGCTCGTTTGCCACCGACGTAGTATTAAAAAAATAACTCAAAAACCGCTTATCCGATCATGTACCGTCCGCTCTTTCTTTCAGAGCGATTGTTTCCGAAAATAACTATTCACATGGTTGTTAGAGACCCGTTCGTTCGGGTTTGTTTTCAAAGACCTATCCAATGACACCAAACCATAACCCTAAAGTGAAAAAAATATTCATCCTCACTACTTTGTAGAGGAGGTACTACGGAACCCTAAAAAAGAAAGTTTACGTGCACGTTGCCCTTTTCGTGCGTAGCGTGGGCCGCGTGCACCGCAGTGGGAAATGTGGATATACCTATATGTAGCTGCCCAATGGACCCACGTGGGTGACGTGTACCTACCTACCAATAGTCCTACCTATAGCGTGTGCGTGAGCACTTTGTGAGTAATTGGTCAAATAATGTATTGAAAATACGGACATAAATGGTTGCTGACACATTTAGATTAACAGAAACTATTAGATGATGAAGCCGAGTTTGGTGTAGGTTTCAAGAAGATACATGACGACTGGTACATGTACGATTGGTACATGACGACAGAATGGCATTATAATAAAAGCAAAATTAAAATACAGGCTGGGCCAGTGGATAAATGCATGTAAAAGAAAATAATCAATTTTTATGTTTTTAAATAAAAATTATAATTGAACAAGTTTGGGAACAAATCAAATTATTTTATTAAATATTTTGATTTGTGTTTTTTAAAGTAGTCACACTACTATATATAAATTAAAAACTGTAATAGATGTCATATATTAAAGAAAAAGTGACGAAGCCCTCCAGTGGTGAAGGCCGGATTCGAACCGGCGTCTTTAGCTATCGCGGCTAACGCCATGAACCCCTAGGCCACCCCGCCACGGCGGTGCCCGTCCGAATTTCTCGACTATATGCCATCTTAGTAAGACTAGGCGTCTTTGACCAGCTCTAAGGGCAAGCAGTGCGCGCTTGCACCTCCTAAACGAACTCCTTACGGATTTACGTTGTAGCGAGAGAGACTGGTGCTGCCATCTATGAACAAGTTTGGGAACAAATCAAATTATTTTATTAAATATTTTGATTTGTGTTTTTTAAAGTAGTCACACTACTATATATAAATTAAAAACTGTAATAGATGTCATATATTAAAGAAAAAGTGACGAAGCCCTCCAGTGGTGAAGGCCGGATTCGAACCGGCGTCTTTAGCTATCGCGGCTAACGCCATGAACCCCTAGGCCACCCCGCCACGGCGGTGCCCGTCCGAATTTCTCGACTATATGCCATCTTAGTAAGACTAGGCGTCTTTAATAAAATAATTTGATTTGTTCCCAAACTTGTTCATAGATGGCAGCACCAGTCTCTCTCGCTACAACGTAAATCCGTAAGGAGTTCGTTTAGGAGGTGCAAGCGCGCACTGCTTGCCCTTAGAGCTGGTCAAAGACGCCTAGTCTTACTAAGATGGCATATAGTCGAGAAATTCGGACGGGCACCGCCGTGGCGGGGTGGCCTAGGGGTTCATGGCGTTAGCCGCGATAGCTAAAGACGCCGGTTCGAATCCGGCCTTCACCACTGGAGGGCTTCGTCACTTTTTCTTTAATATATGACATCTATTACAGTTTTTAAAAATTATAATTATTATTATTTATGAAATAGGAGGCAAACGAGCAGACGGATCACCTGATGGTAAGCGATTACCGCCGCCCATGGACACCCGCAACACCAGAGGGGTTGTAAGTGCGTTGCCGGCCTTTAAGATGGGAATACGCTCTTTTCTTGAAGGTGTGAAGGTCATATCGGTCCGGAAATACCGCAGGCGACAGTTCATTCCACAGTTTACTGTGCGAGGCAAGAAGTTTCTAGAGAAACGCACAGTTGAGGACTGCCAACCAAGTGGTGAGGATGGTAATGTTGTCGCGTAGGGCGATGGCGAAAAGAAGCGGCAGGGATTAATCCGAACAATTCCTCAGAGCACTCCCCGTTATACACGCGATAGAAGATGCAGAGCGAGGCCACATCTCTACGCAGCGGCAGGGAGTCAAGACTTTCTGAAATACGCTGGCAGTCGACAATTCGAGTCGCTCTTCGCTGGATGCGGTCCAGAGGGAGAAGCTGGTATTGGGGTGCCCCTGCCCATAGATGAGAACAGTATTCCATGTGTGGGCGAACCTGCGCTTTATACAGCTGTAGGCGGTGGGCCGGCGTGAAATACTGTCTCGATCTGTTGAGCACACCGAGCTTTTTTGAGGCTAATTTGGCCTTACCCTCTAAATGGCCGCGGAACTGGACTTCACTCGAAATGTCGACGCCGAGGATTCCGATACTGGCTGCGGCAGTCAGGAGAGTAAGTAAGTAAGTAAGTAAGTATTTATTTGCAAAGAATAAGTAGGTACAATAGTGTCTTAGGTGGTAAGTGACAATTAGTTGCTTATTCTGCTATTTGTACTATACAGGTTGTACTAGCATGCAAAAATCTTAAAACTAGAAACTACTACAAATCTGGCTGTATATCTTGAGAAAGGAAATCTTATACATTGTAATAGCTTTTATCAGTCAATAGCTTCATCAATTTATTTCTAAATCTATGTACAGGTAGTTCTCTTATAGTTTTAGGTAGTTTGTTAAAAAGTTTCATGCACATAACAAAGCAGTGATTAGTGTATAATGCTGTCCTGGGAACACAGTCATGAACCAGCCTTCCAGGATCCCGTTGATTTCTAGTAGAGGCGCTTTCAGCTGTAGTAAATAAATACATATGCCTCTTTACAAACATGCAGATTTCCAAAATGTATAAGCATGGTAGCGGTAAAATCCTAAGTTTTTTGAACGATGGTTTGCATGTCTTGTAGGGGGCTAAATTACAAATAGCACGTATACATTTTTTCTGTGCTACGAATGGAATATTAAAGTCTGTGCAATTTCCCCACAAAATGAGCCCATATCTTAACACTGAACTAATATATCCATGATACGCGGCTAATGCTGTATGTAAACCTGATGAGCGTCTTAACTTACGTAGTACATAAACAAATCTATTTAGTTTAGAACGGATCTTTCCTATTTGTGCTTGCCAATCCAAATGTTTATCTAAAACTATCCCTAAAAAACTTACACTTTCCATTTCTTGAATTGTCTCATTTTCGTAATGTATATTGATCCTAACATTTTCGCCAAGTTTGGTGTTAAATTGTATGTAATTGGTTTTACTAATATTAATTTGCAAATTATGTAATTCCAGCCATTTTATAACATTTCTCAATGTCTCATTGACTTTACATTCATGTTCTTCGATATTTTCATTCTTTTTTGATGTAACAATAAAGGATACGTCATCAGCAAACATAACAGATTTATATGGAATTATATCCGGTAACTCATTTATATAAGCAATAAATAATAATAAAGTGCTCTCAAAACGAGGTGACACGACAAACTCTAACTTTTTTGCGGTAAACGCGCAAACCTGTGTCTTGGTAGGGTTAAAACGGACTAAGTTTAGTCGACCCCATTCAGAGATTTCTTTTAGGGAAGTCTCAATTTCAGACACAAGCTTGTTCCGGCTCTCGATGACGTTTTCCCGAGAGATATTGGTGCGGCCGGTGTAAGAGGCATCACCCGTACTATCATCAGCATAACAATGAATTTCGCTGATTTGCAGCATGTCATTGATATGCAGAAGGAATAGCGTGGGTGATAGCACACAGCCTTGGGGGACACCAGCATTCACAGACATGGAGTCTGAGCATTCGCCGTCAACTACGACCTTTATGCTTCTGTCTGCAAGAAAGCTACTGACCCATACACATAATCTCTCGGGAAGCCCATAAGATGGTAGCTTCGAAAGAAGTGCTTTGTGCCAGACGCGATCGAAGGCCTTCGCTATATCCAAACTAACAGCCAATGCTTCACCCTTTGTCTCGATCGCCTGTGCCCAACGATGTGTCAGGTAGACTAGAAGATCACCAGCCGAGCGGCCTCTACGGAAACCGTATTGTCGGTCACTAAGCAACTGGTGGTCCTCTAGGTACCGAAGGAGCTGGCAGTTGATAATGGACTCCATTAACTTCGAGAAAAGGGAGGTTATAGCTATTGGCCTGTAGTTGGACGGATTTGAGCGGTCGCCTTTTTTAGGGATCGGGTGCACCAAAGCTGACTTCCACGAGGTCGGGACTACGCCGGAAGAGTAAGAGAGCCGAAAAAGACGCGTTAAGACCGGTGCCAACTCGGGAGCACACATCTTCAGCACAATCGCAGGGATTCCATCGGGCCCACTCGACTTATGAGTGTCGAGGGAAAGAAGTGCTTTGCGCACCGAGCTTTGGTTGAACCGGACATCCGGCATATAGCTCTCGCACCGCGGTATGGTCGGCGGCGCGTTTCCCTCGTCATCCAAAGTCGAGTTGGACGCAAAGAGTTTGCCCAGAAGATCGGCTTTGTCTTTTGCGTCGTGGGCCAATGAATCATTCTCCGTGTGCAGAGGTGGAAAAGATGGCGTGCAGAAATTCCCCTGGATAGCTTTGGCAAGAGACCAGAACGCACGAGTTCCCGACGGGAGGCGCTCTAATTTCTCGCCAATTCTACCAATGTGCAGCGACTTTGCTCTGGCAATAACTCTTTTGAAGGACCTGGAGGCATAGTTAAATTTCTTTTTTAGTGCGGTAGTCTTTACATCCCGTACTGCCTCTGCGTCTACCCAGGCTTGGTAACATTCCTGCTTTCGGCGAGAGGCCTCTTTGCAGGAGCGACCAAATCAAGGTTGGCAAATGCCACCAACAGGGACCACAGAGGATGGGATGAAAAGCTCCATTCCCTGCAGCACCACGTCAGCAACAGAATCAGCAACGACGTTGGGATCGTCCGGCGTGAAGCAAACCTGCCTCCAAGGGTAGGATGCAAAGAAGGACCGCATCCCGTCCCAATCTGCTGACCTATAGTGCCACACACGGCGGTCACAAGCAACTCGACGACGCGGCGGGTACGCGAGTGGCACCGTACTCCGGATCAAGCAATGATCCGAGGAACCGAGTGGGGCTTCAACGGATACATTGTAGTCAACCGGATGAGAGGTCAGCAGAAGGTCCAACAGGGAAGGTTCATGGCCTTCCACATCTGGGATTCGCGTAGGCGCAGTAACCAATTGTGTCAAGCCATATGCCAGAGCAAAGTTGTAAACAGATCTGCCCGCATGATCAGTCTTGCTAGAGCCGAGCCATTCGGCGTTGTGGGCATTAAAATCACCAAGTACAATGATCTCAGCGGAAGGGATCTGCTGCTGCACAGAGTCTGCAGCCGTTTGGATCTGCTCAATGAGTCGGTCAGTTTCGGCATCACCGCTATGGGACCTATATAGGCACGAATAGACGCGGGGATGGTCATCGTTGTCTATACGCAGCCATAAGGTGGAGAGGTCCCTACCTTCAAGATTGTTGAGGCGACGAAAACTTATATCGTCTCTAACGTACACGCACACCCCAGCCCTAGGCGAAAAGGAGTGTTCCAGTCCGTACCCAGGGTAGGAGAGGTAAGATGTGTCCGCTGGAGACGCTATCTGCATCTCAGTCAAAAAGAGCAAGGCCGGCTTTGCTGTCTCGAGGTGTAGGTGGACAGCATTAAGGTTGAAATGTAAACCCCTGATGTTGCAGAAGTCCACGGCCAGCGTGGCAAGGGGTGCCGAAGTTGCTCTTGCCTCGGTTTTGCCCCCCCCCCCCCCCAGAGTACGAAATGGGGCGGCCTCGGCGTCCACGCTCAGGCAAAATGTTACCTGAGCATGGAAGCCCAGTGAGGGGTTCTCCAGCGCTAGTGCAGCAATTGGTACCCTCCTGGGGTAACCTCTTTAACTGCGCCATCATCATTAGAAAGGGAGGGTTTGGGGGTTGTAGCTATCTGGGAACCTTACTCACCATCAGGAACACAACACTACATGCCTACAAAGTAGGCAGCAGTGCTATTATGGCTGTGGTCTTCTGTGAGTTGGAGGTACTTCTCCAGTTGGGCTGCTCCAAATTTAAGCGTGATGACATAACGCTGTGCCCTACCTCTCTTGTTGGACGTAGTTTAAGGACATACCCGGGCCCGGGTAAATTAGAATTTGGGATAAACAAATATTTTTTTTAAATCATCAAGATGTCGTCCGTAGCGGTTGCGGCACTCTTCCAGTCTTGCTTGTAAATTTTCAAAGACTTAACAAGACTTTCGTGTTAAGAGATTTCCTGGCTCCGAAACTTCACGAATCGTATGGTTACAACAACAACACATGATTTCAGCAAGACGGGGCCACCTACCATACAAGTAACGTGACCCTGGAAGTTTTGCGTGAAATGTTTCCTCAAAGATTGATATCGAGGCGAGGTGACATTGCTTGGCCTCCCAGGAGCCCTGACTTAACTTCGGCAGACTTCTTTTTGTGGGGTTACTTGAAAAGTAAAGTGTACTCCAATAATCCGACAACCACAGCAGAATTAAAGGAGAATATTCGTCAAGAAATCCAATCAATATCTCCGCAACTTCTAACGAAAGTCTTTCAAAATTTACAAACAAGACTGGAAGAGTGCCGCAACCGCTACGGACGACATCTTGATGATTTAATTTTTAAAACGTAAAATTTATTTCTTTATCCCAAATTCTAATTATAATTTTTATTTAAAAACATAAAAATTGATTATTTACTATTTTTTTTAAATGCATTTATCACTGGCCCACCCTGTACAATACAAAAAGAATGTCAACAATCAAGCAAGCAATTAAGCAAGTGTAATCGTAATTTCAATGTTATTTTATTTGAAGGTATCATATTTTGATATAATAAGTTAATTTTACAGAATTGTATGTAATTTAATATTGTTTATACCTTACGTTTTTTCTAGCTTTATAAAATAAATGACTATGACTATGGCTAGGTAGCTACCCAAGTCGTTCATATCAATAAACATGTAAAAGAATAAAATTTATTTCAATTTGTAGTAGTCGTCTTGTCATGAGATATTATTTGATTAAAAGTTGATTTTGAATTTAACGCTCTCAAGCAACAAACGGCTTGTTCCATCTTCGTGGAAGACGGCCCTTGTGCACCCGGTGCCTAAAAGATGAGACCGATTGAATTACAGGCGTATCGCTATTACCTTTCTTCTCTCTAAGGTCATGGCTCATGGAGTGTATAATTACACAAAGCTTGTAAGATATAGTCTGCATCTTCTCAAATGACTTTTTCGCCTAAGACGGTAATCTGTTAAACAAAAGCCATTGTTCCGTTTGTTCGAGCGGTCGCCCATTGTGTACCATTGAGTCTGAGCGCGTGGTACGGCGCGTGCCATTGTCAGAGACAATGGCATACAATGGGTGACCGCTCGCAATAAAAGGAACAATGGCTTTTGATTAACAGATTACCGTCTTAGGCGAAAAAGTCATTTGAGAAGATGCAGACTATCCTATGTTAACGGCACCAATCATGTCATGGGACATTTAAGAGAAAATTTGGAGTGTTTTTGATATTTCACCGACACCTGTAAAATTTGTACCGCTTATTCGTCCTTTATGTTTTCGATATATTTAATGAAAGCTACTGCAATTGGTTTCAATATTATTAATGAATTGAAACTATGTTAGTTTTGCTCCCGTCATGGGATGTATGTATGGCGTCATTAATTTTCAAACTAACAAGTATCAATGAAAAATTAAACTTTAGCAGCTCTATGGCTCTTGTTTATGTTAAAACGTTGCCAGCATTTAAAAACTCATGGTAAATACCTATTTTACAGGATTCTATACCATCTCATTTCCGGTGCCAGTTCCATCATAGGGGTGTTTCCTAAAAAAACGGGCCAAGTACGATTCGGACTCGCGTTCCAAGGGTTCCGTACATTACACAATTTTTAACAATGTATTTTTTATGTGAAACGTGAGTGAAATGTCTTTAAAATATCCGTAGGGGTCGGATCAAAACTAACTAATTAAGTCCGACTCACGCTTAACTGCACATTTCTTAGAGGTTTTCCTGTCATCTATAGTTAAAGAACTATTTTATGTATTTTTTTTTCAAAATTTTAGATCCAGTAGTTTCGGAGATAAAGGGAGAATGGTAATTTTTTGCCTATTTTCTTGAGTAACTTCTAAATTGTTTATCCTAAAATTATAAAAAAATATATATTTGAGATTCTCACAATGAGTTATTTCATTTGATATGTAACACGTTTGAATAACTTTATTTTTTTAGGGTTCCGTACCCAAAGGGTAAAAACGGGATCCTATTACTAAGACTCCGCTGTCCGTCTGTCTGTCCCCAGGCTGTATCACATGAACCATGATAGCTAGACAGTTGAAATTTTTACAGATGATGTATTTCTGTTGCCGATATAATAACAAATACTAAAAAGTACGGAACCCTCGGTGCGCGAGTCCGACTCGCACTTGGCCGGTTTTTTTATTTTCTCATTTATCCCCCAAAAGTGGCCCCCATGTTTAAAATTCATTGTTTACGTTACATGTCCGTCTTTGAGTCACAAACTTACGTATGTGTACCAAATTTCAACTTAATTGGTCCAGTAGTTTCGGAGAAAATAGGCTGTGACAGACGGACAGACAGACGCATGAGTGATCCTATAAGGGTTTAAGAACACCGTCCAATCAAAAGGCCAATGTCATGGAGAGCAATCGTGGCAGGAGCTGTAAATGCGTGTCTTGCAACAAGTGTGAGAAAATTTAAGTGGAACCTTGTTCATACTGTAGCAAAACCAGCAGCAGTGTGTGTGTGTGTGTGTGTGTATTGAAATTGAAAACCATGTTTAATTTGTAAAGTTGTCGTAGTCAAGTGAGATGTCTCGCCGCGAGCGCTCTTAATGTGCGAAAGCAATTAAATACTTGGAAGCGCAATCACACGTTGTTTATTATATTGGTGTCGTAATTTCATTTGTTGCCACCATCCAGAGCGAATCAACGGTATGCTCAAGTGAGCGTTTTAGACATTAGTCACTAATCTATTATAAAAGTGATAATCGTAATTATAGAAGTTTCTGTTTCAAAGTTTAGAATATAATTTACTTCTATTCAAAACAGATCGTCGTGGTCGCACACATGGAGACTGTATAAAGGAGCCAAATCTCTATGTATGAAAAGTGTCCATCAAAAAACAGTAATTAGGCGGCGCCACCATACACCGAAATACTACCAAAAATAACCTACGTAATTTGGTCGGGTTATTTGTTGCCTTATATGGTTCATGTTATACTCATTACTCATGTCCGTGAGCCTAACTAGCGCCACCGGAGAGATTAGGAACTATTATTTAAAGCTTAACGCGGTCACTTTTACAACAATTCTGCCATAAGAGGTTGCGATCCTTTCTATACCATCCATAGTCAGAATCTTATATCTTATTAGTGTCATAGATAAAAAAAAATCAAAAAGGTCGAAGAAGGTTTCATACTATTTATGACCTCATGAGCTACTAACACATACACGCTGCTCCAAAGTAAAAAAAATCGTAATTTGTTAATTTCTTCGTAACCGCTACACCGGTTGTTATGATACTTTGTATACTGGTTCTAAATACCCTATTGCATATGTACATTTCGGCTTTGTCCAATGGCTAGGGACACACTGTATAACATTTAGATTCTATACATTTTCCCTTTATATCTTAGTATTATTTTAACTTCAAGATTTCAAAAGGAGGAGGTTCTCAATTCGGTTGCATGTTTTTTTTTCAGGTTTAAGAATCTTTATTTCTCAAGAACATATAACAAAACTTCACTTAAATGAGAAAGATTTATATAAAAAAAAGTTATTAATAAATTATGCATGCATAAATTAACATGTTGGCCTATAGTATAGGTTTTTTAAAAGAAAGAATGGCAACGCGCATGCGACACCTCTGGAGTTGCAGAGTTGCAGGCGCCCACAAAATACATTTTTAATGTTTGTTACTCCATAACTCCGTCATTTCTGGACCGATTTTGGAAATTTTTTTTTGATTGTAAGTATATACATACAGATTGGTCCCGTTTTTGTCAAAACGCACAGCAGTTCTGATGATGGGATCCATGAGGAATCGAGGAAACTCCTCAAATGTTAAAGGCATACATATAGTGAGTTTAGTATTTTCATCGACAAATCAAGCACTTACATTTAAAAAAGTGACATTTGATGAAGTGAACTGCTGATGATGATCAGAACGGAACTCTTCAATGACGCGTAGTTCACGTTTGGCGATTTGTACTCTTCTTTATGTTTGTTAAACAACTTAAGTTGCGCTCTAAGTCTCTTTGGAGACCTTGCAAAGAGACTCAGGGTCGTAACTGGGGACCTGAGAGCTGGCAGTTACCTCGCTCAACGCATCAGTCTGGCAGTTCAGCGGGGTAACGCAGCCAGCCTCTTAGGGACCTTGCCGCAGGGGCCTTTTTTAGATTTAGTTTAGTTTAGTTTACTTTTATTTTTATATTTATTTAGATTTATTGTAATTTTAAGTAGTTGGTATTTATTGTTTTATGCTGTATATTATGTTTTCAAATAAATAAAATATCATATAGTTTAGTAAGACATATTTTTGTCAAGCTCGAGTTCTGATGATGAGACCCACGAGGAACCGAGGGAACTCCTCAAATGAGAAAGGCATACATATTTTTTATTTATTTGGGATCACCAACAGACAATACATCATGAAAAAACAATCTGTAGCTTACATAACATTGAGGTTAGATGTTTGTCCAATTATAGGTAACCACAGCTTATACCAGTATCTTAGGACATACAATATAGGTACAGTAGGACATTTAGACTTAAGCTATTAATAAATAAAATTTTACAATTATTTAACAATTATTAAAATATTAAGAGAATAAGAGCAATTTGCACTTTGCAATAGAAAAGTGATGATTACTTAATTAACATTAACATATTTTAAGAAGAGAGACAATATTATGAGGAAAACATGCAGGGACATGAAAATACAATATAAGTGTTAATGTTTAGAGTATAGTGATCTTTGTACTTTCATCAACAAATCCAGCATTTACATTTAAAAAAGTGACATTTGATGAAGTGGAACTGCTGATGATGATCAGAATGGAACTCTTCAATGACACATAGTTCACGTTTGGCGATTTGTTCTCTTCCTTATGGACCCAGACCCAAACTTGGACCAGGACTCGGACCCGGACCCGGGTCTGGACATGGACCCCAACTCGGACCCGGACCCGGACCGAACTCTGACCCAAACTTGGACCCGGAGAGCCGGACACGGACCCGGACTCGGATCCGGACCCAGACCCGGACCCGGAAATGCTATTAGAAATGTGGGTTTTTTGAACTGCGATTCTCACAGAACAGAACTGCTATCAGAAAAGTAGGTTAGGTTAGGTTAGGTTAGAGCTGTGACCCTTACAGAAACTAAATGCTATCAGAAAAGTAGGTTCGGTTAGGTTAGAACTGCGACCCTTACAAAAAAGAAATGCTACTAGAAAAGTGGGTGGTTTTACCTCCTTTTCTACATAATTAGGCAAAAGATGCTGTCTTTTTCATTTCATTGTCTGGAATCTAACAGTGTACCATCAACAACTTTCAGCGGCATCCCCCATTGAAGTCAGTTTTTTTTTAAATTGTTTACTTCTTATTTTCCTTTAAGTACTTAAGTTCACAAAACAACCTGTACCACTCGCCTCGGAGGAATCACTGCATCCTGAGTCACAGGCTTTGTCCTAGTTCAGGAAACAGAGGCTCAATCTTAATGGAACTATTTTAACCTAATATTTGAAATCGGTTTGTTGTTAGTTTTCTACAATATTACATACTAGCCTCCGTTTTAATGGTTTTTTACCCTTGTGGTCGTCCATATTACGTAATCGGATTTAGCGAGGCAGGTCGTTCGTTTGGGGACCATTTTTGACGAAATCAAAAACGAGTATCCATTCTTACTCGTGTTCCAAAAGTAAATAAACATCGTTTTCCTGGGAAAATATAAATATAGCCCAGTTTAATGGGCCACGAGGCAAGGGCCCCTAATAATTACAGAAGGATACGCGAACTCTCAATTTAATTAATCAGGATATTGCTCCCATTAATCAACAAATAAATAATTATTTAATATTGGATATAAAACTATTGTATTTTTTTAAGTGCCAGCTTCTAAGCAATCTATTACACCAAATTACTCGTAAATTAAATTAAATTAGACAGGGTTCTTATGTAAATTACAGATCAATACTAAAAACTAACTAATATGTATTATAAAATTAAAACTAGAAGTAAACCTAAAAATAAAATTAATTATAGCAAACTAACAGGCACTTACGTATAGGTTAGGCCTATGTCCCGTTCCGACTATCGCCTGGTCCAAACATACCAAAAATGCTAGCGGCATTGCCACGTTGCACGGCCAGCGATATTTGCTGGACCAGGTAAGAGCCGAAACGGGGGCCGCAGCCTCTATCCCAAAGTTTTATAAGTGTTTTGGCCTCCGCACACCAAGGCACAGATTATATAATAGTTCTGACCATGGCCCCGCCGTTTCTATTATATAGCGACCGGGACAAAGTCGTATGTTGGTAGCAAGTTTGCATGTTTGTTAATTTTTAGGGTTCCGTACTCAAAGGGTAAAAACGGGACCCTATTACTAAGACTCCGCTGTTCGTCTGTCCGGCTGTCCGTCTGTCTATCACCAGGCTGTATCTCATGAACCGTGATAGCTAGACAGTTGAAATTTTCACAGATAATATATTTCTGTTGCCGCTATAACAACAAATATTTACTAAAAAGTACAGAACCCTCGCACTTGGCCGGTTTTTTATTTAATTTTGCAGCATTCTCGGCGGACGCGCCTGCCATTTTGCTGGTATGAGTGATGTGGTAGGGGGCAAAGGTGCTAACGCAAGTGGTATATTGGATTAAAATATATAGAACATTTGGCATAATTCACGGAAACTTTTTTCACTTCTGTAACTGGTACCCCATGTACATTAATTACATTATAGACCGAAATTAATTTAGAAGCGCGTTTGTTTCTCAGTTTCTGATTAGGAGAAAAAATAACAAGTTATAAAATGTCGACATATTATATTACTTATTTGGAAATGGAATTAACTTTTTATTGTATAATTTTTAAGAAAAAACCGACTTCAATGGGGGATGCCGTTGAAAGGTTACTTATTGTTAATGGTGCACTCCAGAGAATGAAATGAAAAAGACTGCATCTTTTGTCTATCTAAAAGGAGGTAAAACCACCCACTTTTCTAGTAGCATTTCGTTTCTGTAAGGGACATAGTTCTAACCTAACCTAACCCAATGTTCTGATAGCATTTCGTATCTGTAAGGGTCACAGTTCTAACCTATCCTAACCCACTTTTCTGATAGCAGTTCGGTTCTGTGAGGATCGCAGTAAAAAAAAAGTCCAGGTCTAAGTTTGGGTCTGGGTCCATAACGAAGAGAATAAATCGCTAAACGTGAACTATATGTCGTTGAAGAGTTCCACTCTGATCATCAACAGCAGTTCCACTTCATCAAATGTCACTTTTTTATGTAAATGCTGGATTTGTTGATGAAAATACAAAAATCACTATATGTATGCCTTTCTCATTTGAGGAGTTCCCTCGGTTCTTTATGGATCCCATCATCAGAACTGCGTTTTGACAAAAACGGGACCAATCTGTATGTATATACTTACAATCAAAAAAAGAATATTCAAATTCGGTCCAGAAATGACGGAGTTGTTACTCCATAAACAAACATTTAAAAAAAACAACCGAATTGAGAACCTCCTTTTGAAATCTTGAAGTCGGTTAAAGTTTTTTTAAAACAATTAAAAAAAATAAAAATATATCGATTAGTTACACATAATAAAATTAACTGAATTATATACAAGTTCAATAGTTAATTTAGTGACAATACCATTGTTCTTTTAATATTTTCTAGGCCTTTTCTTCCTTTTTAGGGTTCCGTACCCAAAGGGTAAAAACGGGACCCTATTACTAAGACTCCGCTGTCCGTCTGTCCGTCTGTCTGTCTGTCACACCAGGCTGTATCTCGTGATCTGTGATAGCTAGACAGCTGAAATATTCACAGATGATGTATTTCTGTTGCCGCTATAACAACAAATACTAAAAACAGAATAAAATCGAGATTTAAGTGGGGCTCCCATACAACAAACGTGATTTTTGACCGAAGTTAAGTAACGTCGGGCGGGGTCAGTACTTGGATGGGTGACCGTTTTTATAGTTAATGGTACAGAACCCTTCGTGTGTGAGTCCGACTCGCACTTGGCCGGTTTTTTAAGTATTTTCAATTCAATTTCAATTTCATTTATTAAATAAAGATAACAATGATCTTAATTTTTGTTAGTATATTCTTAAAAATAATGTTAGTACTTAAAAATAAATTAGATTTTACATTTAAAATTATTTCATTAATTACAGGACAACACACATGATCAGTAATCATCTTTAGGATGCTGTTTGGGCTGTCCCTCGTTCTGCTCAGCATTTTTGCGCAAGATTGCTGCAAACCCATCGGTGCGTGACTCCGCGAACATGGTGGATGCGCTGCAGAATTTGGGCAGGCCAATCAGCATCCTAAAAGCATTGTTGTACTGCACCCTAATAGCATTGTATGACTTTTGGGTATATCGGACCCACAGGCTGCCAGTGTAAAAAGACGAGCAGTATGCCTTGAAAAGCGTAATTTTCACTGCTTTTGAATACCTAGCAAACCTGCGGGCCAGCATGTTCGCCCTCACACACAATGTTCTTCGCTCTCTCTCCATATCGGCATCGTCCTTCAGATCATCAGTAACAACGTGGCCGAGATATTTGAAGCGAGTGACTCTCGTGAGGGCGATGCCGTTTAATTGGACGGGAGGTATAATTGTGGGATACTTCTTTCCAGCCTTAAAAATCATTATCTCACTCTTTTTCCCGTTATACAACAGACCGTGTGAGGAGGCGTAGGATTCACATACAGCTATAAGTTTACGGAGCGCCCACATGGAGGGAGCCAGTGGGGTGCCTCGGAATTACTTAATTCAAAAAATAATCACATTTTAATCAAGATATTGTAAGGTGGGGTGGGGTAAGTACGGGAAAGATAAAAAGTATCGCCAATGTTTACACTGATATCGAGGACTACTAGTGCCATCTAGTACGCTCCATGTGAACTAAACATAGCTTATTGATTTATTTGGAAAACTTCGCGTTTTTTTAATTATGTTTTTTTAACATTGCGTAATCGGATTTTCATGAAATATCATTAATGAAAATGTTTTCAGATTTCATTTAGGCGTGAAAGCAAGTTGGCAAGTGTTGCTTGTGTTAGCGTTGCGGGTTGCGGCACTTGCGGCCGTTAAACCGATTATATACAATGGAAGCACCGGAACACGACGCCTATTCATGGGGAACCTGCAATAAAAGTTGTCTCATTAATGTTGCGAACTGCACGTTACTCAACTTTTTGTTTGTACACGCTATATACCAACTTTTTAAAGGGATTTTTAATTACTATCACATATCACTATTTAAGGAAATCATTAAATTATTTTGTTAACAAATTTTGCTATTTTAATTATGAATGTAATACAATCTTGCTAAAGCGCTCATAGAAGCCTCAGTTCATGTAAGATTGTACATAAAATATACGAGGGCAATAATAAGAGTGTCTATAATGAGCCACTTAGTGCCAGTTGCACCATCCGCACTTGACAGACTGATTAACGTCACCCCGCGGCCCGCGGCGGAGGTTTACTATGAATTTTCCATACAATAAAATTTAGCGAACTCTTTAACGATGACAAACAGTTTGGTGCAACCGACCCGTAAAAGAAAACCTCAACTCAACTTTGGGAACAAATAGACACAAGATGTAAATATGTATAATAAAATTGACATGTAACTTGTTATGAATAAAGAAACTGAAACTGAAATCAAATTATTTTATTAAATATTTTGATTTGTGTTTTTTAAGTAGTCAAACTGCTAAATATAAACTATAATAAGTAGATAGTGAGGAAGCCAGCCCTCCAGTGGTGTTGAAGGCCGGATTCGAACCGGCGTCTTTAGCTATCGCGGCTAACGCCATGAACCCCTAGGCCACCTTGCCACGTTGGTACCCGTCCCAATTTTTCGACTATATGCCATCTTAGTTATTTTTTAGTTGACATTGTTTGTATGGTAACTTTATTTTGTATTATCTTGTGAGCGTTTTGGGGTCACCTGTAAGCCCGCAACAGTTTTTCACAAATAAAATAAAATATGAATATGCATATTCTTCTTTAAGTTGATTGAAAATGTACTCGAAAGAGTACATGGCTTTTTAGAATTGAATAGTTCGAGGAAATGTGTCAATAACACCGTTTCGGAGAACGTTTTAAGGGGCCCACTGACTATCAGTCCGCCGGACGATATCGGCCTGACAGTTGTTCGGAACTGTCAAATTTTTGTTCTACGTAACAGGCTGATATCGTCCGGCGGACTGATAGTCAGTAGCTCCTTTTTAGGGTTCCGTACCCAAAGGGTAAAAACGGGACCCTATTACTAAGACTCCGCTGTCCGTCTGTCTGTCCGTCTGTCACCAGGCTGTATCTCGTGATCTGTGATAGCTAGACAGCTGAAATTTTCACAGATGATGTATTTCGGTTGCCGCTATAACAACAAATACTAAAAACAGAATAGAATAGAGATTTAAGTGGGGCTCCCATACAACAAACGTGATTTTTGACCGAAGTTTAGAAACGTCGGGCGGGGTCAGTACCTCAGAATAATGACTAAAGCAAAGAAGCCGGGCAAAAATAAAAGCTTGGTAAAAGATATCGTATTCACAACACGTTATTACTTTTTGTCTATGAGTGAGTGAGACAACAATCCGCAAGTTCTTTCGTTTTTTTCAGTATTGTCATAAGATGAACTGAGGGAAATGTCAAATCACAGGTAGGTGTCAACTGTAACAACTTGACATAGTCGTATTATTTTAGTTGAAATATTTCGGGATGTTTCAGCGGTCATCTTGGTTTATTTTAATTATATTGTTGCTATTCCTGAAAGATTGTTGGAAAATGTGCTGAGTTTTTATTTGTAAACCATTCCATTCATTTCCAAACCAACCTCAGATCAATAACCTATCGACATTTACAGCTTTCTTATAGTTTGGCCCAGGACTGTCTCATTTTAATTGATGAGTACAGTCAAGGGCATAAATATATATACATTCCCAAAGTCTCAAAAATATGTGTACGCTCAGACAATAAAATCGTGTTCACATATTTTTAAGCCATTTCTCTGGATCGATATTTTTGCCTTCGACTGTACCTATAGTTTTCTTTGTTCTTACTTACTGACAGATTGTGTTTGCCAGACTATAGTTTAATACTAAAAACCGGTCAAGTGCGGGTCGGACGCGCGCACCAAGGGGACCGTACTTTTTAGTATTTGTTGTTATAGCGGCAACAGAAATACATCATCTGTGAAAATTTCAACTGTCTAGCTATCACGGTTCATGAGATACAGCCTGGTGACAGACAGACGGACAGCGAAGTATTAGTAATAGGGTCCCGTTTTTACCCTTTGGGTACGGAACCCTAATAAAAAAGACATTAATGATCATTGATGAATGTTCCTTTTATTAATATTGTTGGTCACAAAACTCAACTTTTTATTTCAGATTTCCACAGGACGAGGAATAGGGGATATTACTGCAATATTCTGCCACCAGAGTGCAGCACTAGCTTTTTTAGTGCACCGTAGAGTAACTTATTCATACTGTACCTTTAACAGGTTTTTGACAAGTTTTCAGGGGACCTACCGGAAAACTCGAATCCGAAATTTCGTTATCTAGCTGCCTCTTTATCGCTCGAATACGCAAGAGTGACAGAGATGGTAGATAACGAAAGTTCGATTTTCTTGTTTCGCGATAGCCCCTCAGATTGTGATAGTGGCGCCACCGCCGAGTTTCGCGTAATATTCCCTATTATTAAATAAAAACAATATATTACACGAACGTTTTTTTTTTCATTTCCTATTTGGTACAGTCAGCTGCAGAGAAAAGGTACCCCACGTCCATACTAATTTACAGAACTTTGTATGCAGGGGGGGGTGCCTTTTCTCTGCAGCTGACTGTACATGACTAGAAACTATACTTAGTCTTTTAGCATTAGAAAAAACGGTAAACCATTTCCACGTGTCTTTTTATTGACAAGTTTTTTTATAAATATAGCAATATTTTACTTATGAAAGCAAAAGTATGTAAATGATCGTATATTATATTTGTTGTGACTTATTTTCAAAGTGTTTTTCGATAAAACGACACGTTAAGATCGCTCGCCTTCTTTCTAATGATAAAAAAACGAGAGGTATAGTTAGACGGTTCTGAGTGGTAGACTGCAAATGAGATAAAAGCTATATTAGGTACATGCATTCATATCAGGCGGCTCTTTGATTCCAAGGATTGCATAATTTTTATACTTTTTAATGATTTTTAGAATATGAAAATTATAAAAAGTATAAAAGTTATGCAATCCTTGTATTCCACGCATTTCATTTCATTTCATTTCAACGAGCCGCCTGCTACAGATTTCTTGAAATTGTCGCGTTTTTTCAGGTTCAACTTTCATTAGCCAGACTATTATCAATTTGCCAATTTCGTGATTATTCTTTTACACGGCACATAAACTTATGCATAATTTATCGATATAAAAAGTCGACACAGTTACATCCCTAGCAAATTATCAAACTTATGACACCGTACGTAAATGAGAAATAACAAGCATATATGCATCTCTTTTCGGCACATTATCTAATTCGTAAGGAAGTAAAGTACGGGTATACATATTTGCGAAGCATTTTTGCCCGACTTCTATGCTTTAGTCATTATTCTGAGGTCAGTACTTGGATGGGTGACCGTTTTTATAGTTAATGGTACGGAACCCTTCGTGTGTGAGTCCGACTCGCACTTGGCCGGTTTTTTATTATGCCTCCATTCATTGAATAAATCGAATGCTTTGACGTATTTTACTCGCGATTTTTGGGGTGACAAAATGTAATTCTGCAGTTTGTACGGCTTGCCACAATTCTGCTGGCGTCAATTGTAATTCCTCTTCGTCACTTGAGTCACTCATATTCACACAGAAAACTCGAGAAATTGCAACGATTTGCACGAAACGAGAAAAAAGTTTTAAATTAATAATCTCAGAATAATAACTAAAGCATAGAAGCCGGGCAAAAATAAGAGCTTGGTAAAAAGTATCGTATTCACAACACAATACGCTATTACTTTTTTAATACAGTTGCTCAAAAAGTGCTATTTTACGTAGCTGTTTAGCGTGCGTGCGTGATATTGTTTTTATAAATAAATACACGATACACAAATATTAATCGTAAATAAATATAAATGTTTTATATTCGCAATTGTTTCTTTCGCAATATATTTACAATTGTTTCTGTTTTATATAGGGTGGGCCAATGATAAAAGGCGGTCGTCACACTGCTCCGCATCTCGCAGCGGCGTCCGTTAATGCGTTTTTTAACTTTGTATGTAGAATCATGATTTTGTATAGAAAAATCGCATGGGACGACACACTAGCTCCGCCTCGACGCGCGGAGGTGCGACACGCACGACGACTCGCGCGCTCGGACGGAGACGCGGTGCGTGCTGCAGGGTATGTCACACCGAGCTCCGCAGTCGTGCGGATTTTAGTGCAAGAAGGAAGTAGGCGCAATGGATATCGACGTCGATAAGTTTATTTTTGAAATTGAAAGTCGTCCAAAGAAAATATAATTGAGGTAGTACATTATTACCTACTTGAGTGTAAGCCAAAGCTTTTCTTCCGCTGTAATAGAACGTCGAAAATTTGTGTCCAGTAATAATCACTCTAATTTTGCTTAGCAAATATACAAATGACGCGGTTGACATACGGGTGCAATTAAAAAAATCTTTGTGTTGCCTTAAATCTTGGTAATCTCTAGCAAAAGACCCATTTATAGGTCTGGTTTGTAAATAGGGATGTACCGCCAGTGTCTTCTGCGTTTTATGACTCAATTGTACAAAAATCAAACTGACAAGTTCCGTTTCTATTTTATCGACAAATAGGAACTGTTTTCGTTTTCACCTTAACGTTCGAATGTGAAATGATCGCGAGACGGAATTAAGTAACGCGGGACGTCGCGCATCGCAGCTCCGGACGGAGATGCGGAGAAAACTCGGACGTTGGTGCGTTGTCTCCGCATGCGAGTCCGTTGCTCCGCGTCTCGCAACGAGACGCGGCGGCACACGGTGGGCTGGATGGCTCGAAAAGAGGACATTCGCACTTTTTTCAGAAAATCATTTTTTGAAAAATGCTATCCAATAGAGAATTATATGAGGAACAATAAATGTGGTATACATTTTTGCGAAATAAGGCATATTGACAGCAGAAAAAAATAAAGTCTGTTTTTTTTTGTATGGGACCCTAAAATAGGTATCTTGTTTCTCAGAAACTATTAGAGGTCCCGTCTTCTACCTTTTAAGACTTTGTTTTTCTACTTTTATAGAGTAAGAAACTATAAGCAGATTTTCTATTCAGGTGCTGTTTTTTTTTTAGTCCAGTAAAAGTTAACACATTTTCGATTTTTTCGTTTATGTCTTTTTTGGGTTTTTACATTATATTTCGATAGTTAAAAGTAAAAATGATAATAACACATAGTATATGTAACGTTTATTAAGTTATAAAAAAATCCTAAGTACATTTTTTACATTTTTCATACAACTAAAAAGAAATAATCTAATGTTTTACAATAGACACATGTCATTTAAAATAAACAATAAACAACAAAAAGTAATATGGTTATGGTATAATAATTACGATACATAAATAACATTTCTTAAAAAAATACATATACCTAAAAACAAAAATTACTACACTTAGTGAAAAAGTTATTCATTGGTATTTTCTAACATTTCAAAAAGATTATATTCATGGTCGTCGCTCGTATTATTTTCTATAATTAGTAATTCTAAAGCTTCGGGTGAGAGTTTTTTAGCTTTCTTAGTTAGTCGTGGCCTTAGAAGAGTTATTTGTGGATCAGAAGATATAAGAAAGTTGTGCAAAATATCTTCATTCGTCATGGTTCTGCTACATTTTCTAGCATGGTGTTCTCTCACATTGCGAAAATCTTTGTTCCTCGCTTCTGATGCTTCTTCTGATAATTTTCCAATTGGTAACATGCCGAAATGCTTAATTATGTCAGCCCCATGTATTAAAAGCTTGTGTACGCTAGATGGCATATAATACCACGCGTATAACTCTTCACTTGTACACAAAACTGCAGTTTCACGACAATAGTCAGAAAATTTTGTTATATTTACATGTTCTCCAGAAGCAATCACTTGCAAAATTACATGAAATCGTTGAATCACATTGACATCGATTCCCGTAATACGGGCTGTGATTTCAGGGTTGGAGAAGAAGCGTCTGGCAGTGTTACCATCGTTTGTTGTTCCAGCTCCTTGCTTAACGACATCAATTAGTAATCCCAGTTCAGATTTAAATTCGTCTTGAATCCGTTTCTTCGCTTGTTCCTTCAAATGAAAATGAAAGAAAATGTAGCAGAACCATGACGAATGAAGATATTTTGCACAACTTTCTTATATCTTCTGATCCACAAATAACTCTTCTAAGGCCACGACTAACTAAGAAAGCTAAAAAACTCTCACCCGAAGCTTTAGAATTACTAATTATAGAAAATAATACGAGCGACGACCATGAATATAATCTTTTTGAAATGTTAGAAAATACCAATGAATAACTTTTTCACTAAGTGTAGTAATTTTTGTATTTAGGTATATGTATTTTTTTAAGAAATGTTATTTATGTATCGTAATTATTATACCATAACCATATTACTTTTTGTTGTTTATTGTTTATTTTAAATGACATGTGTCTATTGTAAAACATTAAATTATTTCTTTTTAGTTGTATGAAAAATGTAAAAAATGTACTTAGGATTTTTTTATAACTTAATAAACGTTACATATACTATGTGTTATTATCATTTTTACTTTTAACTATCGAAATATAATGTAAAAACCCAAAAAAGACATAAACGAAAAAATCGAAAATGTGTTAACTTTTACTGGACTAAAAAAAAAACAGCACCTGAATAGAAAATCTGCTTATCGTTTCTTACTCTATAAAAGTAGAAAAACAAAGTCTTGAAAGGTAGAAGACGGGACCTCTAATAGTTTCTGAGAAACAAGATACCTATTTTTGGGTCCCATACAAAAAAAAAACAGGCTTTATTTTTTTCTGCTGTCTATATGCCTTATTTCGCAAAAATGTATACCACATTTATTGTTCCTCATATAATTCTCTATTGGATAGCATTTTTCAAAAAATGATTTTCTGAAAAAAGTGCGAATGTCCTCTTTTCGAGCCATCCAGCCCACCGTGCGGCAGTGTGACAACCACCTAAATGCGCTTTAACGAAAGACGTCGATACGAAAAGATAATTTATCACTGGCCCACCCTATAGAACATGCATTTAAAAAAAAAACTTCCATTGAAGTGGGTTCAATAACAATAACAACATCCATTCCAGTCGGATAAAAGTTAAAAAAACACCTCTTCATAATGTCAATGTCAATGATGTCACAGAATTAATAATATAAAGGTTTCGAATTCCTTACTTGTTGTTTTTCTTATTTTTTCGCAACTGTATTAAAAAACGTCGTTCGATACACGTGCGGAAATTTCATTCTTCACTCACATAGCATCGAAATGTACTTTTTGTCTATGAGTGAGTGAGACGATAATCCGCAAGTACTTTCGTTTTTTTCAGGCTTGTCACTAAATGAACTGACGAAAATGTCAAATGGTTGTAACTGGTTTTTTTAACCGCCTTAAAAAAAAGGAGGTTCTCAGTTTGACCCGTATGTTTGTATGTATGTATGTATATTTGTTCGCGATTGTCTCGCTTTTGGCTGAACCGATTTTGGTGCGGTTTTCAGAAAAGTGTTTGTTACATTCTGCAGAAGGTTTTAGTATACATAGAGCTGAGCTGATGCTGAACCCTGGCTGTACCTAGCCTAGTGGAACTCAGGTTTGGTGCAACATAGGCACACGCTGTTTTGGTTATCAAATGCGTCTTGATGAGCACTTGGGAGAGCAGTACCCAGGATAGAGCTGATGCTGAACCCTGGTTGTACCTAGTGGAACTCAGGTTTCGTGCAACATAGGCACACGCTGTTTTGGTCTTCCGACACGTCTTGATGTGCACTTGGGAGAGAAGTACCCAAGATAGAGTTGATGCTAAACCCTGCCAGTACCTAGTGGAACTAAGGTTTGGTGCAACATAGGCATGAGCTGTTTTGGTCACTTAAATGAAAACTATAGCGAACATGATCAGTTTAGCCGTTTTTGAGTTATCGCAAAAAGTCACGTATACAGATACAACCACTGTTAATATTACGACGTTGAATGGGGTTTTATATAAAGTTATTTGGCATTATTCATGTAAATAAAGTAAAATGTAAGATAAAAGTTGCTTATTTTACTCATTGACTAGATTTAATATTTATAGTTGGTCAAACCAAATTGTCAGTAAATAAGAACAATAATAAAAAACTATACGCATCCTTTTCTTTTGGGTGCTAGTACTAGTGTAAGGCAAAGATAGTATGGTCCTCTCTGTCTATGTTTGAAATGAGATAGTCTTATGACAAACTATAATTTCTCTAAAACAGTTTCATTGGCTGAATTAGTCAAAAACGAAAAAGTCAAAAATAAAAAGTTAGAGGCAGTCGCGCTGATTTTCATACTTTAATTAACAAATCATTTTAAAATTACTGCAGTTTCCTAAAATATGTTTTTTTTTTATAAATATAATATTGTAATTTAATGTTTTTCACTATGGATTATTATGACGAGACATGCATCAGTCTCCGGTTGAAAGTCAGTTCTAAGGAAAAAATCATAGCCATACGTCTATTACTTTAATTAAGTACTGATGATGCAAATTTGCTTTGTCTTTTTGGTTTCCTCGTACTCGATATGAAAAGTAGATTGTTTAACTCCGGTGAAAGGCTCCAAGAATCATTTCATCCCTTTGTTAACATTCTTCTATACTAATAGCATAGAATAAGTAATAGTATTATCATACAGAACGGCCACGCACCGCCCCGCCCCGATTCGAATTACCTCGCCCCGCGACAGCAGATTGACGGCCGTTTGCCGGCCGCTCAGTACAATTTTTAAGCAACTTACTTACACTATGACGCATGCCGCGTATACAGACGTGCCGTTCGCACATAGCGTGTCCGACCTGTGCTAATAGCTCCAGTTAAGCCTATTATGACAGAGGGGTAACTACGGAACCTTACACTGAGCATGGCCGGACATGCTCTTGGCCGGTTTTTATTTTACATAGGGACTGGACTCATTCGAGCGTCATTTAAATATTCAATGTCATTTGCAAATTCCTAAATAAAGATAAGGTTTATTCCACTTTCTTCAGTATAAATTGAATTACCGGACAAAATTTATTAAACATTTAGTTTGGTAAGATATTTTTATATCTTATAAAAGAGAAATAAAGGTCTAAAACTATATTAGTTCTAAACTGAAAGTGTCGGACAACAAAGTGAAGACTACATATATGGAATATTATAAATAGGGAAGCTGGTAAATGTAAATCACGCGATTGTCAAGTCAACATTGTCTTGGATAAACAACTTATCATGTCAAACAACGATGTTGCCTCGGCATTCGAAGATTATTTCTCTAACATAGCTATTATACTACGAAATGTCTACATTCATCTTCGTCTTGAACTCATTCCTTACTTTGGCAATGTTAAGGAATGTAATATTAACTGAGTTTAGTCAAGTAGATTCAGCAAATATTGTTAAAATACACAAGTCACTCAATTTAAAGAAAACGGAAGACTTATGGGGACCATGACTTACAGCAATTAGTCATTTCATAGACGTAATAGCGCCTTACTCAGCCGTAATTTATAACATTTCAATTTAACAAGGCGTATTTCCAGATCTTATGAAATATAGTAGTCGCTCTTTTTATAAATCGGGTGATTCGAGTGATATGGCTATCCGTCCAATATCAATACTTCCTGTATTACTTAAGTAAAGTTTTTGAAAAGTTAATGTTAAATGATCTACTGGGTCACTTCAACAGACATAGACAAGCAACCAGTTCGGTTTCACAAAGGGCCGTTCCACGACCGATGCTGCTTCGGTAGGTACTCATTAAACATATTTATAATTTTTGGGAAAAATTTTGTGATGCGATTGGCATATTTTGTAATTTTTCTAAAGCATTTGGCTGAGTGGATTTGAACGGTTATTTTGAAATGAGAACATTATGGTCTGTCAGAAAATGCCCTAAACTTACTTACTTATTTCTTATAGAAGACAAACAGATGTTGTAAACAAAACCCAGTCTAGCGGAACTGTAGTCCAATTAGGAGTACCACGGGGTTCTATTTTGGGTCCATTCCTATTTTTGGTTTATATAAATGATTTGCCATATGTAGTAGAAAACCTTTGTGAAATAGTTGTCACATCACTACTTTTTAAGGTTGTTCGGAAATCTACCAATTACAGTGTAATTAATAGCACACTCGTTGATATACTTAACTTGTTAACTACTTATTAACAATTTGCTTCTTAATGCTAAGAAAACCAAATGCATTAGATTTTCTTTGCCGAATGTTAAACCAGTCGATACTAAGATACTTTTGAATAATGAATGTTAGGAGATGGTAGATAAAGTACTGTTTCTTGGTTTAACATTGGACAAAAATCTACAAAATAGAGTCCTCATATACTCGTAAGAACACTAGCTAACAAGTTAAGTTCGGCCGCTTACGCCGTTAGGAGAATGACAAGTGACACTTCAAAGTCAACTGTGGATTGTGAAATTTTTGAACGTTTTCTAATAATTTGTTAGACCAAGTAGTGAAAATGTTACAGTATGTTTTATTTTTGTGATCTACTCACAAAGTCCTTTCATTTAGTACCCCACATGGTATGTTTAAAAGAAAAAAGTAAAAAACTGTATTGCCAACTTTATGACGTCACAGCAACTATCCCCACCACTTTCGCGCTTGTCATCTCATATATTTGTGTCCAGGACATTATACTGAGTGCACTGATACCAAATATACCCATGTCTGAGACGACATAAGCGAAAATCGATTTCTAGAAGTGTTCTAGACCAAAAACCGACCCTCTATAAGTAAAATGTAGTCTCTAGGGACTTGCTGGCAGAACTTTTAACTGTAACCATATAAAGTACAGGCGTACTCGTATTTTGAGTAAGTATTTATTTTGATTGGTCTTTAATAAAAAAAATTAAAGCAAAATTTTTTTTTTTGGCAGAATTTCCCAAAAGTTTTAATAAATCATTCAAGTGTTTTTTTAGTTGGTTATTAACTGACATATGACCACATGTGTCAGTTCTAACTGTGATTTATTAGTTTTTTTAAGGATATTATAGACAAATCTCTTCTAAATATCAAAATCTAAACCTGTAATAATTTAGACCAGCTCCAGAGCTTGTGATACTCTGATACTGCGTGTTGGAAATTCGTTAAAAATAAAATCAGTCACATTTCTGCCACTGCATGCAGTGGAATGTCACGTGCACGCGAGCGGTTGATTAAGGTTATCTGTAAAAAAACCGGCCTAGAGCATGTCGGACCATGCTGTGTACGATTCCGTAGTTACCCGTTCGTCACAATAGGCCTTTTACGTTTTCGTGCGCCTCAAAACGGTGTATTTTCATTTGCAATTGGTTTCTCTATTTCAATGTATTTGTCACAATAATATCGGTAAGTTTTTAAATAGTATAACGTGTACATTCTTGCTCCACCACTTGGCTATAAAAATATTACATGAAGGGTACACGAAAAGAACATGTCTAGTCACTTAAGTCGTCACTGTTACGTTGTCAGTGTTACGTTACGGACTGATCATTTGGGGCAACTCAGTTGATATACAGAGGGCATTCATCGTTCAAAAAAAGTGTATTCGGGCTGCATCTGGCGCTCAATATTTAGCCCACTGCAGACCAATATTTAAGGAGTTAAAAGTTCTTCCCCTGCCCTGCTTGTACATATATGAGGTTGTTAAATTTGTCAGACAACACCCAGATCTATTTCCTCTACATGATGCCGTTCATAATAAAACAAATGGAAGGTATCCAAGCAAACTATTTGTTCCAAGACAAAAAGTAAACATATTTAGTAAAAATGTTTATATCATGGCAATTAAATTGTATAATAAGATTCTAAATGACATAAAATCACTAGATATAAATAAATTTCAGAAAAAAATGTTTGATTGGTTACTTGACATGTGTTTTTATTCGATCAATGAGTTCCTTAATTATTAATAAACTAATTATTTTATTGTTGTAATATAATTTTAATGTATTGTAATTGATTCCTGACTTAACTACTATTGTGCCAATACCTAGGTAATTATAAGGTTTGTAAAAACTGGATATGTAAATATTAAAATATATTATATGCATGTTAGTAATAATCAAGTAGGTATAGCAACTTAGTTGTAAGTAATACATATTTCTACGCCGATAGAGGCAGAATATGCCGCACTTATTGTAATTTGACCATCTTTGTACCATATTCTATGAAATAAACATTTGTATTTGTATTTGTAACATTTTGAGTAATCGCGGTTTTACAATTTGGAACCACGTCAAAATGTATGGTAGTTCCGTGACGGCCTTTTTTAACTAAAAAAATAGTTTTGTTAAATATATTATACAATGGTAGCAAAAGATATAACCAATAGTTCATTAAGAGCTCTACCTACATTTTGAAATGAAAATCTCATTTTCCCAAAAAACTGACTAGACATGTTCTTTCCGTGTACCCTTCACATCGTCGCGGCCGATTTTCTCAAGCTGATAAAATAGGAATTTGGAATTAGCTCAGCTCAGGGCGATATATTCTAAAATGACATACCTACATATGGTAGTGATATCATATCTACATATGATAGTGGCATTCAAGAACCACATATCTATGTGCGTTGCCGACCTTGTATGTAGATGTAGGTATAGGGTTTGTCGAGTATTATTATTATAAAGCCTCTATTACATACGGAATCCTCCCGCCGTATAACCAATTTTCGATTTTTTATGGGGCGATTTTAATGTTTTTTTTTTGTGCAGTAAAGGCACGTACGTCATGACTCGAGCTCTTATTGACGAACTGCGTGTCGAACCACGCAAATAGAGGGTTTAGTACCTTTATATGATACGAAGTAACTGTACCTACAAGAAAAAAATGACATTTTCCTGATACTGTTTACCTAGTATTTTTTTACGTATTTATTTATTTATTGAGGAGATAACACAGAAAACATACATGGGATGAACAAAAAACTTAAAATAGCATAAATACCAGTTAAAAGTTGACTGTGCACCAGGCCCTGACGGCGTTACTAACAAGCTTTTAAAATTTGCCAAAAATACTATCATTGTGCCCTTAACCCATATCTACAACCTAAGCCTTGGTTCTGGCTGTTTTCCGGACCAATGGAAAACAGCATCTGTCACTCCGATATACAAAGAAGGGCCAAAAATCATTCCCAGTAATTACAGGCCGATATCGCTGCTCAGTGTATTTTCAAAAATTTTAGAAAAATTAGTCAACAATCGATTAGTCAAGTACCTTGAGAGCTACAACCTCTTATCGAATCGACAGTTCGGTTTTAGGAGGAATAAATCCACGGAAGATGCCACCTCAACTCTCGTCAACCTAATTTCATCTTATTTAGATAAAAATCTTAAATGTATTGGCGTCTTCCTGGATTTGGCTAAAGCCTTTGATACCGTGTCTATACCGATTTTGCTGCGTAAGCTTCAAAATCTGCGGATACACGGTGTCCGACTGTCGTGGTTCGCAAGTTACTTGACAGATAGAAGGCAATTTGTTAAAGTAGGTTCCTATAATAGTTCTATGGAAAATATTAATTTCGGCGAACCGCAAGGCAGTATTCTTGGTCCCACCCTTTTCACGATTTACATAAATAATGTCCTAAACCTAAAAATACCTAATTCCGAAATTCTCTGTTACGCAGATGATACCGTTATACTTTTTAATGACACAAGCTGGGAAGAAACAGTCGCTGCCGCAGAAAGGGGCATGAAAATTGCATCGGACTGGTTCCGCTCCAACCTTCTAACCCTGAACTGCAACAAAACTAAATTCCTTTGTTTCTATAAAACCACCTTGTCAAAACCATCTTTTTCTCCCATTATAAAAATCCATTCATGCACAGACTACCCTACTTCTAACTCCTGTAACTGTGATTCAATACAAAATACTGATGAAATAAAATATCTTGGTATTTTAGTAGATGAAAAACTGAATTTCAAAAACCATATTCACAAACTCTCCGCTAGAATAAGGAAATCCATCTTTATTTTCAAAAAGCTCCGAAACACTGCCGATGATTCTGTACTTAAATTAGTTTACACCGCGCTCTGTCAGTCTGTGATTAGCTACTGCATCACAGTTTGGGGAAGTGCGGCTAAGACCTCTATGCTGGAAATTGAAAGGGCTCAACGCTCTGTTTTAAAAGTGATGCTTAAAAAACCCTTTCGATTTCCATCCATAGATCTCTATGCCGAAGCAAAGGTCTTGACCGTACGTCAGTTATTTTTAATGAAAATCTCTTTACACACACATACATTCTCAAAATTGTTGCCTTGCTATAGTTCTCTAATCAAAAAACGCACCTTTAACTTACCAATTCCAGAAGTCCGTTCAGCCTTTGGGAAACGTTTCGGGGAAAGAATCCGAGTGACCACTTACAACGCTTTGCTTAAACATTGTAACCTTAAAGACTGCACCATTGTAGAAGCTAAGATACTCTTATTTAAATTTTTACATTCACTTTCTTATGCCGAGACAGAACATATTATAACTAAAATATTTTAGTTTAGTTTTCAATATTGTATAATTTTTTTTTTCTTTTTTCGTACTTTCAAGTACTTCATTTAAGTTTGTTTTTCAATACCTACTTTGTTGTGTAGTACTCTATATTTTAACTATAAATAATTTTAATTGTACCTGGTTCCCCGCGATACAGGCGTAGCCTAGTGCGGAGACCCCTGACATTCTCTGTTATATATTTCATTGATAATAAATTTATTCTTATTCTTATTCTTATACAGATGCTTCCATATATACGTACCTGACGGAGAATAAGATAATCTTTATTGGTACAATACAGGTACACGTCAGATACAATTTTGTACAATAAACATACAAATTACACATTACAGAGTATTTCGGCAGAAATATACACAACATTGTAATGTCATCAATTCATAATAGAAGAAAATAAATTAAACAAATATAATTATATTACATAGTCAATGGCAGTTCCATTATTTCATTAAAAGTAAATTCCTTTTAAAGGATAGGTGAGACGGTGCATCTCTTATGCTATTTATCTGGGAGGCGGTTAAGAATTTAACTCTAGTTGAGACTTAATTATAAAAGTCTGAAAAACTGAGTCTAGTCTTGAAGTAGAGGACTCAAAGGAATCGAGTCCTACCCAACACTAGTCCGAGCCGACCGGGCCGTCCCGTCCGAGCTGTTCAGACTGTTCATAGACATAATACATAGACGGTAAGTAATTCTCGCAATGTTGTGTTTTCACTGCAAACCGGCTTAATCCAAACTCGGTAAAGTCTAAGTTATTTATTCTTTCCAGGTTTTAATAGCCCAAGGCAAATGTTGCTTTCCTTTGCCAAGTTGCTGAGGAAAGAGGGGCGTGCCCTTGAGCGTGGTAAGCTGATGTAGGAGACGGGTCTTCTCAGGAACGGGACGCCTTCATGGCCATTGTCACGAGTTCCGACCCAAATGCTGTTCTTGACCGCTGCAGACTTTTTCTGTCGTCTGTCTCGTTCGTCTGGAGAGAGGAGGAGTTAATGCTGAGGAGTTAATTTGGAGGAATTAACATCGTCGTCATCGTCTGTGGCAGCAGGTATGTGTTGCCCTTAGATAGCCCTTAGTAAGCTCATAGTTTACTTGAAGTTCAAGTTTTGTTATTGTCATAGATCGGTAACCTTTTGCTTTTGTCACATTTATAATGAATAACTTTAATATCATAACCAAGGTTTACTGTGATCTAATGGACAGTGTTGATTGCCAAATTTAATGCTCAGGTGTAACTTTCCGTACTTTATGATTACCTGAATATAATTTAATTAAACAACTAGTTTGTTGGTGGTTTATCCTAAAAATATAAGAATACAGATATTAATGAACCAACAGCTCTTCCGTTAGCAGTCTGAGCTAGAAGTTGTATTTTAGGGTATGTAGGAGTTTTAAATGAAGAAATAAAACAACTATCAAGTGGACTCTTGTATTTTCTTTCCTTTATTACATCCCTAGGTATTATGTAACCAGCCGGGTACATTTCTATAGTTACATAGGTTTTAGGGGTTACAGTATGATGATGACAATCATGACTCATGACAAATGTCATAAATATCAATCATATTGAAAAAATTGGTTCGATCGGAAGCAAGCCGATATGGAAATATAAAATAAAATCAAAATATTGAACCTGGCTGCCATTATAGCTGATGGCTATAGGCTATAGGCTACTGCATATATTATCTAGGCAATGGGGCGGGGCGTACATCCACTTTGGTGGACACGTTCTGGAAAAAGAGAATACTTACTCAAAATGTAAAGAGATTTATTTCGTTATGATGACTCAAGACTCTTTCGCAGCCATTCACGACAGAATTAAACACCGTATATGGTAAAACAAAAAAAAAAAAGAAGATTTAAGAAACCAATATCCAGCAATCACCGTCTGGCTCTCTGCTTAAGGTAAGATATGAAAATACAATGCATGTATCAATGCAATGTATGTATGTATATTGTCTAAAATAAATAAGTACAATCATATGCCGAAGTATATTAAGCTATTAAGAGGAAAAGGGATGACCGGCGGTTCTCCATACAAACATAGTCCCCATTTCGTCTCTAAAACGTTTCTGAAATGAAAATTTTGCTTAATGCCGGGTTTTGGCAAAGGTAGAAAGAAGGTAACAAAACATTTTAATACCTTTGTATTACTCTACCCCCAGAAGACAATATATTACAATTTTTTTTTTTTAACAAATATAATTATTTATTAAGCAATATAATCCATTTACAAACAATAATTAAAACTAATAATCTAAAACTAATAAACTAAAGGTCTAATATGCGCCTCCACCCTGCATCGTACCCGGCTCAAAAGTCCCCATGATGCCTGCAGCATTCCCTCGCTGCACTGCAATTGAGATCTGTTGAACCAGGTACGATCCAGAGCGGGGGTCGCAGCCCCTCTCCCGTAGACGCCTCCCCAGTTCACCAATCAGACGCCGAGCCTCAGAGCCCCAGGGCCCCGCGGTTTCTATTGCCACCGGCACGAAGTCATAGCTTGATTCCAGGGCGGAGTATTTGGTGTGCTTTAGCTTGGCGGTGGATTCCGCCGCCGAGCCAGCACACCGTGAGGTTTGCCTCAGGTGGGACGCGGCAAATTTATTACAAATTACTGTTTACCTTTGAACGGAAGTAACAAGTAAGTGATTAAACAATTTTCTAATAAAAGTTCTTCGATTACAACTCGCGTTTTGTACACATAATGTCATTAATGGTTGTAACGCGATTAAATTTCATTATTGCCAGGTTGCAATTAATACCCAGATTGAATCGTCGGAAAAAAGGTAAAATAATGAAAAATCGTTTAGACCCGTTAATGACATTAATTAACAACACAAATGTTATAACTATAACTTTTGTGTTTAACTTATAGGTACTTCAACGTGGCAAGGCGAACGTTATTAAGCGAAGTAATTATTATGCTGTGCTTAAATTGAGGAAGCTTCTTCCACTTAAAAAATCAGAAAATGACCTAAAGTGGTATTGTGGTGAAAATAACGACAGCTTCAAGAAATATTTCGCAATTCAGACATTTTGTCAGTGGAGAACACCGTTCAACATATGTCCGCTGGTCGTTACTTCAAACCGGTCCCGACGTAATTTTCGGTAGTATCGAAATTGTCCTACCTACTTACCAATTTTCCTCACTTGTGTGCAGAGAAGACAAATGCGAATACTAATGGCCTGATTCGAACTTTAGGATACGTCAAAAATTTGCTAAAGATACGATATGGATCGGATATGTCAGTGTCACTAGTGGGAATTCGAATCGGGCCGTAAATCTGTGTGAGCCTAATAGGCTTTATCTTGTTAAAAAAGGTTTTACTTTACGTGATCCATAAATCTGGCAATGAGCACGTAGCCCGTTATGTAAGGATAATGAGCGGTAAAACTTGGCACTGAACACGTTGAAATGCATACTCCTCGGTTCATAAAGCTAATTAGTCGTTCGTGGAAATCTATGATAATCCTGCATTGTGAAAATTTTGATATAAATATAGTATTGAACCGTAAAATAAGATGGGTATTAATTATTTTATTTCAAGGTGGTTTTAATGTCAAGTACTATAATTATTGCTGTATAAATTAAATTTGAAACGGCCAACGAAACGGTCGAGCACTAGATAGGGTTTCTTCAAGATGTTTTTCTTTATCGAATGGCGATTAGTAACTAAGTAAATATCAAATTATATTTCGTATATAAGATCAAACCAAGAAACTTGCTACGAGCCGAGGTTCAAACCCGTGACCTTCGGTTTGAAAATGTGTACGGTTTCAACACAATTTACTAGCACTTTATTATTTAGCAAAACAAGAAATCTATTCAATGTAATTACATTAAATCTATTCAATGTAATTACATTGAATAGATTGATGATAGCGGAACCCAATTGTAGCAATTGCCAATTAGTACAATTGGGTTCCGCTAAGTAACGCCTACTTAATACAAGTAACCAAACACAAATCTTTACCGTTAATTAGAATATAATCTAAAATAATATCTGAGAGTTGAACTCAGCTACTCGTACGGTTTTGTAAAGGTCAGGTAATACTCCCTTGCGAAGCCAAACTTTTCGTGATTTAACGACGGCCAGGTTTCTAATTACTTAGAATAAAGTGTCCCAACTGACGTCCAAAAATGTCTAACTATATTCTGAATGAACGCTAATATCTTCAATCTTCATGAAGTGTGTCTTTTATTAGATTTAAGCAGATTGTACCTGCTAAGTGGAAGTCCTAATATGTGGTTTTTGATATCCAGCAGCGCCATCTACAGTGTTTATTTAAATAAGGAACTGATGTTCCAAATATGTTTTTGATATAAATCGCTGTCATCTGTATGTTCACGGACGCTCAGTCACACCAGTTGGACACCTAAAGGGTCTAGCAGGCTAAGCTAACAAGAGTGGCCCCCACGAGGGATTTGGTTATACTTTTAGGTGGAGCAGTGGCAGGACCTAAGAACACTGTATGCCTAATATCAGCCTTCGATCTTATTTTGTTTCAGATTTATTCACGAAAATGTTAAAAACTCAAGGTAATTTTTAAACTGTAATTATAGCTAAACCAAGCAAGCGAGAGTAACCAAATAAAATCAGAATTGAGAAGTATATAATGGGGTTACTAATGCATATTTTACAGACCTTCATGTCCTTAAACTTAGATGAAGAAAAAAAACTGGTTTTTCTTTTCGCTTCATTTTTTTGCCACTTCTCGCGGAGTGAGTGAGCGAACTACCAAAAAAATTACGTGACGTGACAAGCCACAATTGTCAACTACGTATACATTCAAAAACATTTTTAAATATCATGGTGCGTCATGTCAACAAAAATTCCCGTCACTACAAACATATCAATATCAATTAGGTTTCTATATGACGCGTAATTATTTGCAAGTCGAATGCTATGCAATCCGCGTCAATATGAAGTATATTTTTTATTTGCTGTCACATATGACAGCAAATGCTCTACAATTCAGATGCATTAGCATGTCTGTCACATGACGTAGTCAAGATGTAATCTTAAATGCATGTTATCTTATAAGTGGTACTTATAACATTCATTCATTGTGCTCAACATATGGAAGGTATAGCTCAACGACTGATACTACTGACTCCTAGAGGCAAGATTGTTGCTCTAAACTAAAGACTCATTGCTGACCCCTACAAACACTTTCCTACTTCGTTCTTGTTCCCTCATTGCATATCATCGTAAAAAAATTCATTAGACCTAAAATTATGCCGTTCTACACCATTATGTGTAGGAGACCGCATAATATGTCTTAAGAATCAAGGGGTCTGCTCATGGCATGTTGTGGAGAGACGAGTTGCAATGTTGAGCTTTCTTAGAATGGAGAAATAATAGGTACATATACACATTCATGCCTCATCAAATCATTTATCAAAATTTGGTTGTAGGTAGTGCAATAAAGAGCAAGTAAACATGTTTGTTCACTAAAACACAACTAAAAACTTAAAGAAATTGTAAGAAAAACATTAACTACGATATCAGGGTAAACCCTCATGTGAATGAACAAAATCACGTTTTTGTCTAAAAAAAGAAATATAGTAATTTCTACCACTTGTCGTATTTTTTTCTTATTAACAACTCTATTTCCTATGCAATGCCAACCCGTGATCAATTTATTTTCGACCAGTTTGAATGTGACGGTTCATCATCATCATAATACGGTTGCGAAAAATATGAATAGCAATAATTGTAAACTTGATTAAACAACTTTCGCTCGTTAGAAAAAAATCAATAAAATCTGTATAAAACGCACCATAAAAATTTCATAATTATTTTTGCACAAAAGTTATTAACACGAAATTTAACATGAACTCGTCGATTTCTTTTTCGTTAAAAAGAACAATAACATCCGCGATCTAAAAGGCCCGGGGAGGACATAATATAGAGTTCAAAAGAAATTGCAATGTAAATAAACTAATTTATCTTCAGTACTTTGTATGTTTGAAGTTTTTTTTTTAAATATTTTATTTAAATTATTTTAAAGTTAAAATAATAAATTGTTCATTATTAATATTTCGTAAAAAATGTAAGGTTAATGTTAAATGCTAACAAAATCTGTTATATTTGTTTACATTATTTGCAATGTCTATTGATAACTTCACTTTAAGATTTTTTATTAGGGAAATCATCGTTCCACGTAGACGAAGTCGTGGGCAGAACATAGTCTTCTTTATAAATTATAACAGAAACCAAGTACACCAACCAACAGTAACCAAGTGCGCAGCAGTAACTTAGTGTAAGTAACAAAAAACCTTGCGGTACTTTTGGCACAAAATTTATTTGCTTACTTTTGTGAAATAGTTCAGACATTGCTAATAATAGGTATATGAAAAGGCTTTTAAATGCTGACAAATCGATTTATTATAGTTAGCTGAGAGTCGGAACTGAACAAGTTTCAACGCTTTAACGTGTTCTATTTCAGCTGAGCCCACTGAAAATACCAAAATGACTGTGCGCTGTAATTTTTATGCTTATGTCGTCCAGTTCTGTGGACGTGACAGTATCTTGCGCGCGAGATTAATGCAGAAAACATTGCAGTTAGATAAAGACGGGTAGGTTATCTCGCGCCCGAGATACTGTCGCGGCGCTCCTGTAGGCCAAGCACATGATTGGCGCGACAGTATCTCGCCGCGAGATAGACTACCCGTCTTTTACAAACTGTATGAATTAAAGAGGGACGGGTAGTCTATGTCGCGGCGAGATACTCTCGCGCCAATCATGTGCTAGCCCGGCTGTGTGCTAAGTAGGTAGGTGTCTCTGCTTTGTTAAACGCCTGCGTAAACTCGTATCCAGAACTAGATAGAGTAAGAGAGATTTTGAGATATACTTGATTCAGGCTTACCTACTTAAGTACACAAAAATATGAATCAGAAGGCGTAGAACCACAAAAATAAAAATATATTTGTTAAAAACGAACATCTATAAAAGCATTAGGACCCCACGGGCCAAGGGTCTCAACCCCAAAGGGCATGAAAGTATACCTATTCGGGGCCAAGACCCCTGTATTTGTGAATTTTGAGCTTTTCGGCCGCTTTAGCCGCCGCACCTACTTGATTACTGGTTCCGGTGAGGTAGGAAGGAGCCAGTGTGTCTACACATGTATATAGCGTCCCACACTAGCACCCTTCCCAAACTGCACGGAGCCAAGGACATACCGTCCGGTCTCTTGCCGTCGTCCCTGGCGATGCCAGTTGGCTCCAGCAAAGCTGGCACGTAGACGGATGCAAGAGACTGGCTGATTATGTCATTCAGTGCGGCGTGTCTAGAAAAGCGGCCAGCACTTTTTTGATAGGAAAACTCAAGTGTATTTAATTCATGAGAAATTATAAGATTTGAACTTACCATTACACCGTAATCTCAGTAAATACACAGCCATTAAATACATGCCCATTTACCTACTAATTCAGGATGCGAGAATAGTTTATTAAATTCATTAAAACACCACCAAAATAGAACGAACAACTTTAATTTTCATATTTATAGAGACATGAATATATACACGAAAAATATACTTACAGTAAACATGATTCGATAAAGAACAAGTTATCTATTTTGGCACATTCATTTCAATTCAAGTGTGTTACCCGTATAACGTCCTCTTTCCGATCAATTACTTCCTGTATCTATTTAACTCACAAATTAACTACTAAGTTTTTGAAGTTTATGTGCCCCATATTGTTTTATTCAAATATACATTGAAATTATATGTATTTTCGCACGAATTAAAGTAATTATCATGGATGTATATTATATACGGACACGATATGTTGGCTTTTTGGTAGGTACAACTTAGCTTTGACTTTAATTTATTACTAATTATACTAAAAATAAATATGTACTCGTTTAAGCTCAGGAGATCACTTGATGACATAACATATAACATTATCAGACGTTTAAATTACTGACTTCACTACACTAGTCAAAGAGTCCAAATATGTAGAAGAGTTTTTTATTAGTCGTATAGATCTCGTTTGGAGATGCTAGAGATAGTGTAAAGACCGCTGCTATCGGTCACTTCATCCGTGCTTTCCGTTAATCAAGAAATGTCTATATCTTCGACTTTATAAAGAAACCTCCGGCGTCGGTAGTCTCATGAGTCTCCGTTGGGCGGCACGGTAACGGTGCTGCAGTTCGCGCGTGTGGATCTCGTTGAACTACGCCGCAGGCCGACCCCCACTGGATTTAACAATATTAAGTTATCACTCTTCCTTTTCCCGCGACAATTGCAGAATACCAGCTCCCTCATACCTTTCCTAAAGTTTTTGGATAAGAAAGCGTAGAGGAGTGGGTTTATGCCAGAGTTGAAGTACGTAATTAGGAAGGTGAGCGGTGTGAAGAGCGTGCTAAAGTTACCGGTGCCATGGTAGCCGCTGGACCAGCGCTGCCACATTTTACGCGCGTGGAAAGGCAAGTTGCAGATGGCGAAGGCGAGAACCACCACGATCAGCATGCGCACAACGCCACGCCGCGCACGCAGGACGTTGCGTGATAGGTGACTCAGGTGGTGGCAGTTGCGGGACTCCGGGTCGCGACAGGCTTTAAGTGCCTTCGCAGCTCGCTGAGAAAAACACAAATCAAAACTTTTATTAAATTTATATAGTTAGTATGTAGGTTTCGTCGGTGAGCGAACTGAAATACGCGACGGATCACTGGCGCCGTATAAATGATATCAAATTTATGCAATTATAAAATTAATTTGCTCTACAAATTAAAAAAAATGGTAAGTAGATATTCTAATCGTTAAACAATTTCGAATAAATTTACTGTGTAAAGGGATATTTTCTCTGGAAAAATTCACAATTTTAACTAATAATAATTACCTACATCACAAAAAGGCAACCGTTATGTTATGAGCAACTGGATAGACAAAGGGTGTTATGTAACTATAATCGAAAAATTGACACCTCAATAAGCAAACCTTGGTCTTTGTTGTTACAGATAAGTTGATTTTTATTATACTAAATTATTATTTACTAACCTATTTATTTATTTATATGGCATTTACAGAGTCGCTTAATTATCAATTATAATACAATATCTAAATCCTTCACCCGTTTGCGTTAGGTGAGTGAAGGCCTCCCGACAAATTACCGTATCGGGCAATCATGTATAATAAAATAACTAACCTATAAAACAAAGTCAATATATCCCATGGTATGGTAGGTGTGTAGTACCTACCTAAATAGCTCATCTTTAAAAACCAATTTCACCCTATTTGCTTCAATTGTCCACTCGAAACGAAGATTATTATCATTCGTAGTAATTTACCGTGAAACTGAGATTTTCTTACTTTTACCAAAGATTTAGGTATTTATCGCTGAAGAAACAATGCATTCCGTTCCGATACAATATTACATTCCTTTGTATTGAATTAAAATATGATTAATATATACCTATTAGTTCATAGCCGCTAACTGTTACTATTGGTAACAAAAAAAATCTGCAGTTTTTATTTTACTTGTTTCATTTCCTACATAGTTACTTAAATATGTATTTACTGTTATACTTTCACCCCATAAATAAAATTGTGGTAACATAATGTTTCATTATAACATACTTGTATAATTCATTACTGTGAATGTACTGTCTCCTGTAAATTATTAGTGTTCGGGTGCCTGTCACGCGTTTGCAACTTCGAATCAATAGAAAATTAATGAGTCACGTAGAACCCGAATTACTGCTTGATTGAATAACTGCGGCTGATATATCTGAGGGTCATATCACCTGTGGTATCACACAATTAACTGTTTCTCTCGCAATTTAATAAATGGTAGGTTAGGTAAAACCGCACGCTTTAATGTACATAATACTTGTAGTGAAATTTCTCTATCCCGCGACTTCATGTCAGTGTGTTGGGTGAACTCGATTAATTCTCATTTGTCTCCGTCGGGCACAGATGGGAATAGGTGCATTCATATAAATTATTCCCATCTGTCCCCGCCTCATATTCTCATGTATGGCGGCGGTCACGTGGGACGGGGACAAATGGAAATACACCGTTAGTTTCGCTTTTAATCTGACTACACATAAATTGTTTTATTTGTAAAAAAATTAAAACTAATATATACATGTAATAATTACAGACCGATTGCTCTGCTTCCAACTTTTTCGAAAATAATCGAGAAAGTTATTTACAGTAGATTATTTATTTTACTTGTATATATGAATTTTACTGTTTAGCCTTTTGAGTTCTAGGAGGATATAACCAAACGGAGACGCCATGTCTGTAATTTTCTGTACAAAAAAGTCTGCCGATTTTTGGGGGGAGAGGAACGTCAAATGTATATGTAACGTAAAAATAGCCATGTCAGATAAACGTCAGTCCATACATTGTGTATGACCATTGGCCGACTATTTTTAAAAGAGGGGATCGCCTGTTTAGGGCTACTTCGTTTGGTTATATCCTCCTAGTTTGAGTTAGTAAAAAACCATAAATGATAGACAGTTTATTTGTGAACAGCATTTCATAATCTATAAGTTGTATTTAAAGTAATTAAGTCATGCTTGACTATTATTAATACATCTGTATATTACTAAGGTACTACTATTGACTCACTTTTGCTCCTAACTGTAGGTATGTAAAGTGAAGTTCAATAGAAATTGCAAATATTGTAAACAAAATAATTTACCTTGATTACTTCGTAATCTCGCACTTTTTAAGGGCAACCATGACCTTATCAACTGTTTATATAGTTAAATATTTAATTAATATCGTTTTTTAGTTAAAATTAAATTGTTATATTTCAGTGAAAACAACCTTCGTAAGAATTTTAGGTTATATGTCAAATGCTAACAAAATTTGTCATATTTGTTTACATTAGGTATTTGCATGATGCTCAGAATAATTACTAAAGCAAAGAAGCCGGGCAAAAATAAAAGCTTGGTAAAAGGTATCGTATTCACAACACGCTATCACTTTTTGTCTATGAGTGAGTGAGACAACAATCCGCAAGTTCTTTCATTTTTTTCAGTATTGTCATAAGATGAACTGAGGAAAATGTCAAATGGTTCTATGTGGTTCTAATATAATCCAGCCAAATAAAATATATGTTCGTTATTTCACAGGTAGGTGTCAACTGTAACAACTTGACATAGTCGTATTATTTTAGTTGAAACATTTCGGGAATTTCAGCGGTCATCTTGGTTTATTTTAATTATATTGTTGTTATTCCTGAAAGATTGCTGGAAAACGTGCTGAGTTTTTATTTGTAATGGTTTGAAGTTCCCTTTGTGATAATGTCTTGTGTGATCGAGGGCTGTAAATCGCACACAGGAAGAAAAGAAAATACGCACGAACCGATAACCTTTAATCGGTGAGTTTTGTTCAATTTTGAAGAAATTAATTTATAGGACCTGACCCTAAACATTGAAATCGATATGTTGTTTATGAAATTATTACTTGCATTCAAGTCTATATAGATTTTTGCATATATTTTCGAACTTTTCTGCTAACTATGAAAGGTTATATTTTTGGCATAGTGATGTATCGACCTCAGATCAATAACCTATCGACATTTACAGCTTTCTTATAGTTTGGCCCAGGACTGTCTCATTTTAATTGATGAGTACAGTCAAGGGCATAAATATATATACTTTCCCAGTCTCAAAAATATGTGTACGCTCAGACAATAAAATCGTGTTCACATATTTTTGAGCCATTTGTCTGGATCGATATTTTTGCCTTTGACTGTACCTATAGTTTTCTTTGTTCTTACTTACTGACAGATTGTGTTAGCCAGACTATAGTATAATACTAAACCGGTCAAGTGCGGGTCGGACGCGCGCACCAAGGGTTCCGTACTTTTTAGTATTTGTTGTTATAGCGGCAACAGAAATACATCATCTGTGAAAATTTCAACTGTCTAGCTATCACGGTTCATGAGATACAGCCTGGTGACAGACAGACGGACAGACGGACAGCGAAGTATTAGTAATAGGGTCCCGTTTTTACCCTTTGGGTACGGAACCCTAATAAAAAAGACATTAATGATCATTGATGATTGTTCCTTTTATTAATATTGTTGGTTTACCTATCTCACAAAACTCAATTTTTATTTCAGATTTCCAAAGGACGAGGAATAGGGGATATTACTGCAATGTTCTGCCACCAGAGTGCAGCACTAGCCTCTTTTAGTAAACCGTAGAGTAACTTACTTATACATACTGTACCTTTAACAGGTTTTAGACAAGTTTTCAGAGGACCTACCGGAAAACTCGAGTCCAAAATTTCGTTATCTGCCTCTTTATCGCTCGAACACGCAAGAGTGACAGAGATGTTAGATAACGAAAGTTCGATTTTCTTGTTTTGCGATAGACCCTCAGATTGTAGTAGTGGCGCCACCTACGCCGAGTTTCGCGTAATATTCCCTATTATTAAATTTAAAAAATATATTACACGCACGTTTTTTTTTTCATTTCCTATTTGGTATATGACTAGAAATTATACTTAGTTTTTTAGCATTAGAAAAAAAGGTAAACCATTTGCACGTGTATTTTTATTGACAAGTTTTTTTATAAATATAGCAAAATTTTACTTATGAAAGCAAAAATATGTAAATGATCGTATATTATATTTGTTGTGACTTATTTTCAAAAGTGTTTTTCGATAAAACGACACGTTAAGATCGCTCGCCTTCTTTCTAATGATAAGAAAACGAGAGGTATAGTTAGACGGTTCTGAGTGGTAGACTGCAAATGAGATAAAAGCTATATTAGGTACATGCATAAATCCTCATATCAGGCGGTTCTTTGAATACAAGGATTGCATAATTTTTATACTTTAAGTATAAAAGTTATGCAATCCTTGTATTCAACGAGCCGCCTGCTACAGATTTCTTGAGATTGCCGCGTTTTTTCAGGTTCAACTTTCATTAGCCAGACTATTATCAATTTGCCAATTTCGTGATTATTTTTTTACACGGCACATAAACTTATGCATAATTTATCGATATAAAAAGTCGACACAGTTACATCCCTAGCAAATTATCAAACTTATGACACCGTACGTAAATGAGAAATAACAAGCATATATACATCTCTTTTCGGCACATTATCTAATTCGTAAGGAAGTAAAGGACGGGTATACATATTTGCAAAGCATTTTTGCCCGGCTTCTATGCTTTAGTTATTATTCTGAGGCATGATGTATCTGTACGGCTCAAGCCAAGGAGTCGTAAGAGTCGATAAAACAACCTCAAAGCCCTTTAATTTCACGAAAGAGTACGCCAGGGACGCATTTTATCGCCCATTCTGTTTAACGCCTATGGAGAGCACATTAGGGTTATTCTTATTCTTATGCTTTTTTTTGTGTTACTAGTAAGAATAGCATATATTTTTAAGAAAATAAGTAATCTCTATATCAGTATACTTAGCAATTTAACTTCAGTTTTAGGTCAACCTAAATGTATTGTCCTAAGAATATTAAAAACATATTAAAACAAATTACAAGTGCGAAATGTCACGGACCGTGTAGTGTGCTTTCCCCGGATTTTGTGCTATTTAATTTTTTTTTTTTATTTTAAGTGATTTTGCAATAATTTATATCAAATATAAAAGACTAATCCCTGTTCTACAACACTGTTTAAAAATTGCATGGATATATAACGACTTTATATAATTTAAAACAACATATATTTTGTGCTCAGTTTTCGTGTCACCGCCGCGCGTGGCAATATAAACATGCGGTACTCCGTAGAAAATTATCTTTTCACACCACATGCTCGACAAAGCCGGATTATATATCATATAAACCTCACCGAAAGCAAGACATTATATCCCATGCCTTTAGCCGGGTTATAATGTTGTATGGAATTTCATAACGCCGGTCAATAACGTAATTTTCACTTTTCATAATCCTTATGCTATGACGATAAAGTCTAATTTCGTTAAGCAAAATATGTTGCACCCGCCTGCGGCCAGGTAATTAGCTGTCGTGGCCAACTTGATTTTCGAAAACCGAAGCCGCGGCCTAATAGATTCGCACGATCTTCATTTATTAAATCAAGTAGGCCACGCCGGCTGAAACAAGTTGCGAACTAAGCCTGTTTTTTATTGTCTCGCATAAGGTGAGAAAAGTAGAGTATGTACCTCGGGAATAAAACTGTTTTTGTCTTGGGCGCTTGAATCCCTCATTGCACTCAGGACTCAGTCTTAATTCCCTCGCTGCGCTCGGGAGTAAAACTGGGAGTCCTTTGTTACGTTCAGGATTCAATGTCGCGCCCGTGACATAAAACAGTGCTTTATCCCCTTGGTGTACAATCTACTATTACTACTTGCCAGTAGTGCCTTGCCTTTTAATATTATATAATATGTATTAAATAAACTTAGTTTTTAATCTAAAGTACCTAATGTACCTATCTTACCTTATATTAAGTATAAGCTTAAGATTTAAGATAATTTAAGATAATTTTGGTAAACCTTGTAATTAATGGAAGAGATGACGTCGGCTTATTAATATTTGCGGTGCACTGGTATTTGCTGTATGTGTGTGTGGTTGTGACGTCATTATTTAAGCTACTCCATACCACTTGCGCGACATATAAGAAAGATGCACCTATAGATGCCTTCTGGCACAAGTATCTGTTTACTTAAAAGAAGGTTCTTGTTTTGATTCTAGTTAAAACCTGTTGTGTAACCAATAAATCATTTTTCATTTAATTTTTTCATTTTAAAAGTTTTTTTTGAACAGTAACACTGTGTTGTTGTCAGATTTGCAAATGGCTGAAGGGAGAAGTTTTGTCGAAAATCGTTTCTTTGTGTTCATTTGAAAATGGTCAACCTTAACGCGTCACCACCGTGTTTGAGTTTTAAAAGTAAGTATCAGTTTCAGGTTATTGTTTGTTACACAAGATATAGCTAATACATTGCAGATTAGGCTAATTGCTTAACATTTGCAAAGTCTAAGGTAATTTTTAGGTAATACCGAACATGTTGCAAATTATCACGACCGTGGCCTCAAAAATCGGTCACCACCACGGACTTTTGAGTCCACGTTCGTGACATATAAACACGTGGTCGTGATATTATTAGTTCGTTTGTAGGCCAAGCAATAAGAAGGTATAGAGGGAAATGCTTGGAACACAATTTTTGACTTCGTAGCTTTGTTTGGACTATTTAGGAGGTGAACATATCAAAAGTCCCCGGCCGTAATTCTGGTGCTGGGGGGGAGAGGGGGGTTTGAAGATTCCATTTTACGGTTTTTCGATTATATCTCGGAAACTATGCGTCTGAGCGACTTGGCCACTTATACAAAATGAAAAGAGATTTAATTTGTTACAAGTTTTATTAAGTCAAGTTTTTCGATATCTTGTATAGTTTTTGAGATAACCGCTCTTGAAGGTTTATTAAGGGGCTCTCATTTTATGGTTTAAGAAGAACTTTATTCTCAAAAAGAATTTACAAAATTCGCTTACTTGAGAATACAAAAAATTATAATAAGTATATCTTAGGACTGCGACCTCCAAGAAAACGAACTGTTGCCAGAAAAGTGGGTTCGGTTAGAAGTGTTAGAATTGCGACCCTCAAGAAAACGAACTGTCGCCAGAAAAGTGGGTTAGGTTAGGTTGGGTTATAACTGCGGCCCCGAAGTAAACGAACTCTTGCCAGAAGTGGGTTAGGTTAGGTTAAAACTGCGACCCCCGAGAAAATGAACTGTTGCCAGAAAAGTGGGTTAGGTTAGATTAGAACTGCGACCCCCCATGAAAACGAACTTTAACAATATATTCGGAATAATTTTTTTTCGGAAATTTAAAAATTGGGGTATTTAAAATATAGGAATGACGTCAATTCAGAATTATAAAATTCCTTATTCCGAATTTCTGATCTGATTTCTCTCTGATGAATTCAGAATTCGTGATTTTAAAATTCGGCGTCTGTCACTGCCACAATTGTTATAATCGGAATTATGTGGTTCGGAATTTAAAATTTCGGAATAATGGCAATTCTGAATTCGTGATTTCAAACATCGTAATTGTTAAATTCGGTGTTTGTCACCATCGGAATTGTTATAATCGGAATTATGTGGTTCGGAATTTACAAAATTCGGCTTTTCTTGTTTTTTGTAATATAAATCCTCGTGATTTTCATCATTCGTAATTACACCAGTCGGAATTTTGATGGGTCGAGCATTTAAAAATCGGAATGATAAAATTTTACATTCTAAAATTCGGAATAGTTTTTCGGAATTATGTAGTGTACCCGGAAACTTTTATCTACCTAGGCTACAACATCAGCAACAATCCATCCAGCGAACCATCGTGCGAGTAGAAAGTGCGTAGGAGAATTGACATGACCAAGAGCGCCATGTCTCAGCTTGGAAATGTCTGGAGAGATAGCAGAATTTCCATAAAAACCAAAGCCAAACTGATACCGACTCTAGTCTCCTCGATCTCTTCGTATGGCATTAAGACGTGAACATTGAAAGCTGCTGACCGCAAACGCATAGATGTGGTGCTTGAGAAAGATACCCCGTATCCGCTGGACAGCATTTCGGACTAACGTCTCCATATTGTGAGAACTTAAAATCTCGTCGCGGCTGTCATCCGAATGTCTACGCAGAGTTCTTGGATACTTCGGTCATATTGCAAGGAAAGACGGTGGCAACCTCGAAAAGCTTTTTGTGTCCGGCAAAGTGGATGGGAAAAGGCCTGGATGTGGACGCAGTCCAATACGTTGGTCTGACCAGATCCGCACCGCTCTTGACTCCACAATTCTCATGGTTCTCCACACCACCAAAGACAAAAACAGATGGAGAAAGATCGAAAGAGAGAAAGTGATACAAAAGGGAGGTCACGACCCTCAATATTGAGGAATACGACGCAAGGAGGGGGAGATATTTGCAATTTCTATTGAACTCCACTTTATAAATTGCATCTTACCTTTGCTTCCTTATTCCCGACAAATGTGCGTTGTGGCTCGTAGTTCAGCGGTTTCTTCTCGGGGCGCGGATTAGGTGCCGCGCAGCACTGAACGCGCCCTAGGTGCTGAAGCCCATGCGAGCTCTGCCACAACCCCACAGCTATCCGTGTATATAAAACCTGCCGCCAAAAGAAACACATTAAATCATTTTTGGCAGGTGCACGGTGAATCAGGCATGATACTCACGGACTAACTTGTACCTTCCACTTTGTTTCGAAGCGCACACGAATAAAGTTAAAGTTAACGAATTTGTACGGCTTAGGGTGCGGTTTGCGGCACGTCTAGTGGATTAAAGCTAGTGGAAAAAACTAACTGCGGTATTTGTGATATAATTGCTTTCCTGCAAACACTTTTAGGCTTACTACAAACAATGCACGAATGGCGGTATTTATTAGCTGACATAATGCCTCTAAATATTGTCTGTTTCCAATTTTTAGTAAGCTTTGGTTTGGTATTTCATTTTGTTTGGTACAGTAATAAATACATAAATATCTCTAGCGGCCCCTACATACAAGGAAAACTGACAATTAAATTTTGAATCAATGATATAAAAAAATAAATTTCACTTTATCAAAAAATGGTTCCTGGAGACCCGTATTATTTTTGAAAGACCTATCCAACGATACGCCATGACACCATTGAGTTATAAAAGCGAAAAAAAAATTTGAAAAAAAAAAGTTTTTGCAGGTTTTATTTTACCGTTCTATCGCCATGCATGATTTATGATCCATGCCAAATTGCAGCTTTCTAGTTCCTACTAGCGATTATTAGACCGCGGGCCAGGAACAGATTTCCATGACCAATCGCCTCCCGGGCGAAAACTCGTATAGTGGTTAACAGCTATGTATGATGAACCCTCGTGAACGTCAGCTGCCGCTCCGTTGGTGGGTTGAGGAATATCAGCAAATAGTCTATAAAAAAAATTTAGTCATCGCCTCCCGCTTGATACTTTGTCAGATGATAAGTTTAGATGCTATTGTGAATAAACAAAATCGTCAGCCGATTGTATCGCTGTGGAAAGACCGTCGGCTGGTCACATGAACATGTAAAAAAGAAAATTCTTTTCAGTCATCTTTGTCATCGCCTTCCGTTTGATACTTTGTCAGATGATAGTTAAGATGCTGCTATCGCGGTGGAACGACCGTGTTACGCGTTTCGGTGGCTGCTATTCCTCAACCCACTAACGGAGCTCGGAGCGGCAGCTAACGTTCACGAGGGTTCATCATACATAGCCGTTAACCGCTATACGAGTTTTCGCCCGGGAGGCGATGACTGACGAATTTTGCGCCTGGCTCGCGGTCCATACGGAGCAAAGCCGCGGACGGACTGACAGACGGACACAGCGAAACTATAAGGGTTCCTACTTTCCTAGTTGACTACGGATGGAACCATAAAAATGGGTGTATGTTGTCATCTCATAATTTTGATATGACAGTATAAGAAAGAAAGAAAGTAAATAAAAATAAAAAAGTGTGTGCGTGTAATCTTTACGCGCGATTGAAGTAAAACTTCTTTGACGATGACGTTTATCGCTACGTTGGCACTTTGACGTGTGTCCTATTGTGCGTGTGTCACTACTGAGCGTCACTTCCGTCAGAAAAAAAACGGAATTACCCTCTAATAGTCGCGCCTAAAGAAGTTTTACTTCAAAAATATATTTATTTAACATCATAAACATTGGACAATACTTTGAAAAACACATACAACACAAACTAGATGCTAAACGGGATCCCCACAGCATAATGCCACGGCAAGCCATGACGCTGATTTTCAGTGGGTTAAAACTAAGCTACAACTAAACTAAAACTAAACGAGTGACAACATAAACGTCAAACACAAATTACAGAATACCGACACAATGAAGAGGAAAACTGCAAAATAAAATAAACTGAAATTAGGCGGTAGATAGATATTTAACAATTTGTTCAACGTTGCGCATACTAAATAATAAAAAGCTTGGCTTGCATACTAAAAAGACAGACACCATTAAATATCAACAAGCAAGTGAGAAATAGCTTAGAAGATACGACTTGAACAAGCAAAAAAAAACCGGCCAAGTGCGAGTCGGACTCGCGCACCGAGGGTCCCGTACTTTTTAGTGCAACAGAAATACACCATCTGTGAAAATTTCAACTGTCTAGCTATCACGGTTCATGAGATACAGCCTGGTGACAGACAGACGGACAGACGGACAGCGGAGTCTTAGTAATAGCCAACAGGGTCCCGTTTTTACCCTTTGGGTACGGAACCCTAGAAAATAAGTTCTTAAAACTATTAAGAAAGTTACTAAATTTGATCGTTCAGCAAGTATTATGCTCGACATTTGGACTTAAAAGTGTTAAGCAGGTGTTAAGCGATTTCAGTGCACGGATCGGCGGCGGAATTAAGTTCCAGCACTTCGTGGCAGTATATCTAAAAAAATACTACAAAACGCTGCTGTCTGGTGAGAAGGACAGACAAGCTGAAGAAACCTTGCGCACCTAACCTCGTTGGACCTGGAATTGCGTGACCGTGCGTGGCTAAATGGAGTCTTTGACGAGTAGACATTTTTAAAATGCGATTTTGATTCAAATAGGGCGTCACGTGAGCGCGCGGCGGAATGTTATAAGTGTTATAACAAAAACGCGCACAGGCATTTTGTATTCGCTGAATCAGCCACTGCGTAAGCGACAACAAACAAGCGCGGTCGCCATAGTTTAGTGTTGCGAGCACCAGCGTCTCACAGAGTTTAACTCTTAGCGTACTCTTAGTTCAACATGTAGGAATTCGCGTATTTTGTACAAAACTTTCAATCGGTAGAAGCAGTTGCGAATTGTGTTCTGCACATGTGTTTCATAGCGAAGTTCGCCATCCATGACGATTCCCCGATTACGAGCTTCCTGGATACGTTCTAAGGGCTCATTGTCTATATGTACTAAGATGTTACATTTAGATATACAGGGTGAAATTTTAACCACTGTTCATATTACATAGTGACTTTATAGGTCATACTAAACAACTTTTTTTATAGGGCCAATAACGAAATCGCGAAAAAAAATTTGGCTGTTTCATACATTCCGGCTGATGTGATGCCGGCGATATGCCGCTAATTTCTATGGGATAGCCAAAATTTTTTTCGGGATTTCGGCATTGGTCCCATAATAAAAGTTGCTCGGTATGACCTATAAAGTCACTACGCAGAACTGTTAAACGTAACGGACGGTTACAGTTTACGGTTCAATTTGTACTGGTTAATGGTTAATTGCATTAACGTTTCGGCCATCACTGCTACGCAGAGTATGAACGGTGGTTAATATTTCACCCTGTATTATCAATTTGATTTTTAGACTCAAGAATAATATATTTTGATTTTGTTGGATATCTAAAACAATAAGTACTTTCTTTTTAAATTCCCCTTGACGCTTAAATCGCTGAACCGATTTCGTTGAAATTTGGTACAAAGATAGTTCTGTTTGAGTCCCGGGACAGGACATGGGATAGTTTTTATAACCAAAATCATCTTTTGAGGGTGTGAACAGTGAGGTGGAAGTTTGTATGGGTAATCAATAACCGCTGAACTGATTTAGATGAAATTTAGTATGATCTATTGTAGTACTTTAAACATGCGATGAGTTGCCTAGTAGGTTAAAGGACTACCTGGTTTTTATATCTGAAGAATGAAGCTTGAGAAATATAATATTGAATCATATACTCCTCAATGGGAAGTACTTACCCTATAAATTTTGATTCCTTTACGTGTCGAAATATACGTATACTTATTATACAGGGTATCCCTAGCCATTGGACAAAGCCGAAATGTACTTATGCATAAGGGTATTTAGAACCAGTATACAAAGTATCATAACAACCGGTGTAGCGGTTACGAAGAAATTACATTTTTTTTAGGGTTCCGTAGCCAAATGGCAAAAAACGGAACCCTTATGGATTCGTCATGTCTGTCTGTCTGTGTCCGTCCGTATGTCACAGCCACTTTTTTCCGAAACTATAGGAATTATACTGTTGAAACTTGGTAAGCAGATGTACTCTGTGAACCGCATTAAGATTTTCACACAAAAATAGAAAAAAAAAAATTTGGGAGTTACCCAAGCTTAGAATTGACTCAATTTTTTTTTTATCAAACCCATACGTATGAGGTATCTATGGATAGGTTTTCAAAAATGATATTGAGGTCTCTATTATCATTTTTTTCTAAACTGAATAGTTTGCGCGAGAGACACTGTGGTAAAATGTGTTCCCCCCCCCTGTAACTTCTAAAATAAGACAATGATAAAACTAAAAAAAATATATGATGTACATTATCATGCAAACTTCCACCGAAAATTGGTTTGAACGAGATCTAGTAAGTAGTTTTTTTTTAATACGTCATAAATCGTAAACCGCAATTTACCTTTCACTCACGTTTCACATAAAAATACATTGTTTAAATTGTGTAATGTACGGGACCCTCGGTGCGCGAGTCCGACTCGCACTTGGCCGGTTTTCTTTACTTTGGTGCAACTTGTATGTGTTAGTAGCTCCTGAGGTCATAAACAGTATGAAACCTTCTTGGACCTTTTTGATTATCTTTTTTTGTTTATGACACTGTTAAGATTCTGACTTTTGACAAATGTCATCATTACCGCATATTTTAGAACAAATTGTCAAAAGCACTGCCAATGATTAATACAGTATGTTTCTTTTTGTTGTCGATTATTGGAAATAATTTTTGTTTGAAAAAATATTTTTTATCTTTTGTTCTTATTAAAAAATAGCATTCCTGAGATACTAACCCTACGTGGGATTTCAGGGTTTGTCCAATAGCTAAGGTCACCCTGTATAGCATTATACTTATTAAAACTTGGACCGAAAATAAATGAAGTGGATACCATTTTTCCGTAATAGCAACCTATATAAGTTGTTAGTCGTTAAGAAGATTCCCACATTAAGTCTCGCTGCAGCTCGAGAACCCAGCGGGCTGGAACGACAGAGCCCGCCGGTCGAAAGATTTATACCACTGCATAATCACTATGGAAACTGTCCTCGGGTCTTATTAAAATCTGACTTTTAGGCAAATCTGTTATTTGAAACATTCATTAAGATCAGAAGCGGGAAATATTCATGTGACAAGAGCGCTTTTTAAACACTTTTATTATAGTTAGGATAGAAGTAATATCATTTGGCTTCCACGTCCACGACGTACTATTATTAGGTAGGAACCACACTGGTTGTTATATAACGTTATAATATAACATCATGTGACAGGGACAACATGACAGCATGACTATCAATATATTTATTATAGTATTATATTATGTTGTCCCCGTCACACAATGTTAGGAGGAGAATTTTTCGTACCTAGTTCTTTGTAGAGTTGGTGCGTTAATCAATGCGTCTATTTTAATTAATACCAGAGGATCTTACACGATAATAAACAATTAAAATTACTTAATACATTTAATAATATTTGGATACATAATATTGTCTTCGGTTACCGCGATAGTTACTCATGAAATAAAACTATGAAAACGGATTATATACGCGATATAATCCGTTTTCATAGTTTTATTTCAATATTTGGATACGTTAACATCCATACTAATATTATAAATGCGAAAGTGTGTCTGTCTGTCTGTTACCTCTTCACGCTTAAACCGCTGAACCGATTTAGTTGAAAATTGAAATTTAGTATAGAGATAGTTTGAGCCCCGGGGAAGGACATAGGGTAGTTTTTTCCCACAAATCATCCTTTAACGGGGTGAAAAGGGGGGTGGAAGTTTGTATGGGAAATCGATAAAAAGGAGATTGGATAAAAAATAAGCTACCCAAATTACTAACTCCACGCAGAAGAAGTCGCGGGCAAAAGCTAGTAAACTATAGTTTTTTTAATTTTTTGTTCAAACTTAAAAGAAAAAATATTAACATGCTAATGTTTTTTTTAAAGTTAATTGTATACAGAATGATTAAGTATAGACTTTTTGTTTAATTTCTTGTTAAACTTTTCTGTTATATCCAGTCGAAGATAAAGGTGTCCACTGTGCCCGCCCGCGTTTCCTCTTAAGTTAAATAAAAAAAAATGTTAGGTTAAGTTACTTAGGAAACCTAAACAGATTAGATAAATATTCGACTGGTCGTATTAGGGTTTCTTGGTAGTGTAATTTCGTAGGAATAGTTCAGGTAAATAGCTCATTATTTGAACACTAATTATTTAATTAATTCGTAAGTAAACACTTATTAAATTGGAGTAAATCTGACCGAAGTTGAATCACACTCATGGCTTCTAACGTTGTTATGTTCCAACATGATTAATTCGCGCCTAATCAACCTTTATTTTACTAGATAAAAAACTAATAAGTAGGTATACAAATTGTTTGATTTTCTTCATTACGAGACTGGGATAATTAACTTACAACTTAACTTAAAGTCGCGATCCAGAACTGGAACAAAGTAGATGCAATTCAAAAGTTGAAAAAAGTTTTAAGCAATTAAATGGAAAGCTGGCATCCGAGTAATTAATGCAATTGCTTGTGCTCTACTGCCTAGCTCCTAAGGTTTACTCCAATAAAGACCATAAGGAAGTGTTAGATTAATTATTCATGATTGTGTAGATTGGACACCGACCTCAGCACACCGCTTCCCTGAGCACGAATCTATATCTATGTATAAGTTTGGCACAACAAACACTTATTAAATACCCCTCTGAAAAGGTGATAATTAAAAATTTAACGAACTTACCTGTAAGTGAAGTTCGATTCTAATTATATGACGCTCGCTTACAGCTCGCGCGCACAATATCGCCTCGTGTGTAATGACCAACTTAGCACACTTGTATCACAATGTACTAATGTGTGTGTATTTGTATACTTAATATACTTTAGCACGAAAGTTTCTAATATAAAGGGTGCGAAGTGCATGTTGGGGGTAAGTAAAGCGATCGCAGCGCATGCGGTGGTAAAAATTGGCACTAACGGGAGTTAGCGTCATTAACATTTCATACAAGTTATATGGCTCGAAATGGAATTTACGATTACTCCTGAGATATTCATTTAAATTGTGTGGTGTAAGGGACCATTGTTATCTGTATGAAATGCTCAATATAACTAACGTATTTAATTTGACATTAAATACTGTATCCGTGTAAATAGCTTTCCAAACACCACTATATTATGAAATCTATTTGTAGAAATTAGGAATGGTTGTAGTAAGTTATCCTGAAAAGATAGACATGCTCGTCTTGGCGTGGGTACTGCCGTGCCCCCAGATACACCATCGCGGACTTTTTTGTAGATTAATGAAAGAGAGACCATTCCACCACAGATTGTGTTGTTATATATTATGTTGTTGATGTTATACGGATTGGGCAGCGTTTTCGATTAAAAGCTCTTAGCCAGCGTGTTTTTTTTTTCTGGCTTAATTAACAAATATTTCAACCAATTTACACAAAACCTTAACAAATTATACGCTTTAACCTTTCTTAAGAGGTATTCACCTATTCATAGGTGAAAACCGCATAAAAATCCGTTAAGTAGTTTTTACTGAAATTATTAGGATTTACTTACTTCTCGCTTAATAGTTGTGACAAAATACGGGCCTATATATAACCGCTGTGTGGCGCTGTCGCCGTGCACGGTCTCATATTGATCATGAGATACATAAATGATAAGATATATTTCGGTATCTTACGGTATAATTATATTAATATATACGAGCATTATTTAGTCTTAACTTCTGTTAAATAAATGACCAGTGTTAGAAATTCTCAAGCTCAATCACATAAACACTTCTAACAAAATTAAACTTAACTTATAGTAGCTACAGACAACACCAAAGGTAATGTCTGTTTTCTTTTAAAACAAGAAAACGTTAAATAAATAAGTACTTAGTTTTCACAGCGTGTGTATCTAATCTACTACCTAATAGTAATTGGCTTGAGTAGAGACCCCTGCTGTGCAGGAACGATGTTTTAGTATAAGTTTACAAATAACGCCATTAGGTAATGTATGTAATAGCAATTTTAGTAAACTGTACTACATTCACAAATCAAATGTTAAACAAAATCAAACATGTCCATGAACTTTCTGCCAGAATAATATGATATTGTCTAGCACAGTCGAACTTACATGAAATAACTTGGGGAGCCCCTTAGTTTGTCTTGTCACGTCTATACTCATTAATTAAAGAACCAATTGTGACATTGTATTTGAATTGTCGTATTTAAATACTTGCCTGCTTCTACGTGCTTTTATAATATAATTAATGTTGGTGCCTAATCAATGTAAAATATAAATATCATAAACGTCAGCGCTTTCAAACTCAGTAATGAACGTTACTTCTATATTGTTAAACGATAGCAAAATTAAATACAGATGATTGACACATCTCAGTAATTTCAATAAATATCAAATTATAAGAGTTTTTATATGAGCAACTCATATTTCATATTTATTTATTGCATCCATGGTACACAGGTGTTACATATATGTATAATAGTTTCACATGGGCCCTGGTAGGGCAAGGCAATTATCTTAAATATTATATTTGACAGTGTCTTATTTAACTTTTAATAATTTCATAGTTGTATTATATAATATATAGTTATTTCTAAAGTCAATAACTGATTTTATTTTACCAAAAATTATAAAATTAAATATACAATAATAATATACATGCTTAAAACGATTGTAAGTTTATGTCAAAAATATCGATACCTATATAAATGTCAATTTCAAGCTTAAATTAAAAATTGTAAAATGAGACATGTCCGATAAATACACTAAACTACAAAAGAATTACATTTCATCTTCCAAAAAATCTTTAAGCCTATAACAACACTTATTAATTAAAAAGTCCTTTAACTGCTTATTGAATAGCGTTTCTGATGTCTGCAATTTAATGTCGTCGCTGATTTTATTATAAATTTTGATGGCCATCATGTTTGGGCTTGATTTATGTAGCTTTAGTACAGAACTTGTCGGTGGCGCCAGGTTATTCTTAAATCTACTTTCAAAACGTCGAGGATGGTTGGCAATTTTTGGAAAGAATTCCGGGTGCTTCCTGACCAATTTGCAGATTTCTAAAATGTACATTGATGTGATTTCATACTTAGATTACTCCAATGGTTAAAGCCGTAAATCTATAGGTATATATACCTAAACGTAAAAGTCCTGACTGACTTACTGACACTTAAATCAACGCCCAGCCCAAACCGTTTGACCTAGAGAGCTGAATTTTTCACAGTGGGTAGATTTTATAACGTTAGTATCCACTAACAAGGGGGTTTTCAAAATTCATCCCCCAAGGGGGTGAAATGGGGGTCCAAAGTTTGTATGAGGTTCAAGTTTTATTTTAAGCTATGAATTCGAACCTTGGGTAAAAGATATATTAATAAAAAACAAGAAAACTACTTTCAGCGTTTTTGAAAATTCGTCCCCTAACTTTTTTTTTTAGTACAGGACTTCAGTCTTTGTATAAAGGCATATTATTACAATCCAAGAAAAATAATTTAAGCGTTTTTAAATATTCAACCCTCAAAAAGGGTTAAAAAGGGGTTGAAAGTTTGAATCCATTACAAATGTATTGAAACTTCTTAGAAAGGCATTGCATAATATTACAAAAAAAAGTTATTTCAACGTTCTTAATAATTCAACCCCTAAGTAGGTTAAAAAGGGGATGTAAGTTTATATGTAGTACAAGTTTTCGTTTAAGCTAGGAACATGAAACTTGGTAAAAGGGCATTATATTAAAATAGACGAAATCTGATTGCACCATGTCTGAAAAGTTTGTATTAATAAAGTTTGCATCGGGAGCGAATATTTTTTTTAAATTGTGGACTTGAAAATCTAAGTGTTGAGAGGGATTATATCGAGAACAATTTTTTTCAGTTAGGGGCTTGAAACTTCGTACTTTGTGAAAGACAAATTTCATGCGTTGTATAATTATTAACAAATGATTAACCGTCCCTACTTTTATCTTTTGCTGCATAATGTTCTATGCTCATGTAAAATATATAACCATCAACATACAAATCCACGCGTACGAAGTCGCGGGCAACAGCTAGTTGAATTATATTACCATTTTAGTATGTTGCCAGGAATAAGCTTTAGGTAAATTTATTGCGTACAATTAAGAATTTTATTGTATACAGAAAAATCATATTTTGGTACCCCGATCTCGGAAACTTTTATCTATAGTATTGAAATATTATAAAACAATAATCTCATATCATGCTGGGGTGCTGACGCGAAACAATTTGTGCGTGACATAGGTCGTCGAGTCGACTTAGTATAGAGGACCTCCGCTCCCAATCGTTTCTGGTGCAGAGGCTGTCCATAGCCATCCAGCGGGGTAATGCCGTGAGCATTATGGGCACTTTTGCACCGGAAGCGATAACGAACGGGTTTGACTAAATTACCTTATATTTGTAATAAATGTAATCTTTTATTGTATTGTAAATAAAAAAATAATTTTCACGTATAAAATCATGATAAAATTATAGTGTATATCTCATGTTAATTAAACTAAAATTAAGTAAACTAATAAAAGGTGGGAAACACAATCTTATAAGAATAAAGTAATAAAACATCATTATCCTTTTATTGGCATTCTTCCTTGCACATTTTAAAAATTACACTAATTACGTGGAATATTCATTTATGAACTCATCAATTATGAACAATGCACTTATATTTCCAAGACTATAACTAGCCTAGCCTTTTATTATCTCAGACTAAATAACTAGCCCAGCTTTTCTCTCGTTTCATGCTGACTTTTACCTAACAACGCTGCTTATGGACAGAGTCTGTCCGACGTCTGACGTTGGTATATTGGATAATTTTGCGTCTGATTTGTACAATTTGTGCGCGTAAAATTTTATAAAATATATCACATACTGCCAAATTAGAATCCCGAAACGCCTTTGTCTTTGTCGTGACGTGACACCAAATGAGATGGGTTCGCTAGAGAAACACGTACGCCTGCCTAGCGGTACCGACGGGCTGTTTATTACTTTTGTAGGCATGAATAAAGTATGTTCACTTGTAGTTGTAAGGTGTGTTGTATCTTATGTTACTCTTCTTATTTTTTTGTGATCTAAGATTCAAAAGAACCAGTGTAAATCAGTATTTTGGATTCAATTTATTTCTGATATTGATATATGTATCCCGCCAAAAATATTATCATGTGAAATGTTGCCAAGACGAGACCACATGGCTCGCACTGTCAAAAAGTCAGATCTCGTAGAGCTAAGCTTCTAACCAAGAGTATAATAATATATGTATAGTAAAAGAGAGCCAACTCGCGAGTAAATGTCAAAAATTGTCGATACAAACGCCCCTAGCGTTTTCTTGATACACTAACATTTACGTATGTGTGCGTGGCACACATGCATACTAATAAAAACTATAGCGCTGTTTTCCTTGACCGCTTACAGTAATAATACTATAATGAGGTTTTCATTCTTTCACCTTATTGCAAAGCAAACACGTGAAAAATGAATACACCTCAAACAATAAATAAAAAAATAAGGAGTAATTTTGTTTTAATTCGCAGTCAAAAAGGCAATATCATTTCTTTCTTCCAGGCGCACTCATTTTCAACAATTTATAGTGATTAATTGATTATACTTTAAATTATTGATTAAAATTCAAAATTTTTAAATTTTCTGTTTATTTTTACCCGACTGCCAAAGGAGGAGGGTAATGTTTTTCGAGTGTATGTATGTATGTCTGTTTCTTTGTGGCCTCCTGTAGCCTAAACGGCTTGATGGATTTTGATGTATGAGGTATCGTTAGATTCGTCTTGATCACGGGAGTGTCATAGGATACATTATCCCGAAAGTCCTACGGGATACAGAGATAATATTTTCTTTACATTCACTTTGAAGTAATTTGATATTTTGATATATGAGGTATCATTAGATTCATCTTGATTACGGGAGTATCATAGGATACATTTTACCCCGAAATTCCTACAGGAACATGTTAATTCTTCGTAAACGCAAGCCACCCACGCGTCAGCAAGCAATGAGCAAATAACTTGTTTTGTAACTCCCGCGCACCTCTCGCGTAGCGGTCTGGTAGCGGGCAAAGAAGGGCGTGGCCTGCCTTGTGGCGCGCGGTGCGGTACGGAGGGGGATATTCTCGAGTCTACAACCCGAATGCGGGCACACGCACACGCATGACATGAGGGCACACGTCGTTGACGGTCGACTTTTCTAAGCGATTTTTTCGATACTTCCTTGTTCGAAGCGAAAATTATAACTAAATAATTATAATTTATAAATGTTGATGGTAAGTATTGCAGGCGGCGACCAACTTGACCGCCACCAACGAAAATACCTACCTAAGTAACATTCTGTTAAATAGTGAACTTAACAACCAACAACCAAAATGACTATAAGTAACCCTGTGTTGGTCCCCGCCTGCGATACTTACCATCAGCATTTATGAATTATAATTATTTAGTTAGTATTTAGAATTTTTATTTATTTAACTATCGATTCCATACACATTTCATAGTGCATTTTGTATATTGTTTAAACGGTATTCCATAGCTTGGTTTTATCATTTGATTAAACAATATTTATTGTGGGGCTTGTTTTCCTCTTTTTAGTGTGCAGTCGGGTTTTTTGTTTTTTTTTATAATAATAAATTTTTTATTTAAAGTTTGACGGTTACTGTCTTTTTTAACTTTTCGTTTCACGTAGGACACTTGGCGAAACTATTTAGTTAGTTGTTGTTAATAAAAACGATTATTTTATGTTCATATAAATTCAATTATATTAAAACTATTAAATATTTAAGTTTCGCCCCCCTGCTTCTAACTCTGCACGCCTCCACTCTACAAGCCCTAATTTCACAAACTACACCTTAGTCAAAATAATATACCTATATGTGGCTTGGCCGTCTCGTTACTACAAGAACTATTGTATAACAGAAAAGTAATGAACAGCGAATAAATTTTCACCTTACGCTCATGTGACGGTAACGAAACGGCCAAGCCACACATTTTGACTAAGGTGTAGAGTTTCACTTCTTTTTGGAAGTTGTTTATGCCAATATTTTTTTATTTTTCTTTTTTTGGTTTGGGTATATGGATGTCGTGTCGTGGCACGATGCGACGTCGTGTCATGTTGCGACGTCGTATAACGTTGCGAGGTCGTACCGTAAAAACCTACATCGTAAACAATAAGTAAACTTTCTGCGGCTTCTTAGAGGTAATAGCAGCAGAACAAGTTAAAATTAGACAGTGTCCGAATAGATTTGCATTAAAAAAATCCTTACGTGAGTACTTTGCTGGCAGAACGATGAATTCTTAGTGTTTCTGTTTTGAAAGTTTCATCTGATATCTTATGTATTTGTATGTAAGTCAGGAAAGCTCACACACGTCATGGGTCGCAAGATCTATAACCACCTCCCGGGTGAAATCATCGCTGCACATAGTGCAGCAATATTTAAAGCTAAACTTAAAAAATGGCTTATAGAGCAGGCGTTCTATGACCATAAAGAATTATTTTTAAGCAATAGGACCTTAAACTAAGAATGTTATTTACAATTGTATTTACATTATTTTGACATGTAATTATTTATTACCAATAAAATATATGAATATGAATATGAATATGTATGTATATTGTATGTATTTATATGAATATTATATATACAGATATATGTATGTATGTCTATGCCTATCCATTATTTAACTATACTTGTATATATGTAATCACTATGTTGCACCGCCTACAAATTATCTGCTTTGCCCGAAGGTTGACTGGTAGAGAATGCCTCATAGCATTAAGTCCGCCTTTTGTACGATTGTATTTTGCTTTTGTGCAATAAAGATTAAATAAATTAAATAAATAAACAAGAACAAGTCTGTTGCAAGGCAATCCTTATCTCTTGAATAACTGCCATAGTTTTTTACATTTTCAAACTCATGGTAGCAACATGCCGTAAATAGTATTATTGGATCAAGATTAGAATACGATATTTTTTAAGAAAAAAAAAAACCGACTTCAATGGGGGATGCCGCTGAAAGTTCACTTATTGTTGATGGTGCACTCTCAGACAATGATATGAAAAAGACAGCATCTTTTGCCTAATAATGTAGAAAAGGAGGTAAAACCACCCACTTTTCTAGTAGCATTTCGTTTCTGTAAGGGTCGCAGTTCTAACCTAACCTAACCTACTTTTCTGATAGCATTTCGTTTCTGTAAGGGTCACAGATTTAACCTAACCTACTTTTCTGATAGCAGTTCTGTTCTGTGAGAATCGCAGTTCAAAACCCAACCACCCACCTAACCCACTTTTCTAGTAGCTTTTCCGGGTCCGGATCAGAGTCCGGGTCCGTGTCCGGCTGTCCGGGTCCAAGTTTGGGTCAGAGTTCGGTCCGGGTCCGGGTCCGAGTTGGGGTCCATGTTCAGACCCGGGTCCGGGTCCGAGTCCGGGTCGTCGTTTAGGTCTGGGTCCATAAGGAAGAGAACAAATCGCCAAACGTAAACTATGTGTCATTGAAGAGTTCCCTTCTGATCATTATCAGCAGAATTCTGTCATTTCTTTCTGGCATTCATCAAATGTCACTTTTTAAAATGTAAATGCTGGATTTGTTGATAAAAAAACAAATATCACTATATATATGCCATTCACATTTGAGGAGTTCCCTCGATTCCTCATGGACCGCATCATCAGAACTCGAGCTTGACAAAAATGTTTTTTGAAAACCTAACTTGCTTAACAAACATAACGAAGAGGACAAATCGCCAAACGTGAACTATGCGTCATTGAAGAGTTCCGTTCTGATCATCATCAGCAGTTCCACTTCATCAAATGTCACTTTTTAATATGGAAGTGCTGGATTTGTTTATAAAAATACAAAAATCACTATATGTATGCCTTTCACATTTGAGGACCCTCGATTCCTCATGGATCCCATCATCAGAACTCGAGCTTGACAAAAATGTTTCTTGAAAACCTAACTTGCTTAACAAACATAACGAAGAGGACAAATCGCCAAACGTGAACTATGCGTCATTGAAGAGTTCCGTTCTGATCATCATCAGCAGTTCCACTTCATCAAATGTCACTTTTTAAAATGGAAGTGCTGGATTTGTTTATAAAAATACAAAAATCACTATATGTATGCCTTTCACATTTGAGGAGTTCCCTCGATTCCTCATGGATCCCATCATCAGAACTCGAGCTTGACAAAAATGTTTCTTGAAAACCTAACTTGCTTAACAAACATAATGAAGAGGACAAATCGCCAAACGTGAACTATGCGTCATTGAAGAGTTCCGTTCTGATCATCATCAGCAGTTTCACTTCATCAAATGTCACTTTTTTAAATTACATTTGCTTGATTTGTTGGTGAAAATACTAAAATCACTATATGTATGCCTTTAACATTTGAGGAGTTCCCTCGATTCCTCATGGATCCCATCATCAGAACTGCTTTTTGACAAAAACGGGACCAATCTGTATGTATATACTTACAATCAAAAAAAGAATTTTCAAAATCGGTCCAGAAATTACGGAGTTATGGAGTAACAAACATTAAAAAAAAAAAACATTTTACAGTTGTCTATTATACCAAAGATAGATATAACTCCGTAATAGATGGATACAGTCTAAGGAAGAATCGTGCCTCGAAAATAGCGAAAATTTGATTCTCGATCAGATGGCGCCACTAGTTTTGGCCTACTCTCGTATAGAGGGCGTTGACGGTTTGTTTGTTATTTATAATTTTAACGCATATCAGTGAAAGAACATGGGTCAAAATATTAATGCAAATAAAAAAATTATTTATCCATGTTTAAATACATTTTATCGTATTTTTATAAATCTTCATTTTTAGTTTTAAAGTATGTCGATAGATGGCAGTGAATTTACAGTGGTTACAAAATTTACTATGACAGTACCGCTCTATCTTATTATATTCTCTTTGATTATACAAATATTGAATTACTTGTATTAAACCTACACCCGGCATCTATAGATCAATATTTTTCCATGATTCATACTTTTTTGAGAGATATGACGATTCATATTTTATAGAAAGAAAAGACGTGACAGACAGATGGACGGACGGAGTCGCACCATAAGGGTTTTTTGTTCGGAACCACCTTTTTGGTACGAAACCCTGAAAGGCATAATATTTATTAAGAACAGCGCTAAAATATGTGTGTATATGTGTTAGTGTTTATCGTCATTGCCATTATCTACTAGAGCCTCTACATTTACAAAAGCTTCTGAAATATGTATTTCATTATTTATTACTAACAAGGAGTCCCTTGAGGTATCAATGTTTTCAGACCATTGAAATAAAACTTGCGTCTCATGCAAACTTCCATCTTCTAGTTTAAGGGGGTTGGGTTGGGGGGTAAAAGTTCCATGTTTTAGGGCCTGTTTCACAATGTCCAAGTAAAGTCCTGAATAAGTTACTTGCCACTTATCTGACGAATAAAGTCATCTTTGGCGTTTCACAATCTTCAAATAAGCTTAACTGGTAGATAAGTACCTTTACAACTGAATGTAGTTTTATCTGGCAGTTAATTTATTTGTTAATTAACTATTAAATACTTTGCTTGGACATTGTGAAACAGGCCCTTAAGATTTTTTTGTTGTTTGTGTACCTAGCTTACATACCAAATTTCAGCTTTCGTGAGTCAGTAACGAAATCGGGGTTTTTAGATATGAATAAAGTATAAGAGCTATTATTTAATTGATTTTTTTTATTTATGTTTAATAAGTCCACTATTGATACCATGTCCCGAGAATTTTTTTTATCTAGATCTGGTATAATCCAAACCCAAGTTATTCAAAACAACGACGAAACGCTTCGAGAAAAGGTAGGTAGTGCCTTTGCACTTTGCTTATCTCATCTTGGCGGGGGCTCTACCGTGCCCCCAGAGTATGAAGATATATTATTATGATGTTTGTTATACTTGAGGTTGGTTACACTAAAAATAAATTGGTTGACCCTATGAATATTTTGATAGTCGTAATCAAGCATCTTGATTACGACTTCGAAGCATATTGATTCCATACGAGCCTAACAAGGACATAGACACATCAAATAAGGAAATTCTGATTGCTCTTACTATTGCCATGTAACTGAGCCAACTAAGATCTTGTTCAATTTTTACATGAAAAAACAATTATGCTAACTAATTGATCCTAGACAGATCAACTAAGCGCTATATTTATTGAATCAACCTACGTTACATAAATTATGCCAACAAAGTTAATAACAAATGCAAGGTATACAATTGTTAGGATTAATCAATACCTACTTTAAATTTCAATCACTTTCAATCACAGATAAATTTATTGTTTCAAGTAATCATCAGCTTTCTTTGATTTATATAAGATCGTAATCGTTGTAATTAACTTAACGTCAGCTAAGAGAAAACTGCTCTTTGTCGGTCCTAATTTTTTAGAGTGTATACCTATATAAGATTAATTAAATTGTTTCTGATTAGACAGAAACGCGAAAAGTCATTTGGTATTGTAAAATTACCAGAAATATCAGTGAAACCATTTTAAATATGTGGATGTTTTAAATTCCTGTTTTTGTAAGTGCCAGCGCGTCCACTGGACGAGATTGTGCGACGCGGTGTTTCGTACGGCTTAGAATGCGGCAACCATTATACATATTGCTTTAAGCTATGAATTTTACAGCCTTTGTTATTTATTACACAATCCTTTTTGTTGATATACCTGGGACAGTTTTTAATACTTTGTTTTAAATTATAATTGGGGTACTATCGCCGATGTAAGAGAGACGAGAGCAAAACGAAATTTACCAATATAGATAAGGAAATTTCACTTGTTATCCAATCCACATATTCATTTATTCAAATCTATTTCATTCGATCCGTCCATTTGTTTTTTTCTTCTTTTTTTATTTCAAATACAGTCAGGTTTTAAGTATAAACCTTACAAGATAAGCAATCCAATTTTATGCGTTGCAAAATGGGGACAGACCTTTAATTTGAATATTCGTCGCGGCCTTAAACATATCGTTAGATAATAATATATCATAAATAAGTACGAGTACGTAAGTAAGTAGGTACGAATTAAAATCAACATTATTTTCATTCATCCAATTTAGATACAGTTATAACGTGTCCAGAATTTAACCCCTACTTATATACGGACCACTCTAGCAAATTTATATAGCTATATTAGGTAAGCGAAACATAAAGATGTCACTCACAATAAGAACGTGTTGCCACTTACCGTCATTACACATAATGGCGTCACGTACAGGAATCCGAAATTCACCAAATCGAATATCTCCGAGTTGTATTTCTTTAGATGCTGTATGCATATTGTCTCCATGTGCCCATTGTCGAGGTTGTACGTTATTGTTTCAACCCAAATAAACTTTGGTGCGCTGTATGCTGCACTAGTTATCCATACGCCCATGATAACCATCTGCCAAAAAATTATATAGATAGCTTATTATTGGCTAAATATAGGTCCTAAAGTAAAGCTGACGTGGTTTAAATATATGTAATCTTATGGCCTGGTTAGATCCATGTCAATTTGGTAAGGTCCATATCAAGGTTAGGAACAGTCAGACTCAGACTTGTGAAGTTTCCCGAGCGGCCTCCTTACTTCATTTAATAGTTACGGAAAGATGATATCTGACTAGGCTAATTCCTTGGAAACTTATAAAACTTATCCCTCTTACACTTAAATATGTTCAAACCGGAATTTTAAATGTATACTTGACTTAAGTAAATAAGTAATGAAAAATAACAACGCAAGAGTTATTTTTCATTACTTATTTACTTCACAGATATCGAGAAGTGTTTGGCATGGGCTGGTAGGGCAAAAAAAGTTCACCTGATATTACCTCGACTATAGCTAGTCTGGGTAAACCTAAAGATAATTAATTTTACTCCATCTATATTTCTTATACTGTAAATGGAAAATAAAAAGAAGCTCTCCAGAAAACTTGTTATAGGTAATTGAATACGAAAGTAACTAATCTTACCCTAAGTCTGGTAGACGTGAGAATTTGCTTGCACGTTATAGGGTGTATGATAGCAAAATATCGTTCAGTGCATATTACAACCAAGATAAATATAGATGCCGTGTAACTTAGCGAATGCACAAACTGGTACATTTTGCACAAAAAATCTCCAAATACCCAGCTGAAAAAAAGTAAAAGTTATGAATAAGGTTATGTGACAAGGCATATTACATTCACCGCACCCGAGGAGGCATTTTACGAGCACGTCAGTTAGTAATGTTTGCAAATAAATCAATAAATTTGAGTTGTCAAAATAAGTTGTACTTAGTATTTGTAACCTGGTATTTAATCATAATGACCTATGATTTTAATTTGTCGAATGATAATTCCTATCCTATTACAGTTCCTATAGTTCCTACAAGTATTTTTTGGTTAAGGTTTAATTAAAAAAAAAATAGGAAATATGTTTTACCGTGTTATTTCCTAAAAGTTACATGCCAAGTTAATTAATGTGCTAAACTTCAAAAAAATACATACGTTTACGTGACAGCTACTCCATACAAAAATTAACTGTCATAGGGACCATCATTCGATGCGAAAGATAACGAAATAAAATCATGTAATGCGTCACTATGATTAAATACCAGGTTACAAATACTAAGTACAAATACCTTACTCTGAGTTCTGACAGCTAGAAAATTTATTTTTTAATATACAGTTGCTCAAACAGTGCTTCTTTACGTAGCTGTTTAGCGTTCGCAAAGTTGGGTTTTGCTAGTTACTAGTGCTTTTTACTTTTCCAGCTTTTTTAAATTTAATTCTGACCGTAATCGATAAGTCCACACCAAAGAGTTTGGATTTTCAAAGATTTTATTTTATTTTGCCATTACACATTTATTACGTACAAAAAGTATTGTACACGATATAAAATATATATTTATTTGTTATATAAATAAATCGTTATATAGTTTGTCAAAAGACTGTCTCATTTCAAACATAGAGAGAAACATACTATCTTTGTCTTACACTAGTACTAGCACCCAAAAAAAAAGGTTTTGGTCTGTCTTTTACCTCTTCGCGCTTAAACCGCTGAATCGATTTAGTTGAAATTTGGTATATAGATAGTTTGAGTCCCGAGGAAGGACATAGGATACTTTTTATCCCAGAACTTACCCCTCAGGGGGTGAAAAGGGGGATGGAAATTTGTATGGGGAATCAATAACCGCTGAACCGATTTAGATGAAACCAGGTATGGGGATAGTTTGAGCTGTGGGGAAGGATAAAGAATAATTTTTATATGCGAAATCATCCCTTAAGGGTGTAAAAATGGGGTGGAAATTTATAGAGTGGACCAATTTGGGGGTTAAAAGAAGGATGGGTTTAAAAGCAGATTTGGTTAAAAATTAAGGTACCCAAATTACTAATTCCACGCAGACGAAGTCGCGGGCAAAAGCTTGTACCTACTATTACTATTATACTAATTAAGACTTAAATAAATGAACTATCGGAAAGAAGAGTTATAACTCCGGTTAACTGAGGAGTAGAGGATGCAATTGTGATAACCGTTAAAATGAGAGAGAAACATCATTCATCGAAACCTTAGCCGTTTAGTAATAAGAAGGGACGATAATAGAACCCTAATACGTATATACAGGTCCAAAACATAACTTTCGTTTCTTTGGCTTTAGCACAGTAGTTACAACAAAGTGTGTATAAATTCTGAGTATCAATGAGTCTATTCTGATTATTTGACTTTTCTGTTATTTTTGCTATAGTCTGTTAAAAAGTGAGAAGGTGTATGTGCTATCGATTGAAATGGACTAATTTATTACACCTGCTTTCAAAATCCATTATACGGTTAAATAATTCATGCACATCAATAATTCATTCATGACATATTAGATATTTCCGCCTGTGTATTACGTCAATTACGTGGCAAAACATAAATTCGTCACGAGAAAATGAGTAGGAATAAAATTCGAGAGAGGTCAGATCGGTTTACAACAAGTTCGGGTATGCTCAGCAAATTGTTGTGTTTTGTATGCCAGTAGTGGCCTATGATAATATGGGTTTTATTATTTCTTATAATTTAAGTTTTATAAAAGTAATTAACATGCCGTGTGTAAGAAATAATCATATCGTACCGTAAAGGCAGTGAGGATGAAAAATAAAGCAATCCTGAGTGATTTGCTGTGTTCACTAGTCCCGACATCCGACTGATTAAAACAATGTAAAAAGGTTTTTGGCTTGGCTAAACGTATAATTAATAGATTATAATATTATAACGCATTATATGCTGTATTTAAACGTAGGTATATTTTGTTCACATCTTTATACTTACCTAGGTATGAGATATATCGTCAGATTTTGGAAGACACAGAACACTCCCACACATAAATCTGCGACAGCCAGATTCGCCAAAAAAAAGTTCGTGATGGACCTCAACCGCCTTGACAAAGTCACCACAAGGATTACTAACAGGTTTCCTGGAAAACAAAATAAATCGTTAATTACTTACAAAACATAACATCATATCCAACTAATCCTACGATACGTAGTATGATAACAAATTCGTACTGAATCCGCGCTGAAGCACATATTTTATCAAGCTTTATATTTAATTCAAGAGCATTCGAGCGAGCATGTTGCATATTAAAAAAATGTGTTGTGTGTGCAGGCAATGTGATTACAATTACGAATATTACATTTTAAGTTACTTAATTAACAGGTACTGTAACTGGTTCGAAATTAATGAAAAAACTACTACGATTAAGTAGAAACGACAACGTTCTTCTGAACTGAAATTATTTTTCAAGTGAATCACTATCTTACGTAGTGCGCAGTTTAATGTCTATTTGCGCTGAGCGATCGATAACTAAACGCTAAGTAATCGCTATCGAGTGAAGCCAGCTGAGGACATATTATAGCCTTCTATTGGACGCAAATTTGCATTTTTTTATTACAGTTACATACATAATTGTTTACTGTTCTATTTTTTTTTACTGCTGTAAATAATGTAATAACTTTAACGCGAATTCTAACAGGGTAAAAAAAGTGGTAGCATTTTAATGCACAGCTTAGAAATTTGGATGCCTTTTTGACTGACTTCCTTTCTAATAAGATTTGATTGTGGCTAATTTTTTAACGTATGTTTACCGATTATTCCGAGGTCCGTAGACCGATTTGAGTAGACCGACAAGAAATTGTAGAAAATAAATAATGCACTTCCTACGTAACTGTCACATTTTTGACGTAAAATGCATGGCAACAATTTAGTATGGAAATATTTTAGTTCCCTTTTATTTAATTTCTACTATTTTATGTCGCACCATATTATTTTTAATTTTAAGACATAAGTTCTACCTATATATTAATACTAGCTGTTGCCTGCAACTCTGTTCACGTAGATATTTTGGTTGTTGTAATTCTACGTTACAGCAAAAAATTGCAAATCGGTTAATCATTTGACAGCATACAAACTTTTAACCCGCTCTGGGGTTGAAATTTGCAAAATCGCTTCTTAGAGATTGCCCACTGTGAAAAATTCAGCTTTCAGGTCAAATGGTTTGAGCTGGGCGTTGATTGTCAGTCAGTCTGTCAGTAAGGATGTTATATATAGATTTATTTAAACCGAATTAACTCGGAATCATACTATGAATTATTAATACAATGATTTATTTTTCACCATCCTGCTCGTACAGGCTTTCTTTGTATTTCAAGAAAATTATGGAAAATTTGCATTTTAACCACCAGTGGCAACGGCAACGTTTTGTTGATGGAAATTTTGAGTTGTTTCCTCATGTTGGCTGGTGGGATTGACTTTTAAGTGATTATTTTAAAAGACAAATATTTAATAGCGTTCATTTAGATTTCATTTGTTGTAGTTTACACTTAATATTTTCCTGGCATTGTTGTAGAAAAAAATGGCTTGTTTCACTCGTGCCTTGCAACCCTTGCAACACTCAAGGTTCTACTATTCGAACCACTTTACATTCGTGGTTCAATTTTGGTACATTTCGCTTGCTCGGGCATTTTAACAACAACTTTGTCTTCTTGTGCCTATAACAAATAACCATTTTCCTGTATAAGACCAGAAAACTTACTACGGCGCACAAAATTATGATAAACTTAACAAGCCACGATGATAACAAAGTCAATACAAAACTAATATTGCACAGGCGTACGGTAATTACGTTAAACCTTCCAGTAAAAGTATTACGTCGTAATATTTATTGGTTGTTAGTGTCAGCATACATTATTAATATAGGGGATCGATCATGACATTTATAGGACGTCGATAAATTGAGAACTTATCGGCAAACTTATAGTATAAAATTGTCCAACCGTAAATTATGATATGACCGTTTGGCTTTTAATGTAGGTAGGTAGTTAATAACGGCCCAGCTTTGCGTGGGTAGTGTACATATTCTCCTATCATTCCTGAGACTAAAGTTTACAATTACAATTTTTAAAACTGATCTGCAAAAAAATAGCCATTAAGTCATTTGGACAGCATACAAATCATCAAAAAATATAAATCGAGCTACAACTCTTGTTCAGCAAATAATTCACAAACGGTCAACATTATAACCAATATCGATCTGCTTAATAAATAGTTGACTTGCAAAATTATTATTTGGACAGAAAGATTTAAAAATTGGTTGGTAGAAAAAATATGTCTGCAGTTTAATTGAGACGTATGCATATTAAAGGAATGGTAATCTGATATAATAAGGTGGATTACGTTTGATTTGAAAAATCGGCAGAGTTGCAGGCGGAGCGAAATCAATTCAGTCCACGTGACACGAGCAGCCAATCGTGTGCGTGCATTTCATTCGATGATTAGGCACTTGTTTGACACCAACTGCTACTAGAAAAGTGGGTAGGGTTAGGTTAGAATTGCGACCTTTACAGAAACCTACTGTTACTAGGAAAGTGGGTTAGGTAACCTAACTTAGGTTAGAACTGCGACCTTTACAAAAACGAACTGCTACTAGAAAAGTGGGTTAGGTTAGGTTAAAACTGCGACCTTTACAGAAACCTACTGCTACTAGAAAAGTGAGTTAGGTGTTAGGTTAGGAACTGCGACCTTTACAGAAACCAACTGCTACTAAAAGAGTGGGTTAGATTAGGTAAGAACTGTGTTGAAAAGCACCTCCAGCTGGCGCTCAACTTGTGGTGAGTGGAGTTCCCATCGGCGTTGGGTCGACGATGAAATATCTGGGACTCGTCCTCGACAGCCGGTGGAACTTCAAGGAGCACTTTAAGCGCCTGACTCCTAGGCTTCTAGGAGCAGCCGGTGCGCTTAGCCGACTCCTACCAAACGTGGGAGGGCCAAATGTAGGATGCCGCCGTCTATACACGATGGTAGTGAGGGCGATGGCCCTGTACGGTGCACCCATCTGGGTAGATGCCCTTAGCACCGAAAATCAAACCCTTCTACGAAGACCTCAAAGGATCATGGCGATAAGGGCCATTAGAGGGTATCGCACCATCTCCAGTGATGCAGCATGCGCCTTGGCCGGCACCCCGCCCTGGGATCTGGAGGCAAAAGCCCTGGCGGAAATGTATAGACGGATTGCGGAATCACGAGCGAGAGAGACGGAGCCTATGCTTGAAGAAGTGAAACGCTGGCGGACAAATGCTCAGGTCACCGTTCTCCGAAACTGGGGTGAGAGGCTTGAGAATCCATGCGCCGGTCACTGGACAGTCGGCGCGATCCAGCCTGTCCTCGAAGAATGGATCGGTAGACAACACGGTGTGGTGTCTTTCCACCTCGCACAAGTACTCTCGGGCCATGGGTGTTTTGGCAAATACTTGTGCGAGAAGGCCAAACGGGAGCCAACGCCAGCGTGTCACCACTGCAACAGTGCAGAAGACACAGCGCAGCACACGCTGGCGGAATGCCCAAGTCGGGTGGCGCCGCGCAATAACTTGGTTGCGATGATCGGGCCTGATCTGTCATTGCCGACCGTCGTAAAGGCAATGACAGAAAATAAACGATGCTGGAAAGCTATGACCACCTTCTGCGAGGTGGTCATGACCCAAAAGGAAGCAGCGGAGCGCGCGCGGGAAAAGGCTGCGGAAGCTCACCCGCTGCGGCACAAAAGAGCAGGGCGGAGGCGGGTCGCCCATGACCGCCGCCTGCCGCCTTAACGAGGGCCTAGGGGTGGCAGTCACGGGGACGACTGCCATCTAACTAAAACTAGGTCCTCGAGGCGAAGGGTGTGTCAAAAAAAAAAGTAGGCACGCCCCAAATGCCGGTTGGGAAATCAATTTCCCGGAGATGGGGCTTAGCAGCCGGCCGCTGCGAGGTCACGGTAGTGTGCACTTAGTGTTCCCGTGGCCCCGCCTTACAGCACCGAGGCGACAGACGGGGGGGTTGTTTAGTGGGTAGACTTGGGGTCCCACCAGCCCAAAACAAGGAGTCGATCGTCCCCGCGTCCGAGTGGTATGCGTAATTGCATTTTTCCCCCCCTAAAAAAAACAGAAACCAACTGCTACTAGAAAACAAAGAACAGTTAGTGGGCAGAAAGTTTTTGTTCTGCATTGATTTTTTGTTTAAAATATCAGCTGATCAGCAAAGGGGGTAGGTTAGGTTGGTTAGACATTTGCCGACTTCTTTCAAATGGTTTTTCCGCTAACCAAGTTTTGCGGATCAGTTAATTTGTAATCCAAAATGAAATAATCCGCTTAGCCACTAATTGCTTAACAAAATTTGATTAATGGTGGATCACTTACTGCCGATCAAATAATTAATTTGCCAACCAAATCCATTTTGAGCAGTTAAGTGTGACATCAATTGCGAACTGGTTTAGAAATACTTGCTTACCTTAAGTTGCTGACCAATTATACATTTTGGCTGACCAAATGTAGGTATATTTTTACGGAAACCAACTGCTACTAGAAAAGTAGGTTAGGTTAGAACTAATTTTTGCGGATCAGTTAATTTGTAATCCAAAATGAAATAAGTAATCCGCTTACCCACTGACTGCTTAACAAAATTTGATTAATGGTGGATCGCTTACTGCCGATCAAATAATTAATTTGACAACCAAATCAATTTAGAGCAGCTCGTTATGACATTAATTGCGAACTGATTTCGAAATACTTGCTAACCTAAGTTGCTGATCAAATACACATTTTGGCTGACCAAATATATATTATTGTTCATTAAAATAGGAATATTTTGCAGATCGATTAAATAACACCCTACAAAAAATACATATAAATGACGAGTTATAAAATAAGATTGCTTGAGTATTTACCCAATTACAGGCAAACACGGCATGCATGTAACCGAAATGTTGCTTACATGTGTTTTTTTTATTATCCTAAGTACCTACTAAATATAAATCAAAGTAATGCTGAGATTAGGTAGTGGAATACAGAAAATAACTAGGCATAGACTGAAACTAAGGAAAATTAACTGGGATAATCACCTAGACAGTTTCTGTTTGCTAAAGAACTGCTATCAAAGGTAACAGAAAAGCCACGATTCGGTTAGAGGCACAAATAAATGTTGCACATTCCTTTGAAACGGCAATTCGATGCGGCATTTTTACTTTTCCAATTAAAGCAACGACCTGTTCCTCACAACAACTTTCCTGTACAGATTGACCCTCCTAATTTGTGGTGTACACAGTACATTTATTTAAAAACGTCTCCACATTCATTATAAAATACATCACTGGGTAAAATGTAGTAAAATTTACATTTTATAGGCAATAAAAATAACGAATGACAATGTTATTGTTGGTATGACACGCGTCCGGACACAATTCAGTCGTTAACACCTGCCCTTAAATGAAGCCTTTGAAAAATTATACTCGTTTCCCGTTTATAGTATTACGTAGGTACACGTATTATTTGGAACCATGCACTCACAATTTTATTGCCTCTCACCATTGAACTATTATTTCGTATTGAACCATCACAGACATGTATTTTGCTCCATGCGTTGATGCTGGGCGGCAGAAAATCGTTTTGACAGATTTTTGTCACTCGTCAACGCTCTTTACCATTCGCCTGTGTGTCAATCAAACGCGATAATGCCGTGATGCGCCTTAAAAACGTAAAAATCAATCCACTGTGAAGAAAAAAGATAGTGGCTTAACGTATCATCGGTAAGTATACAAAATATTAACTAAAACAAACCAAAATTATTTATTTTATATTCTTTTGCGTGTGAACATTTTGTTTGAAAATCATAAATTTTGAAATGTGACCCATACAGATAGGACACGTAGGTCTTATATTTTGTTACTAAACGAAGTTTGTTTCAAGGTAAGTTTAACGTCAATTACTTAATTTTTTTATTTGTTTACTTGTTTAGAATCAGACCAAGCTAACTCTGCAGCGATTTTGATAGTGCAACCACTGCAAGTATTATTTTAAACGTCATAATTGGATAGAAGTTTGACGTTTAAAATAACACTTGCACAGTCTGTGCTTTAAGTCAGACGAACAAAGATGCCGCTATATTCAATCGAAGTTACAAAAAACATGAAACTTGGTATGAACATAGAAGTAACATAATTATATCTATGTTTAATATTAGTTTCCGTTGCTAGAAATTGTAATGCAAATAAAATAAAGCGAATCGAAACAATATAATCTCTATATTTTATTTGTATTGATTTCTATCGATATAAGTATATTACTTATTAATTCCATCAGGCGTAGGTATTCTAATTTCAAATAAGATAAATTAGATTAATATATAATTATTCTAATACCTAATTCAAATTAGAATAAGTACCTACCCCTGTTGTTCATGTTATGTTTCATTTATTAATTATTGAATATCGTGCGTCGTACCTATAGTAGTAGGTAGGTAGTACCTACTCATAAACTTGTATTCGTATTTACACTAACTTAAATTTACTAACCAAATAGAATTGATGCCGTATTTATCATATCATGAACTGGCCAATCATCCGATATGAAAAAAAAAAATTGATTTTAAATCCATGCGTCTCCATTTTTAGGGTTCCGTACCCAAAGGGTAAAAACGGGACCCTATTACTAAGACTTCGTTCTCTGTCTGTCTGTCGGTCTGTCACCAGGTGGTATCTCATGAACCGTGATGGATGACAGTTGAAATTTTCAGATAATGTATTTCTGTTGCCGCTATAACAACAAATATTAAAAACAGAATAAAATAAATAATTAAGGGGGGCTCCCATACAACAAACGTGATTTTTTGCCGTTTTTTGCGTAATGGTACGGAACCCTTCGTGCGCGAGTCCAACTCGCACTTGGCCGGTTTTTTTTTATTCAAGTACTTAACGAATATGTATTAATAATAAATTATGAAATAGAATAATATATGCATTCAATCACATAAATGAGGGTCGTAGGTAAAATATGCATGTAGGTAAAATATAAATATGCATGCAAATAAAGTATAGAACTCGGTTTTTGCTTTTTTTTTAAGTTTATTGTGTTTATTTTTTCTATTTTTAGTTAGAGTTAGGCCAAAATAAGTCTGCAACAATTTTGATAGCACACGCAGTGGAAGTGTTAAGTTCGCGACCTGGCCAATAAAAAAAGATTTTTTAAACATTTGTCTTATGCCATTTTCAACTGTCATTATTTGCTGTCAAGCTGTCATCCTGCGAATTTTCAGTTGGCGTCATTATTTAAAAAAAATACGGCCGGTCTAATAAAGTTACGTGTAGACAGATTCTTAATAATTGAAAATATGCAACAACTTGCTGTAATTAAATATCTTCATAACAACCTAGACCTGTAAGAAGCAGATCCTCAATACTTTTTGACAAGATTATTTACTGTGGAAGAGACGTGATTCCACCTGGATCCCACTACAATGTCTACAACACGCCAGAAGCCAAACAGTAATTGAAGGAGTGGATTCATGCTGTAAATCCGCCTTAAAAAAAAGGAATGGCTATTTTATCGGCCAATAACATCAGGGCGTCAGTTTTTTGGGATGCAAAAGCAGTAATAGTGGTTGAATATCCTGAGAAGGACGTAAACTCAGACTATTATTGCAAACTCTTACGCCGTTTACTCGAGGATTGAAGGTAAATAGCCTATTGACAAAGGAAGGTCTCTTTCACTAGTGTTATGCGCGCACGCAGACGTGACAACTCTGTGGGTTTTAAATATTGCACCACCCACCCCATTCACCCGATTTAGCACCATCGGACTTTCACATGTTTCGTACTATTAAAAATAACATATGAGTGGTAAGAAATTTTCACACGACGCCGAGGTTCTGGCTGAGGTGGAAGGTTTGGCCATGTATTTTGAAGGTTTGGAGGTAAACATCTTCAAAAATGGTGTAATAGCCTTAGGACTCAGATGCTATTAAATTAGAACTAGTGCATTGACCTTGGAAAAGACTACATAGAGTAAAATATTTAAAAAATCTTTGAATTTGTTAGGCTTAGACTTAGGCCGCGAACTTTTCAATCAGCCCTCGTACCTACTATTTATGCTAATGAACAACCAATATTAAAAATGCATAGGTATGGCCTAAATTAATGGAGTTAAACAAAAAAACGTTTTTTTTAGGGTATTTGGTAGCTAGGGGCAAGGGGGTGATAGCTGTGGCATTTTTGAATATGTTGGGCTATATTACATAATTATATTTAAGACGAAAATTGGTAATTAAAAAAAATACAAAATTATAGAAAAATACCCAGAATTAGATAGTATTAGCAAAGTAATTAGTGTATTGGCATAGTCAATTTTGTAGTCGCAATAAAGTTACTGCTATCTTTTTCGACACAGGATTAAAACTAAAAATGAAAATGAATAAAAATATAAAAAAAGAATATATATATATATTATATATATATAGGTACATATATATACCACGTCGTTGGGGAACAAGCATACGGCCCACCTGATGGTAAACAGTCACCGTAGCCTATAGACGCCTGCAACACCAGAGATATTACATGCGCGTTGCCGACCCTTTAAAATCTGTACACTACTTTTTTGTAGAACCCCATACCCCTTCCCTAGCCCCTTAGGAAATCCTCGGCAGGGAGCTCATTCCATAACAGAAGCGTCTGCGGGAGAAAATTCCTCTTAAACCGCACAGTACACGACCATTTAGGTTCTAGGGTGTGAGGATGAACACCCTGCCGACGGCGAGCGGTGCGGTGATACAAAGCGGCCGTAGGCAGTGGCATCATGTCAAACAATTCTTCAGAGCACAGCCCATTGTACAAGCGGTAGAACACACACAAGGAGGTAAAGTCTCTCCTTAGACTTAAAGGTTCAATGCCGCTTGTGAGTTTGGGATCGTCGATGATTCGTACAGCGCGCCTTTAGACTGAGTCGAAGGGTCCAAGCTGGCATCCAGGTGCTCCTGCCCAAAAGGTGACAGCAATACTCCATATGGGGTCTGACTTGCGATCTATATAGCAGCAGTCTTTGCCCCGGAGTAAAGTATCGCCTCGCTTTATTGAGCACACCGAGTTTTTTGGATGACAGCGCAGCCTTCCCTTCCGGTGGGTACGGAATTTGACGGAATAAGGGCTATGCCTTCGAACTGTGGGACCACAGTACATTGGGGTTTTCTTAGCGGTAAACGCGCAAACTTGTGACTTAGTGGGGTTGAATCGGACGAAATTGTGCCGGCCCCACACCGAAACTCTGGATAGAGTGCTCTCAATATCCGAGCTTTTCACGACTCTCTAGCACCACGGAACGAGGGGTGTTGGCACGGCCTGTGTAATAAAATGTTAAATATGTCTTAAAATTGTTAAATCTTTTTTTCGGATAGTTCGGACCAAATTGAACATAAATTCACCATCTATTCTGGTACAAAAACTAAATGGAGGCATTCAAAATGATTAAAACTCGTATTTTACTGGGTTGTAACGGCGTATTTTACTGTGCCACAATAAAAGAAAAATTTCCACATGATCGAATACTTTTCAAGAAACATGCCCGTTTATTACACTCTTTCTTTTAAGGTAACGCTCATGCACATTGCTTGACAAATTTATATCTGAAATAAGGAAAAAAAATAAACATAATTGGGGTATAATACTATTAACAACTTATCTAAAAAGTCTTAAGTAGATTTTAATAAAAACGTTATAAAATTTCGTCTTAGGCTATAAATTATCAAAAATACCTCAGCGATCACTCGCTTAAAGCTAGGTGCAAAACTACCAAACAACCAACCAAACCAAACAGCCTGTTTACAACACTGTCAACACCTGGGAGCGCAAATTGTCACACTGTAATTTTAGACAAATTTTCTATCGCTGGCACTCCGAATTTAGAATTTAGACTGACACCCGGTGATACGTTTAATGAGTGACACCCCTAGAGTTACACAGGTCCGTGTCCAATGTCCATAAACTACGGTAACCGACTTAAATATAACTGGTATGTATATTGCTGTGCACGGGTATTTAATGAATTTAGCGCCACCCTGCACGTCCAACTTTACTGTAAATGTAAACCACGAGAGACCGACTTAAGCACATGCCTCTTTAGCTGTTTACTACCTTGTTACCTTCTCCTCGTATTACGATTTCATGTTTGTGCTCTTCTGTTCATACTTTATAAATTGTCTTACTTCTATATTTCTCTTCATCCTTTTAGATCACTATAAAACCATAGCAATTGAATTTACGCGTTATCGCGTTATATTGTTATACTTCTATCTTATTTTATCATGGTTCCACATCAAATTAAGCGTGCTAGTAAATTGTGTTTTTGTAAGTAGGATACCTACCTACTTTTTTGTGCCTATGTAGCTGTCTAAGTGACGGGACGAAATAGCAACAAAATAGTATGCATTATCCTTTAACAATAAAATTAATAAAAAAACAATTGCGAGTCGGACTCGCGTTCCAAGGGTTCCGTACATTACACAATTTTTAACAATGTATTTTTTTATGTGAAACGTGAGTGAAATGTCTTTAAAAAACCCGTAGGGGACCAAAAACTATGTAATTAAGTCCGATTCATGCTTGACTGCACATTTCTAATAGGTTTTCGTGTCATTTCGTATAGGTAACGAACTATTTCGTGTATTTTTTTTCAAAATTTTAGACCCTATTTTGGAGATAAAGGGGGAATGGTAATTTTTTTGCCTATTTTCTTGAATAACTTCTACTATTTATTCTAAAATTATAAAAAAAAATTGAGATTCTTACAATGATCTATTTAATGTGATATGTAACACGATATAGTTTGAAAAACTTAATTTTTTTTATTTTTCATTTACCTACCCCCAAAAGTGTGCCCCATGTATTTATTTACGTTACATATTTCGGTACAAATTTCAACTTAATTGGTCCAGTATTTCAGAGAAAATAGGCTGTGACAGACGGACAGACAGACAGACAGACGCACGAGTGATTCTACAAGGGCTCCGGTTTTTCCTGTTGAGGTACAGAACCCTAAAAAACAAGTAGAGCGTGTAGATAATGATGTGTACTTACCGAAGAAACAACAGCAAAATACTATCGTATAAAGAGCGATGAATATTGCTCTTATATCTGTTCTATCAAAAATGTATTCATCGTCATTTAAAGGATTGCTGTTATTCATTCTCGAAACGTTAAAAAACGATTCTTTACTATGGACTGGCTCGCTGGGGTGGCTTCTATTTACGGTGACCCAGACGCTCGCCTGAATATTTGAAACGATTAGCTGTTTTGTTCCCAACATGTTTCTGGTCGCGTCTCTTCCGGATCCATCCATGAATTTATGTAGATTATAATGTAGGTATACTTTCTTTGCTCCCTTTCATTTTAACTCTGGATACCTGTAACAAACGAACATACATTTTATTACAATTTTCGACCATCGTGCGTCAGTTCATTTGGATGATGTTTGTTTGGTAAACACATAATAACTAGAGGTAATAACTAACTAATGAGATCGATGTTGGTTAAACGTACATAAACTGCTATTTTATTTATAAATTACTAAAACAAGGCCGCCCCAGAGGCTCTTTTTCACGTAAATTAACTTCGTTTGAGACAATTGAGACGAGCTCGTGACAACATAAATCAATCCTAAATCTGAAAGAAATCTGATTTTGATATAAGTACCAAGTTTAATGAATCCTATTATTACCCGCGTCATTTTAAATCAAATTTGCGTCACCATCAGTTACACTTTCTTTTAACAGAGAAAAAAAGGAATTTTATAGAAATTTGCCCGTTCTCTGGAGACATATTCTGATTTATCAATCTGCTATGTTTTTGGTCTTGTTTTGATACGACCTTGACAATTATCTTGGTGACTGGTGCTCATCTCACAAACAACTTTCATCTCATTTTGCATACTGTACCAATCCGCATGAGCGATATTCAAGGTCGTGGGAAAACAACCAAAACCGTAACACATGTTAAAATTAAATCGGCTTCCTGTTTACACATTACGAAGATTATCTGTTATCCCAATTTATTAATATTTGAAGTTAATTTATTACTATCTTCGTGTTAATGTATGCGCGCGGCCGCGCGGGTAATACACGCCGAGAAAATATGACGGTTTCTCAAAAGTTGTGCAAAGTTGACGTCTTCGTAAATTAAAAGCGATATAAATCACACCGCGAAAATAAATAAACTTTATTTGAGTAAGTAATGGAGATTCAAAGTTAAGCAAAATCTATATTTTATTTTTAGTCAACTACCCCAAAACACTTAATGATAAAATATATGTTTATAAAAGTACGGAAGGATACATAAATTAAATAATTATGATAGAACATGTTTTTGAGTTTTTTAAAGGCGGGATTCCACCAGTGTGCGACACTTTGCGGCACAAGCATTTATGTACTGAGTATGTTTGTGCCGCACAGTGCCGCACACTGGTGCAATCCCGCCTTTATAGTGATGTAAGGTTCGGAAGGATGAGTAATGAAACAAGCAAATGCTGGAATAATACTGGGCTCTATTTCATAGATTGCACCTTAAATTTACGATGGTTACATCATAGATTAGATATGTATAGAGGTGGCACCACACCTTCCCTCTAAATGAAAAAGAAAAAAAAAGGTTTACAATTTTTTTTCTTGTTATGATTACAACAGCGCTTTTACTACAATTGGGCGCTTTATATTTTTATTTATCTATACATTAGGATAATATATTTTAGTCCTATTTTTATGTATGATTTCGGACTTACCGTCCTTCATTATTTCTACATTTGGGGTTACATCTCTTATGACCTTGTAAGGGCCTAAGTATATTGGCTTAAACTTATTACCTACTTCATTACGTACTAAAATGAAATCATTTGGCTGATACATTACAGTTTTAATATTAGCATCATATTTTTGTTTCCGATGTATCTTACTGTGAAGTAAGTTGTCTCTTGCCTCTTTTTGCGATAGCTGTAACCGAAACTTTAACTCTGCTGGATAATCGTCATAATTATAAATTGGATCTACGTTATTACCTGAAAAATTACTTGGAAGGCAGCATTTTTTACCAAATACGAGTTCATAAGGTGTATATTTTGTTTCTCTATGAACTGACGTGTTGTATGAAAAGCACCAATAGGGTACCCATTTGCTCCAGAACTCTGGATGATTATCTGTTTGAATACGTAGATATGAACCAAGGTGTTTATGAGAATTTTCTAATGAACCGATACTCTGATGGTGGTAAGCTGTGGAATTAAGTTTTGATATATGTAATAAGCGACATACCTCGGTCATTGTTGAGGACATGAACTCCGTACCTCTGTCAGTTGCTATTTCCTTTGGTATCCCGTAACGTAGTATAAAATTATCTACAAATGATCTTGCTACTTCTGTAGCACTCTTGGAAACTAGTGGATAGGCTTCGACATATTTTGTAAGCTCGCATTGGAGCGTTAATATATAATTAAAATTATTACTATCTGTCTCTAAGGGACCAACAATATCTAAATATAGCTTCTGGAACGCTTATGCGCAGTAGACGTAATTACCATTGGTTCTTTCGTATGAATTGAATGCTTTTGTTTTTGACACTTATCACATCTTTTAACGTAACTTACAACATCTTTTTCAAGGCCTGGCCAGAAATAATATTTTTTGATGTTGTTTATCATCCTTCTCACACCCGCGTGGCCACTTGTGGGTAGAAGATGGAAATCGTTCAATATTACTTTCTTTTCATCCTTATCGTTTATAATATCTACGTCGACTAAGACACATAATTGTGGTTTATCGTTGTCCTTATAATTCTGTAATTCATTTAGCAATTTTTCTATAAATATATGATTTTGCTTCGTTTTTATTAAGTATACTTTATTTATCTTTATATTTTTACACAATTCTACAAGTTCTCTCACAAATTCGGCTCGCGTAATCCATGATCGAGAAGATTTGTATTTAATGTAGATTCGTTTGTCGTCTCTTACATAACATAAAGTTTCACTTTCTTTTACTACTTTCATTCTTTTTATTATATCTAGTTTTTCTTTTTCTATAAACAACAATTCCGTATAATCCTTGGGCTTGTCAAGCACCTCTACAACTTTTGGTTGATCAGGCCAATCGCTGTTAAGGTTACTGTCTAAGCTTTTCTCCTTATCCTTTTCTTCCATTCTTCTCTTTTGTGCTCGAGTTGTAACTCCTAAAATACTTTCACTCATCTCTTTCAAGTTATCAGTTGTTAAAGTAATCCGTGATAATGCGTCTGCAGCCACATTACACGAACCTTTAACATACTCTATCTCAAAGTTATACTCTTCTAGTAGAAGTCTAAATTTCATGAGTCGACTAGACGGATCTCTCATTGTGAATAAATAAATTAATGGCCTGTGGTCTGTCCGAATTTTGAATTTCTTACCAAAAAGATATGGCCTAAAATGTTTAACAGCCCACACTATTGCTAATAGCTCTTTCTGTATGGTTGGGTAATTTTTTTCCGCTTTATTTAGACTTCTACTAGCGTATGCAACTGGTCTCTCATCCTGATTTGATAAAATTGCTCCTAACGAAACATTGGATGCATCTGTTTGGACAATAAACTGATTTTGTTCAGAAAAGTCCGGGTACTGTAATACTGGTGGTGAAGTAATTTTGTTTTTTAATAATTCGAATGATTTTTCATATTCACTGTCCCATTGGTATGGCACATTTTTCTTGCACAAATTATTTAATGGGTAAGCTATTTCTGCAAAATTTTGAATAAATTTCCTTAGTAATTGACGAAAGCAATAAATCTTCGTAGCTCATCTAAGTTATTGGGGCGGGGGTAATTTTTAACTACAGTTATTTTATCTGGATCCGGCAAAATACCATCACCGGTAACTACGTGACCTAAATATAATATCTCTTTTCTCAAAAATTCGCATTTCTGGGGATTTAATTTTAGGTTAACTGTTCTTAGCCTTTCAAAAACGTCTTGTAAATTTTTATTGTGTGTATGAAGATCTCTTCCAAAAATAATCAAATCGTCTAAATATATATATATTTTTTTTTTTAATCTACATATTTAAAAGGAGCCTTTATCAGTGAGACATGTCGGCTCCGTTGGGCCTCTACATTACAGTTTCAATAAGTGTTAGTATACATCAAAAAAACTGTACACGAATTTCGCAGTTTTAGACAGGGGTTCCGCCAATATCGTGTGAAAAACCCCAATGTCAGTTACTGCATAACCCCTAGCTTCAAATAGTTGCGCCCTCTTGTCTCGAGTCCGAACACATTCCATTAGGAAGTGCTGTACATCCTCGACAGAGTCGCAAATATCGCAGTTGGGCGACTCTGCTTTCCTCATCAGATGAGCAAACATATTCAATGGAATGTGACCGGACCGAAGCCTGTGAGCGCGTACAATTTTCGCCCGGTTCAAGTCAGCCACTTCCCACCAGGGTATCCGAGGAGGCTCACATTGAATGGTCTTGTACCAGATTCCTTTCTCTTGCGATCTTTCATCAAAGAACTCCTTCCAGCGACCATATATTTTACCTTTATACTGTGCGACTATTTCTGAGAAGTCTGGAGCGACATCAAACTCAGTTCCCTCAGAAGCAGCCGCTGCCGCCAACCGGTCAGCCTCCTCGTTTCCCACCAAACCGATATGTGATGGAACCCACTGTATTTTCAAACACCTTCCGCAATTTCGGAGCTTAGAGATTTGCATTAAGATTTTGTACGCCAGTAAAAAGCACCGTTCGCCTGAGACACACCGGCTCAAATGCTGAATGGAGCTTTTACTGTCCGTGAAAATTGCCACATTAGGATAATTTTGATTTTCAACAAACACTAAAGCCTGATAAATCGCACTGAGTTTCGCGGTCATTATAGAAACTCCAGCTGAAATTTTATATTGTGCTCTTGTGGCACTAAATGGATCGAAAAAGGCAGCCCCTATTTTTTTACCGTACTTCGACGCATCAGTGAATCTTCTATAAAAATTAATATATTTTCTATTCAATTCTTGAACCACATCAATACGCAGAGCATTGACGTTGTGTGTGTGTTTTGCACCAATAACAGATTCTAAACCGCTGTGCAAGACTTCATGTAATTCAATTTTTGACACCCAAACATCTAATTGAAACATTGGTAATGGGAATGACGACTGAATATGTTCTTCAGAGATTTCCTCATTTACGACAGCTAGCAAAGGTTTTTTCCTTGTCTTAGTCCAGTACCCTCTTTGGCATGAGGCCCGCAACTCCAGAATCTCATCAACCGTGGCGCTATTTGACCAGGTCAGTGATTTCAAGCAAAACCTAGTGGCCAGTAACCATCTACGGAGATGTAATGGCACAAGACATAATTCACTTTCCATCACGTGAATCGGTGTAGACCTGATAAAGCCTCCGATTACCCTTAGAGCTTGGTTTTGAATTTTTTCAAGCTTATAGATGTGTCTGTTGGCGCTATTGTGAAAAAGTGCACTCGCGTAATCCAGTCTACTTCTAATCAAGGAGATGTACAACCTCCGTAGGTGCTTAGGATGTATTCCCCAAGACGCGCCAGCTAAAGTTATCAAAATGCTAAGGTATTTTTGAGTTTTTTCGACTACATAGTTAATGTGCTCTCCCCATCGTAGGTGTTGGTCTAGCAACACACCTAAGTATTTAATAGATTTATCAGAGCAAAGCGGTTGTCCTCGAATTAATAGGTTTACTTGTTGTTTTTTATCACCTTTGCTGAAAATGCAAAACTTTGACTTACTAGCTGAGACCTCTAGTCCTAAACTGTCCAAAAATTTTAACATTGTGTTTAAACTGTCTTGCATTGAGCAGACACTGTCATATAAATTCTTTTGCCTGACATATAACACAAAATCATCAGCATATTGGGAAATTGAGACATTGACTATGTCGTTACAAATCTGATATGTAGCAATGTTAAACAGAAGAGGGGAGAGTGGATCCCCTTGAGCTAGGCCCTTGTCTGTCCACCGCACCATAGAAAGACCGACATCAGGGTCTCTTAGTAGAAGATGCCTCTCGCTCAAGAAGGCCCATAAATATCTACAAAAATTGCCCCCAACTCCTAAGGTATCTAGAATATCAACAACTTTAGAAACCGAAACATTGTTATATGCACCTTCAATGTCTAAAAAACAAGCTAGAGTACAAGTGTTCTTGGCAAAACCCACTTGTATGTGGGATATTAAGCGAGCTAGGCAGTCCATACAGGATAGACCTTTCCTAAAGCCCACGGTATTTCGAGATAGAATCTGGTTGTGTTCTATAAACCATTCCAGGCGTCTCGCTAGCATTGTGTGGAATATCTTAGATACGCAGGACATTAAAGAAATCGGTCTTAGCTTCGAAGTGTTATCTTGACTTGACTTAGGAATAGGTACGACCTGGATAACTCTCCACTGCCTGGGCACCTCACCTGACACAAAAATCAAGTTATACAGTTTTAGTAGAAACAACAATGCTTGTGATGGCAGATTGCATAACACAGCATACGTTATTCCATCTACCCCTGGAGAAGATTTCTTATTTTTTAGACACCTTGTTAATTCTTCTAGCGAAAATTCTACCTCTAATTGTGGGTTCACAGATGTAAACGTCGGTGACTCCTGTCGCACGAAATCAGGCGTGAGAGAACGCAACAATTCGACTTTTTTTTCTTCAGATGCAACAACCCTAGAACGCTTATAACCTTTTATCCACTTCATACGATTCCACATGTCAGACGCGGAAGTAGTTTCATCTATACTTTGGCAAATCTCCCGCCAACTCGACGCCTTAGCATTACGAATGAGGCGTTGTGCTTCTGCAACCTTTTCTTGCAGCAGTTTTAGATTAGCAGGGGTCGGATTCCGTCTGAATTTTGCTAATGCTAGTCGCCTTTGAGCTACAGCCAAAGACAACGAGGCATTCCAATAGCTTTTGGGTTTGAAATTCCGTGTAGGATCAGTACACATTTTAATTACAGGGATATTAATCGCTAAGGACTTACTGATACCAGTCTCAAAGATGTCATAAGTAACTTGAACATCGTGTTGCGTAGGAATTGGCTGTTTCGAAAGGTATTCTTTTAGGAATTCGCGAAAGCCTGGCCAATCCGCTTTTTTAAAATTTAATCTTTGCTCAAAGTGCCTGATGTCTTGATAATCTAAACTAAACTTTACAATTAGATGATCACTCCCTAAATGTTCATTGGAAACCTGCCAGGCAAAATCAACAGCAATATCAGACGAGCAAAAGGTGATATCTGGAGAGCTTTCCTGAAGTGACCCACTTACGAGTTTAACCCTTGTCGCCTTTCCATCATTAAGAGACACAAAACCATGCTCGATTGCCGAATCAAACAGCTGATTTCCTCTACCGTCACATTTATATGACCAATTAGTATGATGGGCATTGAAGTCCCCTGCTATTAATGATTTATTCGAAAGAGCCGTGAAAATTGAATCCCAGTCGAGTTGAGTTGTTCGCACTGATGAAGGGCAGTACAGTGATACAATATTATTTAAAGAGGCACAGTTTAAAAGCTTAACACATACAATTTCAATACCAGGGTTATTTAATGCAATGTGAAACGACTGGGCCTTGATGGAGTTATGTATAATGACCGTGACACCCCCATACGAGTCAGATCTATCGTTACGAAATATAGTGTACGAGTTTATGTTGAATGTAGAATTACCATCAAGCCATGTTTCACTAACTAAAGCAATGTGAACCTTTTCGCTATTCAATAGGGCTTCAAATTCAGTTAACTTAGGCCTAATACTTTGCGAGTTCCATTGTATGAAATTCAATGTTGATTTTTTAAAAGAACTAGCCATTTACATTTGGAGAAAGCAACTTAAAGAAATCTACGGAGTTGAAAACCCTCATGAGCAGTACAACCAATTCCTTAACTAAAATTTTAACTGTGAGGTTTAGCTTATTGGTCCAGTTATCTTCAGACATAAGAATGTTTTTCACACTTTCAGTTACTCGTGTAAAAGCCGAAGAACCCACGTTGTCATCCCTAGCGGTAGAATCTTCGGTATCAGGGGTGTTCAAGTGTAATGGGGGTATTCTTTGTATTGGTTGTTCGGCCTCTTCGTGGCTTTTCGCATTCTCGTTCTGTCTAATGTCTTGATATGTCGTTTGTATTGGTTGTTCGGCCTCTTCGTGGCTTTTCGCATTCTCGTTCTGTCCAATGTCTTGATCTGTCGTTTGTACTGGTTGTTTAGCCTCTTCGTGGCTTTTCGCATTCTCGTTCTGTCTAATATCTTGATCTGTCATCTCTTGTTGCAGTTGCGTATTATTACTCAACTCTTGGGCCGCGCATGGTTTGACGGTGTCGTCGGACTCTTTATTTACTTTTTGTGATAGGACGGCGTCTCTGTATGATTTTCCCAAAATAACTGGTTTGGAAATAGGTGGTATTTCATGAATCCTGGACTCTACAGCTGGCATTTTCCTGTTCTCACTATAGATCCACATTGCTTTTTTATAAGTACAGCCCTCGGATGCCATTATTCTCCGAATTTCTTTCTCTTTTAAGAAGACCGGACACGATTTGTTTAAGGCCATGTGGGGTCCTTTGCAGTTGACACATTTAAAGTTAGTTGACAAACAATTGGCGTGTCCTCCTCCACATTTTGGACAGATAATTTTGCTCGTGGGACAAGATTTGCTTAGATGGTTGTACTTCCAACATCGAGAGCATTGGCTGACGGGGAAATTATATGGCCTCACCTGGAATCGGCATCCGTAAGCGAAGATATATGGTGGTAGGACAGCTCCTTTAAAACATAAACGTATGACTTCAGACTTCGTCCACTTACCATCAGTATCTATACGATTCAATCTTCGTATTGCTAAAATTTCCTGCTGACATTTAATATTTTTAGTAAACTCTTCTTCATCAACTTCTAACTCAACTTGTTTCACAACTCCATAAGAACAACTTGTTTCGTTTGTCCAATATGTGTGTTTATCGTTATTATTGAACTCTTTCAAAGTCAGGAGCTTTTCAGCCTCCTCTTTTGTATCTAGCTGTATTAGCACTTTATAAGAACTCATGTATTTGATCCTCAAAACTCCTTTGATATCATTATGTTGTAGTAATTTGGCCAAACTAAATTGTTTTGGGAGTCCCGATTTCGATGCCACATACACTTCGAATTCTTTTTTAGACACCGTAATCCTCTCAGCCTCTATTTTACTACTTATCCCCATGCGTAAACCCTTTGGTCTCTTCCCCACAGTGCAAAAACTGGCATCCGACATACAGCTATCATCACTCAGATCACCGTCAGTCGATGATTTTTCCAAATATTGTAGCACATCCGACATGGCATCGACGTCCAGCAGGGACTCTGCTTGGCTAAACCCACTTAAATTCAAAAAATTCCCACCACGGCTTCTCGTCGAAACCCACGACGACAACTCATTTGACCGCTGACTACACTCGATGTTGGTGGAATCAAGGGACTCCGCCCCTTGACTTTTTTCACTCATTCCCGTATCGAAGTCACAAAAATTTACAATAAATGAAATTAAAATTAAATAAGTAAATATTTTCCTCCCGTCACACTTGACACACGTCATTCAAAGTAGTATTCATTCATATATAAAACATTTTTCATAAGTTAAACCTGCCATAGCCATATTCATCATGCGTGAAAATGATCCTGGGCTGGTTTTCATTCCCATTGGCATTCTAACCATCCTGTACTGTCCTGAACAAAATGCTGTATAGTTACGACTATTTTTGTTTAAATTGACATTGTAAAATCCTTGGTGTAAATCTAAGTGTGTAAAGTAAATACTACCTGACAGAGCATCTAATATTTCCGTAATATTTGGGAGTGGGAACTTGTCGTCCTCAATGCAATTATTTAATTTACGGTAGTCAATGACTAATCTCCACTTTTTCTGTCCATTTTCGTCTGTCTTTTTAGGTACTAGCAGTATTGGGCTCGACCACTCACTTCTACATGGTTCTAATATACCTTGTTGTAACAAATTATTAATTTGAGAATTTATTTCATCTTTATGAGCATATGGTAGACGATATGGTTTACTAAATATTGGAGCAACGTTTGGTTTCAAAGTTATGGAATGCTCATAAATGTCCGTAGTTGTAAGTTTATCGCCGGGTAAATGAAATATATCGCAATATTTAGCACATAGTTTTTCTATTGACGCCTGTTCTTCCGAATTTAATTGTTTTAATTGTAGTAATTTAAATAATTCTTTTACTCTATCTGCGCTTTTATTTATTTTCTCAAACGAACATACATTATAATCTTTAAGTTGATGGATGGTTGGTTGTAAATTTGTCAAAGTTAAAGTTTTATTTGTAGTATTCAATATTTTAACTGGTATCATACCGTTTGTTGGTTTGCCTATTGAACTAGCTAAATAAATTCCATGACTTAACTCTTGTGAGCAAACTACACACTCTTCCGTGATGTTAGTCCTAATATAATGAATTGATTCACATTTTGGCGCAATTTGCAGTAGCTTAGTCTCGTCGTCGTATATTGGTAAACTGATTTTGTAGTCAGGAGATATTTTTAATGTCATAATATTGTCATCGTAATCCAATGTTGCTTTATATTTCTTATTGAAGTCTTGACCAATGATACCATTTGTCGCACATGGCAATGTTTCAAAAACAAATACTTTATGATGCAATACATGACCGTTTGCGATTAATTGTAAATTCATATATCCTATTGCTTGGACTTTGCCTCCCATACCATTTATAAGCATGTCATCGTTATGGATCGGGAGATCAAGTTCAACAGCGTGTTTATATTTTATAGCCGATATGGAGGCGCCTGTATCTAACAGCCACGTATAAGGCTTGCTACCTACTAACAATTTAACATACGAACTATTGTTTGCAGCGAATATGTGTTCCATGTTAGTCACGAAAAAATGTATTTTCATTTTCTTGGCTACTTTGATGTTGAGGATTATTTACTTCTTCTGACATTACACGCATTTGTCCTCTACGTATCCACTTGTTTCCTCGAGCACTAAAATTATTATTATACCTTCCTCGATACGGTCTAGAATATCTAGCATTACCATTTCCTCTGGTTGGCGAATGCTAGAATCCGCTGAAGCCTCCGCGATTTTGTTGCCTGGTTAAGTAAGCAATGGTATTGCCACGCGAGTTCCTATTGGTATATATTCTTGGGCTATATTGACCTCTTGGCCCATTACGATGTCCTTGTCGGCTCCTATGAGAGTAGTTGTATGGTTTATACGTACGCATTGACTCCTCAGCTGGTGTAGCAGATGACGTCTCCTCGTCCTTGGCGGATTGGATGGCATCTTTAAGCGTAGCAAAATTACTGGCTGCAATTATAGTACTTAGCCTACGATTTCGTAAGCCGTCCGCAAATTTTTTTACAGCCATTTTCTCGTTCAGTGGCTTTAAAACTTTGAAACTTTCTGATTTGCCTTCTGCTTGCGAAATCGTAAGTTCTACAAATAATTCCGAAATTTCTTTCCCATAATCTTGAATTGACGTCGTTTTGTTTAATCTGCTGCAATCGGTTTTGGATAGCAGTTGCCGATTTTTGTGGAAGAAGGACCTGTTTCATATCAGTTACTAATTCATCCACCGTGTCGTAAGATGATTTTAATTTTAATTTAGCTGCTTGAGACAACCTACTTTTCAGTATAAACAGCATCAAATTCCTTTTACAATCAATCCTTTTTAGCAAGGACGCGTAATATTCAAGGTTATCAATTAAGCACTTAATACTGTCCTCATCGTTAGTCATTTGCGGCAATAAGGATAAAGCCGTTTTTAAATTAAAAGTATCCATGTTATTTTCAGACATTGTTTCTTGTTGCACAGTACATAAATCAGAAATTTCCTTGTATAAATCTATAAAATTTAGTGACAATGTTTTAATTAAGTTTGCGTCTTCCTCCAAAATATTACCTTTTTGAATCTCTGCTGATAAATGTTCTGAAACACTAGTGTATTGACTAAATAAAACATTTGCTTCGCTAAGTTTCTTTGCAATTAAATTTCCTTTACGTTTACTTGGACCAACTTTAATTAGGTAGCGTCTAATTTCTTTCAATTCTAAATACACACTTTTTAAGACATCAATCATAACTTACCATTTATTTTGGCTCGATGGTCACAAGTAGGTAGCACAGATCACTGATTTAATTACTTACATTAAAGCTATACTTATGTTTAATTTTAAAGTCCACTATAAGATTTCGCATAGTAGGCGTAGTCCAAGCCGTCATAAGTATATTATTGTCCCCGAACGAAAATTATTTAGGATTAAATATAACGCACTTAATTATGCACTTTTACGTCGCGCACTTGTAGACATATTACGTAGGTATAACGCGCACTGGATTATATATATTTTATGCACTTTACTAATTAGCGGATAAACACTTTAATTTATAGAATAATTGACCTCACATTCCGCCTATGTCCTTGGGTGCCGAGGGCGCCGCTTGTAGCTGTCGCCGGTATGTGGACAGTCTTAGGGCATTTTGGTTAATGCCCTGATGAATCCACTGGCCGTGGCACTTTTTATAAGCACCGAACCCATGATGGAAAAGTAAATTGTACTGGGAAGTGTCCGAATCGAATAAAATCCGCAGTTAAAGTGGTCATCTTATTTGATTATTTTCGCAATGTCCTATTCTATTGTCTTCATAAGGAATGGCACGCGTGGGCCGGCGCCGGCGCTTATCGGTGTCGTATGGACGTCTAGCGGCGAATTCGTGGAAGAATGTAACACTGTAAACTATAACTAGTTATCACTGCACTAATTATAACATTGTCTTTGAAAGTTTTTAACCAAAGTCTTAATTTATTGTAACATAAATAAAGTGAATTTTGAAATTACTTGAGAGGTATTTAGTTGTGCTCTAGGGCACCAAAAATGGCAGGGTCGCCATGTAAGGTTCGGAAGGATGAGTAATGAAACAAGCAAATGCTGGAATAATACTGGGCTCTATTTCGTAGATTGCACCATAAATATACGATGGTTACATCATAGATTAGATATGTATAGAGGTGACACCACAGTGACAAATTGTTGATAGCTTCGATTTTGATAGACTAGTTATGATACAGAGGTTTTTAAATCTGTTAAGGCGTACTTATTGATATGAGATGATCGCTCGCACATAGTCTGCGCGCGAGATGATCCGCGAGCCGCGAGTCGTGTCAAGGTCGTATCATAACAATATCAAAAACTATAACAAAATGTGAAATCTAAATACCGCTCAAGCTTCTAAAACACAGACAAACGAGTTAAAAATAAAAACCGGCCAAGTGCGAGAAGGACTCGCACACGAAGGGTTCCGTACCATTATTTATAAAAACGGTCACCCATCCAAGTACTGACCCCGCCCGACGTTGCTTAACTTCGGTCAAAAATCACGTTTGTTGTATGAGAGATGGGAGCCCCACTTAAATCTCTATTTTTTTTATACCACGTCGGTGGCAATCAAGCATACGGCCCGTCTGATGATATAGATCACGAGATACAGCCTGGTGACAGGCAGACAGACGGACAGACGGACAGACGGACAGACGGACAGACGGACAGCGGAGTCTTAGTAATAGGGTCCCGTTTTTACCCTTTGGGTACGGAACCCTAATAAAAGATGAGTATTGGATATTACTACTTATGTCTAAAACGGTCGGGAATGATATTCCGTGCGCCTGAAAATTCGATATTCTAATGTGACTGAGCTCCCTCTGAAACGTTCTTAAACAAACGTTATTTCAGGTTGCTGTAATGGCTTCTCAAGTGTAAAACATGTCGATAGAAGTCTTCCTAATTTACCAGAGTACTGTACATATTTACCGTGTTTTATATGTATCCGCGACTTCACTGGCCTAGGATTCGGCTGGGTTCATTTTACCTTTCTACCCCCAGAGGATGGATTTTCCAAAAAAAAAACCTATATCCATTCCCAAGGCTAAAACTTCCATGCTAGTAGTATTAAATGTATTATTAAGGGTGTAAAAAGGGGGAGGTGGAAATTTGTATGGGGATTTAATAACCGCAAACCGATTTAGATAAAATTTGGTGTAAAGATAGTTTGAATCCCGTAGAAGAACATACTATGATTAGTTTTTATCCCAAAAAATCCCTTAAAACTGAAAAGGAAGGTGTAATATTGCATGAGGAATCAATAACCGCTGAACCGGTTTCATACAATCTACGTCTACGTCTTTTGATTTAGTTGATAATGATACTAAACTTAACTTAGAACCTAATCTTAAACAATTATTAACCTCAGACGTCATCGACGCTTATAACCCACCCCCCGTCGGCATCAAAAATCTGGGTGGCTCCAGTTCTTAAATACATCTTAAGAACACAAAAATTAATTCTGCCAAAGGAAATCTTTTATTCAGAGAACGCCGTATTTTACCTTTTTATCGCTTGAGCACACTCGACTAATTGAGTTAAGTTTACACCTGAATCTTATGGCGCTACTTAGGAAGGAGATGCAAACGTTTTTTAAACACGTACTACGACTATCGAGTACCCTGCTAAACTAACAAATGGCGCTGAAATTAATACGTTGTGACATGAATAAGTCACCGAGGAAGGATTTTGCCAAATTAACTCTAAGTTGAGAAGAGGGGATACGGATATCAACAAATGTAATGTTTTAATTGAACAATAAGTTAATTGCCACACATTGCACAGTGCCATCTTTTGGGGAACAGAGTAAACATTAAGTAATCAAGTAAACTAAAAATGACATAGTTACGTAGTGGTAAAATCAACGCACATATCAACACGCGTTTAATTGCATAGGTAATTATTTAAAATTATTAATTTTGTCCATCATATCGTAATTATATCGAATTGGCATCCATATTCATACGTATCGCCTCCTTTATAACCACCAAAGATAGATATAACTCCGTAATAGATGGATACAGTCTAAGGAAAAAACGTGCCTCGAAAATCAAGAAAATTTGATTCTCGTTCAGAGGGCGCTACTAGTTTTGGCCTACAGTCGTATAGATGGCGTTGACGGTTTCGTTTGTTATTTAACAATTTTAACGCATATTAGTGAAAGAACATGGGTAAAAATCATTAAAATAATTAATGCCAAAAAAAACATTTATCTATATTTAAATACATTTTATCGTATTTTTACAAATCTTCAATTTTAGTTTTAAAGTGTGTCGACAGATGGCAGTGAATTTAATGGGTTTACAAAATTTACTGTCTAGTATAAGTTACTCTATGTAACCACTTAAGACGAAAGTGGAGGACCCGCGCGAAATCACCTTTTCATACAAAAGGTAGTCCTCATTTTCCTCTCTGGATATTATTCAAAACATTTTGACACAATTAGTTGTGTATCAAATAAAAATACATCAAATTATGTAAAAATATTTTTCATCCAGAGAGGAAAATGGGGACTACTTTTGTATGGAGAAGCGGCCGTCCCCTTTCCTCTTAATAATGGCCACGAAGGTGGGTATTTAAAAAAATAGCATTTTGCTCTGTCGTTTGCGGAGTAAATGTCAAGCGATTTTATACGCGTTACCGTGCCTTCCCGAAAAAAATCGAATTTGTCGCGAGTCTCGCAACGCATTAAGGCTCAGGATTCTGAGAAAGATCACGATGAGAGACTCAGTGGCGCTCTGGCCAGGCAGGCCGCTTCGCTTTCGGCTGAAACGGCAAGCCAGCGCGAGTCTTGATTGCGATTCCAAAGACATCGTACGCAATACATAGGTATGTAGGCGCAGATCCTGACGGAGTGTCGCTCCGGAGAAGCTGTGTTCATCCCGCGCATCCCGAGCAACTTCCCGTTCCGCTTCAAGCGCCTACAGTTCCTCGTGAGCGTCTGCTTCTCCATGACCATCAACAAGTCGTAGGGGCAGACGCTGCGCGCCGCCGGCGTGGTCCTCCGCATAGGCTGCTTCTCGCACGGAGCTGTTCGTGCTGATGCCCGCCGGGGAGACTCACAATGTGGTGTACAAAGAAATAGGTATTGTAAATTATGTTTTAGTTGTGCATACATAAACATAACTGTAAATAAAATGTAAATACTCGGCCTCACGTTTTTGATATATTATCTATTCTCCTTTTCTCTAATCTTACTTCTAGATAATATTAGACGTAAATTCAAAAGTTTGGTAGGAAGTATAGTAAGTAAGTATTTTATGTGTATATTTCTTATCTTTTCATGCTTAGACTGATTTGACTGGGGGACCGATTTGGATTATATTTATGGTAATTTTTACCGATAACCGCCATGCCGCCTGGCCTCGTAGACAACATGCCAATCTAGCGCAGCGAGCATTTGTGTATATGTATTGTACATTCTCGTGGTTTCTTATTTTTGTTATTTATAATCGTTACATAATGTAACTCAATGTATGACTGTTATTTGCCTTGTTTTATGTAAGCATCTTAGTTATATTTACGGCTGTTGTTATCCTAAATACCTAACGCTACGCAGGAAACGAAACGCAACTGTTACTGTCACACTAATATGAAAGAGTGATAGAGAGGCACAAAGCGATCGTCACCTTGGCCAGCAAGCCGTTCTGCCTAAGTTTTTTTCGTATGCACAAATACACACAATAGGGTATTTGACAACATTAAAAATATATAACGAATTGTTGTCATCCTGAAAGATAATAAACTAATAAAGTATATTTCACTATATTTGGATGTAAATTATGTTTATTTTTTGGAAAATAAACGAAAGAAAATATAATATTTTTTGAAATTACATTAGGGACGTGAACGCTCTGTGATTGGTCAACGCTCGGATGACGTCACACGCGGGTAAACGTTCTAGATTGTCTTGTGTTTTAACTGTTTTATTTGTATTTAGTTAATTTTAGTTATTATTCCACAGTTTTCTGATATATTCCGATTTATCCGTATATCTAGTGGCACAATATTCATAAGAATCTCAAAATGGAGCCGATTATCTACAACAACATGAAATCCTACATAATATGCTACTAACTACTAATACTGAAAGAGCTATGTTATGAGGTTATGTAGTAATACATTAAATACCTAGATCTTGTTTCGTGAAATACAACAAAATCCGCTGCTTTTAACTACCATATTTATTTACAGTTAAATATTACTTACATCGAAGTAGTCTTCACACATAAAAACATTTGTATGCGCTAAAATGCTCTTTGGGTCTCTTCGCGCTAGTTTTAACCACATTTTTCTTTTTTTGGGATTCGTTGGAATGGAAACAAACGATGTCTGGATTTTTTATAGTCGTACTTGAACATTGCGGCACTATACACCATTTATATACCATTTTACAGTGAAATAATCAATTCAATGCACATAAACCATAAGATTAACTAAGGTCATTGACTGAGTTTACTTGCGCGTGACGTCACACGTGTCACGTGATTAGCCCCTCTGCAAAAACAGCGTTTAAGGCGCGTTCAATATAAATAAACTTTAACATTGTTTTTTTTTATGTTTAATACAGTAAATTTCACGGAAATATCAATGTAGTGTAATTATTAAGTCATAAACAATAAATTAAAACCATTTTCAAAAATTAGTCAAATAGCCTATTAAATGCATATACTGTCTCCCTTCCGTCGGGGGCAAAAACAAACCAGTATGAAAGAAAGAAAAGAAAGAAAATACATTTATTTGACGCCACAACATAGTACATAAAAAAGAATGCTTTTCTTGTGTCTTTGTGCAGACAAAAAACATTTGGACGCCAAAAAGGATCCCCACTCAGCATAGTGCCGCGGCAAACCGTGGCGCTGGTTTTCTGTGGGGACCTGGCTTAATCTAAAAATAATGGCGACACGTACGCCAACGACACAGATTATGTGTCGTAGTATCATATTTTTAAAGTTGGGATTCGGCTTCTTGTTTTGTATCCCGCAAGGAAATCTAATATTGATTTCAGTTGGTTTAAGAGGATTCAAAGAGACCCTTAGACTTTTAATAAGGAAATTGCAAAGAGGGAATATTTAGACGTTAAGCCGATCAGCACTGTCGGGGAGCGGTTAGACGTTGGCTAGCATAAATTATTGGCAAAATATTTGTAAAACAATAGAGATGCTGTTTTTCAATCTGTCCTTTCACAAATGACTCATTTGACTACCAAATATTTAGGTACGGTCAATGCGGCCAAATCCGTCATAGGGGCAGTTCAATAACACCAGCGGTTTTTTTTTTTTAAACAATAGTACACAATTGATAATCGAAGACGGAGACGGAGTAGGATGGAGATGGCAAGTGGGCGTTCCCGTGTATCGTACATATTGTCGTGGTCGACTCACTTTATGCACAGACTATGATCAGGCCGCGTAGCCAACATGCCAATCGCTTACGCTCCGTAGCGATCGAAACGCAACTGTCACTGTTGCACTAATAAGGAAGAGTGATAGAGAGACACAAAGCGCTTCGTTATCGAAGCGATAGCGATTGTCACCTTGGCTAGGCCGGCAGTAGTTTTATTAAGTACATACTTGAATGACGTTCATGTGACACGTCACACGTATGTTTATGTAACAAAATATTGTTTATTAAATTTAAAATGCCCCTTTTGTGCAGTATTAAGCTGCAGAAATAATTAGCTATATAAAAAATCTTTCACTCGAAAGGATTTTTTATAACCAGAAAATATTATTTTAGAATATAAATAACCTGATAAACACAAACATACAGTTTGTTTAGCATTATTTACGTAATAGTTTAATAAAATTATATTTTATTTCTAAGAAGTGGAGTTCATACTCTTTTGTCATTATTCTTTATATTTGCCTAGAATATTCGATATCCTACAGTAAATGTCAAATAACTTACGCTGTGACTCAAATGCTACGGCGAATGGCGAATATTTTTATCCACTGGTTTTATCATAATAGGAAGCTTACAGTCACATATGATATGACATTATTCACTGTTAGGTACCTAAAGAAAGTAAAATTAGTTTAATATGGATACTCAGAAAGATAAACTGCCTGCCCACCATTAGATAATTTATTCTTACGTGGCTCATCGCCATCTCCGGAACCCACGAATCACTTTGCAGAAATCAATGAATGACCTGATAAAAGAGCCTACCTGGCCTATGGTTTTGAGGGGACGTTTATCGCAGACTTATAAATCTGCACGTTTCTGACACGTTTCCGAGTAGGTGTACGTGATGCAGGTGGATCAATTGCGCACACCGTTATCACGAGCTACATGAGTCCCGCTTGCATCGGGTTGAATGACCATGAATGCTCCGTCTCCATAGTGTGCGGTCATAAGACATATGGGTCACACACTGCATGTTGCCGCCAACCACCCTCTACATCATCAGACCATCTCGTGTGTGCTTTTCCTCGCGCACGCTTGCCATCCATTTGACCCAAGCCTTTGGCCTTTGTAGGTATAACAAATTGGGGTCAATGTGTATTATAATTTGTATACAGTTGCAATCTACGTAACTACCCTACATCTTAGGTACATACCTATATAGGATTAGGTGATTACCTAGTTACGTAGATTTACAAATTATTTAGATATTATAATTATAGAGATCGAGGATGGCAGTGCTCCTTGAACAAATAATTATTATCTTTCAACTACTAAGCACTCGCATTTGCTAAACTTCTTCGAGATTAGTTGAGTAGGTACTTACGACGTCCGTCCGTGCGAGTGGCAAAAGCAAATATCTATTAAGTACTCGTGTCGTGTATAAATAGGGAGAAATTAATTAATGAAGTGTGTGAAACGGATATTAGTAGAGTTTCCTGCAAAAGAAAGGTATTAGTTAAGCCGTTGCGTTGCCAAAGTACTATTTATTTTCATAATCTGGTTTTCCCAGTATAAGCAGTCAATGTAGGGTAGCTTACGGCGAGGTGTTGTGGACTAGCGACCCCACGTACCCGAGTGCTCCGGGGGAGTTTTGTCACTCGACAGGTAGATGGGTAGGACGAGGTTCTCTGCTTCTGGCTTGTCTTAGCCGGTCATCCAAAGTGGAGCTGCGTTCTCGACGGTCAATGTGAATATAGTGGTGGCGGGTGCCGATATATTTAAAGTTTAGTCTTAACAATATACTTCCAAAGACAATATTGTAGAGAATTTTATCAAAAATATAATTCTCCTAAAATAAAACTATGAAAACTGATTATATCGCGTATATTGAATTTATAATACGTTCCGACGTTTCGAAACCCATTACAGCGTTCGTGGTCACCGGGTGACTGAGGAAAAGCTACAAAGTGCAAAAATACCCACATACTAAAATAATGAACCATCATAAACTTTAAGGCTGGTTGTACATGCAAAATCGGTTCATAAGGCTAGTTATACAATACAACTATTATATATTATACATATTATTTCATGAGTAACTATCGCGGTAACCGAAGACAATATTATAATTCTCCTAGACATTTTTAGTGTAGCTTTCATAGTTTTCATGAAAATTTATAAAAACTAAAAATGCGAATATAAAAGTGGGGCGAGGAGGGGGGGGGAGGTATCTTCTACGCGTGTTTCTACTTCTATTTTTCTTATAAACGTAAAAGCTATATGCATGCCAAGTTTAGTCCTTTCTGCCGGATGGGACCATACCTCCACACTAAGTCGAGCTAATTAGCCGCACTACACGTCTCCTGAATACCCTCTATAATGCCGCGTAGGCAGTTGCTGTGATGATCCGGCTTTTACCTTTTACTTCATAATTCCACTAATTACATCTTTTTTCCCCAATATCAAATCGACCTAAGAGGGAAAACTCCAACATTATTTTAAGTAATTTTCTTTTTTTTTTATCTAAGATTGAGGTCCAATTCACAATTTTAATAAAACCGGACATTAATCTACATCAAATAAAAACCAAATTCTAAAAATAAAATTATTAGGTACGTAACTACGTAATAAAAAGTCGGAACATCTGGTTTGATTTGGAATTACTCGGGTATTGAATTTCATAAATCTTACACGAATCACGAATCACGGCGCCGCCATAGAGTACAATCAGATTAAGTCTCACCTCGAAATCCTTCCAAAGTTATGAAATTTGGTATGTATGTTAATTAAAGGTCTCTTTTTCATGTCCACACTATTTGACATTTGGGGACCTCGAGGAATCGCAGCCATCTTGGAAAATGTGTACCATCCTGGAGAAATTTGCGTTTTACTCTAAATATACGTTCTCTATGAAAATATGGTGTAAGGCAACTAAAGCTTATTAAATTCTACACAAAAAAGTCCTAGATAACTTTGCGGAAAAAATACATCTTGTTATAGAAAATAATAGCTGAATCCAGATTTAGCGCTTATACGCTTTCAGGGGATATTCTCTTAATATGAAACTTGGAGGAATATGAATTCCACTTTTGTCTATACATTTGTGCACGTTCTACTCCAATATCAACATTTTACTCGACTGCGACTTAAACAGAAAGTAGGGTTATGGGTTTAAATACTGAAAATCAGTACACCCTGTAGCTCAGGATACTGGACGGATTTTTTTAAACGACATATTGGTAGATTCCTCTTGCCCTTCACAACCTGTTTACACCTGTTTTATTAAAGAAAAATCAATACAGCTGCCTTGAGAGGACGCCGAATAGTAAATCATATTTTTACTTCTAGCGCCTAAACTATTGAGTGGATTTCAATATAAAAACTTTTATAAAAAAAAAGGTAAACCGACTTCAAAAAGGATGAAATAAAATATGATCCTTTTAAGGGTTCCGTGTAAGTATATGCGTTACCAACTGATATGTTTGAAGTCGGTGCCAAGCCAAGTAGTAACAATACCAGTCAAAAATAATGAGCTTTATGTATATAAATCCCATTACAACTGTACAAATATTATAAACGTGAAAGTAATTCTGTCTGCCTCTTTGTTACCTTTTCATGGCTAAATAACTGAACCGCTTTAGCTGAAATTTGGCATGAAGGTTCCTTGAATTGTTTTATATTTTGAAATGTAGTCCTCTGGATAAGCGACAGAAAATAACTCAGTCCCAATCCCACACTTGCGTGCTATAGACTGTTCAAGAATTAGTAAGAAATGCTCTTTAAAAAATACGACGATATAAACGCATTAGATTTACACTAATGTGCCGACAAGCATGGTACGAACTGCGCCAAGAAGGTTCAACCGTGTGTTCTGTTCTGAGGTGTGTTCTTAAATACCTACAGAAAGTTCGTTTATTGTCGTCGTGTAACGCTGCGTCTTACATAGGCGAATAGTCGCGAACGCGAAGCGAACCGACGCGGCGCGGCCGCCTCAAGGCGTTCGCGTTCGCAAAGAGATCGCCCACGTAGGACACTTCTATAGGTATCAAAGGATTAATTAAGACGCCGTGCCGCGCCGCTTAGCGTTCGCGTGTTGTTCGCCTACGTAGTACGCTGCGTTAGGCAATCCAACGTACATACTTATATAGCCGCAGCCTTATCGAATTGCACCAAAATCACTATGAATATATATATATGGTTCAAAATTTGGCTTGGCACCGACTTCAAACATATCAGTTGGTAACGCATATACTTAAACACGGAACCCTTAAAAGGATCATATTTTATTTCATCCTTTTTGAAGTCGGTTTACCTTTTTTTTATAAAAGTTTTTATTTTTCCATTTTATGTTTTAGTTAAGAGCGTGACGCATGAATGAAAAACATAATCATGTATAACTCTAAATTCGTAAACTTTATTAAATAATCAGAATTTTCCTCGAGTCCATCTGGGAAATCATTCCTGTCACTAAATCCATTCTCCGCCCCGCCACTGTACCAATCCCTCAAACCCCCCGATCACTCAACCTCACAGCACATCAACCCCTGATCACTGAACCCCTCGACCCTAAACCACCAAACCCTAACCCCAGACCCCTTAACTCCTAACCCTAACCCCCAATCCCTTAACTACCAACCCCTCAGTCCCCGACCCATCAACTCACCTCCCCTCAACCCCCAAACCCCCCAAATACTAATACCCGCTACCTTCACCTCTCACACCTACCCCTCACTTCTCACTCTCTTTGGTTGTTTCCAACACTACCTACATCAAAAATCATAATACAGCACATACGAGGGAAGTTCCACATTTCGTCCGTAGTCTTCATCATCCTTACCAAGAGATTGACATTGATATATTCGCTATCGTGTGCGTAACTTACTGTTTATGCATCTCGCTCGTACTGGCATATTAGTGTACAAAGTTACGAAGACGCTAGCGAATATTTAGTGTCAAACTCGTGGTTAGGCTACAGTTGCACTACATCAAATTGGTGGTTTTTGGGAGGAAATGCTTGAGTTACTTCAGAAAACACCGAAATCACCATACACGTGCCTTTAAAAATTGAGGAGTTCCCTCAATTCCTCACGGATTCCATCATCAGATCAAAACAAAAAATGTTACGAAAACACCTTGGAGGTAACTTCTTTCAAACAGAAAAATAATTACTCAAATCGGATCATGGGTGCCGGAGTAATCACTGAAATCATTATCATCAAAACAATCATCATCATCAGCTCCACTTCATCAAATTGGTGGTTTTCGAGAGAAAATGCTCGAGTTTCTTAAGAAAACACCCAAATCACCATACATGTGCCTTCAAAAATTGAGGAGTTCCCTCAATTCCTCATGGATCCCATCATCAGAACAGCACCAGATTAATGTGGGACCACCTTGGAGGTAGTTCCTTTCAAACACAAAAAGAATTGTTCAAGTCGGACCACGGGTCTCGGAGTAATCGCTGAACATCCTACATCCGCCTCTTGTGGATAATGTAATCGTCGAAATATCGATTGGTCATCATAGGACACGTCATTAGTGCGGTGTATATTCCACCGCAGCAGCCTTCATTAACTTATGAAATACATTTTGAACAGTTACAAGAGCTGCTTTCAGAGGCTGAAATAAGTAGTTACTGGATTGTCGGAGATTATAATTACTCCTCGCTCGCTTGGCAAGATCAAGGAAACCATTTAAGTATAATATCAAACGAACATATATCCCTTCGTGAAAAGTGCCTTAAAGATTTTATCGCGATAAATAACCTTACTCAGTATAATATATTTCACAACAAAGGGGGAAAGGTTTTAGATTTATTCCTCACCGACGATTCTAACTGTACCTGCTACCGAGCTCCCATCACCCTTGTACCCCCTGATGACCATCACCCTCCGTTTTATGTTTTAGTACCATTTAAGAATAAAAATAAAACTATTTCCCCGCCGCCAAAATATAAATATTCTTTTGACAAAGCTGACTACACAGTTATTAGTAAAGAACTTGAGTTGACTCCATGGGCCGACCTCTTCAACAACTTATCAGCTGATTGTGCGGTAACCTTATTTTACGAACGTATTTACACAATAGTAAAAAAAAAAATCCATATAAAAAAACATACTCCGGTAAGTTTCCCCGCTGGTTTTCCCCTGCATTAATAAACATATACAAAAATAAAAATCAAGCGTGGGTAAAATGGAAAAAATATTAAAATTTAGCCGATTATGAGACCTAAAAGCTAAGGAGTCGATTTAAAGCAGAATCAATTAAATGTTATAATAAATACTTAAATACAGTAGAAAATAGCATACAAGGCAATGTGAAATACTTTTGGTCTTACATTTCGAATCGGAACCATTCTTCAGAGATACCTAACACTATGTCATATCAAAATGTACAATCTAGTGACTTAGATGAAATATGCAATATGTTCTCGGCTTTCTTTCTCTCTGTCTTCGAATCTTCGACAGTAACTGACGATTTTGACATCACCGAAAAGAATCCGACTTCTCATATAAATATACACAATATACATATTTCTACAAGTAATATTACCCATGAGCTAAACCAACTTGACATATCTAAAGGTAAAGGCCCCGACAATATCCCTCCTATATTCCTTAAAAAAGTTGCAAAACCAATAAGTGTACCGCTAACAATTTTATATAATAAATGTCTCAATGAAGGAGTTTTTCCAACTATATGGAAAACGGCAAACATTGTGCCAGTACATAAGGGGGGTTCCAAACAACTGATTGAGAATTACAGACCAATATCTATTTTGTCCACTCTGTCAAAGGTTTTCGAAAAATTAGTCCATAAAAAAAATTACCCGAATATACATAGTCAACTAATATCAAATCAGCATGGTTTCGTTCAACGTCGTTCAACAACTACGAATCTTCTTGTATATACAACGTACTTATTCGAAAGCCTAGACAATAACATACAGGTAGACAGTGTTTACACTGATTTCAGGAAAGCCTTTGACAGGGTGGACCACCAACTGCTTCTGGAAAAGATATCTTTCAATGGAATACGTGGGAACTTATGGCGTTGGTTCAAATCTTATATTACAAACCGCACTCAAAAAATCACCATAAAGGGACATGAGTCACATGCTACTACAATTAGTTCCGGAGTCCCACAGGGATCCATTTTGGGTCCACTGCTGTTCGCAATATTTATAAATGACATAGGTTCCTGCTTTAACTATTGTAATATCTTACTCTATGCAGATGATCTCAAAATATACCATACTGTTAGTAATCACAACGACTGTGAGAAATTTCAGCAGGACTTAGATCGCTTCTCGGACTATTGTCATGCCAATAAACTTAGACTAAATATGGATAAATGTAAGCTTATCAAATTTACAAAAAAAAAATTGCCCTAGATGTCCCATATTACTTATGTAACACCAAACTAGCCCTAGTCCATTCAATAAGAGATCTTGGAATTACATTTGATTCAAAGTTACATCTTGATCAACATGTACTGTAATCAGTAAAGCTTTCAAAATGTACGGTTTTGTAATGCGCTCTAGTACCGAATTTCGAAATCCGAGCACATATCTCCACCTATTCAAATCACTAATTCGCTCTCAACTGGAACACAATGTATGTGTTTGGAACCCTTATTACAGTAAATATATAGGTAATGAGGCCCTCGAGACCGTTCAAAAAAAAATTCTAAATACTATGCACTTTCGCTGTCATCGCAGTAGATTATCTTATCCAGAGTTACTAAAGAAATATTGTATGCTGGATCTTAGTTCTAGGCGCTCATTACTTGAAGCATTAGTATTATACGGCATCTGTTACAATCAGTTTGACTGTATTGCTCTTAACAATAAACTTAGTTATATAGTACCCAGCCGCAGTAGACAGCGAGAGGCGCGCCCGCACCAGCTGTTTGTAACCGGCCGCTGCCGCACGCACGCTGGTGAGCGCGCTCCTCTGCGCAGACTTGTCAGTACTTACAATAAAAAATTTAATCACATCAGATATTTTTGGTTGTAGTTTAAGTGTTTATAAAAAACGTATTATTGATGTTTTAACACTCCCTACAAACTAAGTACTTCTTTTAACTTCTTTTAGTTTCTTACACTGTATTCCAAGTACCTACCCAACATATTTATGCATAATCAACCATTCTATGTTGTTGTCGACACCGGTAGTCCTTAAGACTTGACGGTGATTAGTTTGACTCTGAATGAACATTATTCATGTTAATTAGTGGTAAGCGGTGTGCGCCACACATATTGTAGACATTGTAGTAATTAGTATAATATGTATTACTTGTAGTGGCTGTTTGTTTACCAAAATAAATTGAAAAAAAAAAAAAAAAAAAAATCATCATCACTATCATCAAAACAATCATCATCATCAGGTCCACTTCATAAAATTGGTCGTTTTCGAGAGAAAATGCTCAAGTTGCTTATGAAAACAACCAAATCACCATACATGTGCATTTAAAAATTGAGGAGTTCCCTTAATTCCTCAGGGATCCCATCATCAGATCAGAACCAGATTAATATGGGACCAACTTGGAAGTAGCTCCTTTCGAACAAAAAAATAATTACTCAAATCGGACCACGGGTCTCGGAGTAATCGGTGAACATACATAAAAAAAAATAATAATAGCCACAACCGAATACAGAACCTCCTCTTTCTATGAAATTGAAGTCGGTTATAAATAGACATCAGTTGATCCATAATTGGTACACGAGTGCTATGCAATACAAATTTACTAAAATAAATGGAGGAAAAATGTGTAAAACTTAAAAATGTGACTATAAAAACAGATTTTAGGTCTTAAATGGGGTTTAAACAATAGTGACAGTAATGAAATTTGACACCTACAATTTCAGGGATCCCTGTTTGCGTGTCATAAAATTGGAGCTTCGGGGACCACGGGGATCAAACGCCATCTTAAAAAGTATAAGTCTTTTTTGGTTTTTCTGTTTTTCTCGGAATATCTGGGTTAAATGTAAATACTGTGTATAGCGAAACAAAAGCTTATTAAGTTCTACACAAAAAAGGTATAAAACACCATGTCCCTAAAACGGAGCTTTCTTCTAGATATGGCTCAGAAGTCAAAAGGTTATACTTAATCATCTCCTACAAAAATTTTGTTTTAAGACGGGTCAGAAAAAATACTTGTATAATTTTTTTACCAATTTTTGGAACACAAAAACATTATCCACTCAAGCATGAAAAAAATATATGTGGAAACTTGTAAGCTTCCCTTGTAACTTGTAAGCCCTATTTCTAGAAAAAGGATTCGTTTTTGGGACATGGTGTTGTATAACTTTTTAGTATGGAATTTAATAAGCTTTCGTTTCGCTATACACAGTATTCACATTAAACCCAGATATTCCGACAAAAAAGAAAAACCAAAAAAGACTTATACTTTTCAAGATGGCGTTTGATCCCCGTGGTCCCCGAAGCTCCAATTTTATGACCCGCAAATAGGGATCCCTGAAATTGTAGGTGTCAAATTTAATTACTGTCACTATTGTTTAAACCCCATTTAAGACCTAAAATCTGTTTTTATAGTCACATTTTTAAGTTTTACACATTTTTCCTCCATTTATTTTAGTAAATTTGTATTGCAAACCACTCGTGTACCAATTATGGATCTACTGATGTCTATTTTATTGAAATCCACTCAATAGTTTAGGCGCTAGAAGTAAAAATATGATTTACTATTCGGCGCCCTCTCAAGGCAGCTGTATTGATTTTACTTTAATAAAACAGGTGTAAACAGGTTGTGAAGGGCAAGAGGAATCTACCAATATGTCGTTTTAAAAAATCCGTCCAGTATCCTGAGCTACAGGGTGTACTGATTTTTAGTATTTAAACCCATAACCGTACTTTCTGTTTAAGTGTTGTTGTTGTTGTTGATATTGGAGTAGAACGTGTACAAATGTATAGACAAAAGTGGAATTCATATTCCTCCAAGTTTCATATTAAGAGAATATCCCCTGAAAGCGTATAAGCGCTAAATCTGGATTCAGCTATTATTTTCTATAACAAGATGTATTTTTTCCGCAAAGTTATCTAGGACTTTTTATGTTGCCTTACACCATATTTTCATAGAGAACGTATATTTAGAGTAAAACGCAAATTTCTCCAGGATGGTACACATTTTCCAAGATGGCTGCGATTCCTCGAGGTCCCCAAATGTCCAATAGTGTGGACATGAAAAAGAGACCTTTAATTAACGTACATACCAAATTTCATATCTTTGGAAGGATTTCGAGGTGAGACTTAATCCGGTTGTACTATAGCCCAAGAATGCGTGTCATCTAGATAAATATGAGAAATCCATGTACTCGGATTCTCGTACGAATAGCGAGACGAAAATAAAGATAAACAGATAAGAATCTTACATGTTATTGAGATATACATAATATTACATACTTACCTATATTAAACCGGGTCACTCACGTTTATACAGTCGATGATTGCTCGACATGTTTCGCTCCATACATAATATTAGGTATATGACGAGCGTACCTGCGAACAAAATTTTAATGTTTAAAAAGGAGTTTATAAATGCATAACAATAGCTAATTTACTAGGAAAGCGGTACAACTACTAACATAAGCCTACCTACGAGTACATGTCGATATAATAATTTAGTAAAAATCTCTAAATAAAATAGGTAAGTAAGTATGTGCATCTTGGTCTATTGGTCATTTTATTAGTATAAGTATATAGATACTTATAGGTATATAATAAAAATAATGTTGTGATGGGGTCACGTTCGCCGGGGCGGGCGTGGCCTCATACAACTCTCATGTTCCAGACAGGAGCAAGGGTTTCCTAGTTAGCTCAGAGGAGAGAGATAGTGCAGGGTGATTGAAAAAAACACAGGTTAATGATGTAGGGTAGGACGGGGACGTTTGAAACGCTTACTTCTACTTTACACCGTCCTTAAATCCCTACTATAATTATTTAAGAACTCGTAGGTATGCAAACAATAAAGAATTGAACAAAAAAATTGATCGTTCTTGTAGCTTTTCAGTCACCGAAAAGATTTTTATCTTAATTCGTGCCTATTTGACTAATGTTTCCGTACCTAATACAAATTCGTTATCAAAATGAAGGCAAAAAACAGCTTCGATTTAAGAAATATTTCATCCAATGATCTATTAAACATCTTTATTTCGCTGTATGTGCCTAATTGAACGTTTTAGAACTTCACAAGAAACAACTGGCGATGCTTACAACCAATAAGAGTAGCTGTATATAAATAGGTACCTACATGTGAAAAAAATGTGATTCGTATATCTGTATCTACATCCCAAAACAAACCGTGCACATTATTTAATCAGGCCAATATATTCCTAATTCAGTGTTAGAAAGCTTACAAACTGTGCCAACTGGGGAGTTGATTGAGTTGATGTAGGGATGAATTTATATTTTGTTTAGTCAATAATCCGAGTGCAGCTGTAAGCGCTGCGCGCCGTACAGGACGGTCTAATGAGCGGCCATCGGTTGCAGCGCTGACAGCGATGCATTGCGCCCGCCGCCCGCAGGCGCAGTGAGCCCTTGGAGACGCATGTGTTATTCTTGCTGCTGTCACGTAAAATTGCATTTCAAATAATTTGTATGTTAAATAATTGTTTTGCATGCGCTTTCGCTCCTTCTCCTTCTATTTTATATAGATGTGTATGGTGCCTAAACTATTACTCTAATAAATCGGTGTGTACAAAGTTTGGTGCCTAATTATTACCACATCTACATACATATTAATATTGTCCAGGAAAATGTAGTGATAAACGGCCTGGTTCTAATTTTAATAAACTTAAAAAAAATCTTGTTATAATATGGCTCGGAACTAGTTGGAACTGTCAGTGTCAAGAGTGACGTTTTTGTTCGAAGAAATTAGATTTTTAACGTTTATTCAAATTAGAATGGCCGAATCCCATCCAAATACGATTCGATCTGATGCTACTACTAGCAACGCGTTGGAATCTTTAAGTACGAGCGAGACGCACGATCTTAAAATAACAAAAATTAAACCAGTATCTATACTTCGTTTTATTTAGCATTAGAAAAAGGCAAAACAATCTTGACGTGTCTTTTTTATTGAAAAGCACTTTCGAAAAATAATTCGCAGCAAATATGTAACAATAATATAGCACTAGCGAGCTAGCGACCCACCCCGCCTTCGCAGTTTAGCAGTTTTTGAGTTTATCGCGAACAAACAGACATAAAGTCTGTTCGAAAGGCAGAAACGGGAACTAACATTATCAATTTTATATGGCAATCAAACCTTTGACACCTGTCTTGTAAAAAGTAAATAACCTTCTGTCATTGTATATTTTTATTTACAAAAATTGCAAGTTTTATGTATAAAATATTATCAAAACAGGATAAATCCGTACATAAAACCACAAGGGAAATTATATTTAATATTGTTCAGTTGTGTCAGCGGGAAGAAAACGGCTAAAAGACGACTATATCGACTTACAAAAAGTCACAGAACGTGCTTCCGCTATGACGGGTATTTATGTTGTATTTAATATAAAATAATTACCTATTTAATAGTCCCCCTAAATAATTAGTCTCCGGTACATAATCGGTAAATATATTTATTAAAAATACTAATACTCATCGAGACAATTCTAAAAACCTCAAACACAATTAGGTTGCGTTGTTTTATCACAGTTCTTATGGCCACCTCCTTTCTCCATCATCAGATCAGCTCGATGGTACCATAATATTGCATTGTCACCTGACCTGACTTTCATACGTATGCAAATTTTCAGCTTCATTGGAAGTCGGGAAGTGGGTCAAATTTAACTTGCAAGATTTGACCCGTACGACATACATAGTTAGGTTCATTGCAAGTTAAATAAAAGCTTGTAAAATGATAAATACTTACAGCGGCGGCAACAGCGACGCCACCATAGTAATGCAGCTGATGCAGTTGACATCCGAACGTCACTTCACTTTAGTCCCCGGCAAACTCGGTTCTCCATACAATTCCGTGCACGGCTGAGGAATGTTAGGAATGTTGGGCGTCATGGCAGAGTGGTGTCATTTTGTACGTACGGACGCGGCGCACATCCCCTCTCCTCCTCGACCTCCGAATGCACGGAATTGGCGCGCGGACAGTAGTTACGCTCTCATCTTAAAACGACTATTAGCTAGATTGCTCTGAAACTTTGTATTTGCAATAGGATAAGGTATATCTATGCCTGTAATTAGTTTACCTATGTAGCTTCAGATACCATAGGTAAAAAAACCGGTCAAGTGCGAGTTCGTTTAACTCGCGCACCGAGGGTTCCGTACAAACTTTAAATTTTCTCATGTAACTATAATGACGAAAGACTTGGCCAGAAGCACAATTGCACTTTTGTTTCCTATTGTGTGTGTTATTTTATAGAGACGTTCCATGTAATAGGTATAAAATTATTGAAAAAATAGGAACACGTTCAGTTTGAGACGAGCTCAAAAATGTTTACGTTGTTTGGATATTCAACTGCCAACTTTTCCAGCTACTGTTGATAATATACACCAGATGTTTAAATTATAATTAATGTGTGGATTCCATGTTTATTCAGTTTTTAGACACCTGGGTTCTTCAATCTTATTACTCAAGCAGCTTCACATTCATTTTAATTTAGGCGTACTTTAGATAAGCATCAGCGTTAGCGTTTACTTGGCAGACAGATTTATGAAGCAGAAAATAAATAAGCCCTACTAACAAGTCTTGCTATGAGCCATTCATCACGTAGAAAATGAGTGCGACACTTGCACAGCTCCTCAAATAGAGGTAGTTTTTAGAGTAACCTATATTTAAATATTCAACCATTTAGCAAGCAGTAAAATCATCAAATATATATAAAAAGTCATATTTTCCAATTAATAACACACTACCATAAACTAATAAATTATATTTTGGACTGTGTTTTGGTATGCTGTAGGAGGAAGCTACTGACAGGATGTTTGGATAATAGATACCGTTTACAACATCTCATCTCGCGTGATGATTACATGATTCAGATTCGATTCAGTATATTGTGATCAGATACGCATCATAATTAAAATATCGTAATAGACGTACCGTACATTTCATCAATATTACACACTATATATATCAAACGGTACCATGGCTGGAAATGTTTACCAGCCGTATGACTCTAGAGCTGTATATCTGTCTATATAAGTATAATTGGTAATTATGGTTGCTATGGTATGAATAAAATATTATAATCGTATAGGTATTCTAACATAATATTATACTAGGTATGTCTACAACCCACAAATATATTTGACGAATACCGTTACCATTGTTACCAACTCAAATCACTTGTTTTCTATATTTACAGTTTCATTTTTAGAGTTCAGTGGGCGTTTGACAATAATCTGCAGTGTATTTTATTTTATTATGACTTCAACTGAATATTATAGTTTCAGTAACCATTGAATCGCACATGGTTTTAAATTACTTAACTGTAATTACATTAAGAGCAAGCCTAAGTATTTAATTGTGTTCTTAAAAAACATCAAATTTTGCTCGTGTATGTATCATTATATTCACAGTGATCAATTTCCCTGACACTCCCAGAGGAGAAGCGGTTTATTGGAAGCTGTGAACGTGTATATATTATTAGGTATAGAGTGGTAGGTACAAGAGGGCTCTCAAAGGCTTTGGTAACCACAACCCGTCGTCGATTGCACTATCGTGCGCAGCATCGCGTATGCATACCTAACCCGCGGTCACTAGCCCACATCCAATGACTTTTATGAAATTTTTATTACATTTGTGTTAAGCGAAATAAATTTAACAAAAATAATCACCTAAAATTACCAAACTTTTAGTTTATTAGTAAATTCAGCTAGTAATAGATAAAAAGATTTGTATCGATATTGGATAACAATACTTATTAGGAATTCGTAAAGTGATACTTCTAAACAGTTCACAGTATGTATCGGGCCATTTTATTGTATTTTATATTTACAGTTAAACTATAGGCTAGATGACAAATTTTATCAATAGTATCAACTTTTAAATGGTATCAATCGATCAGGTTTTTTTAGGATAAATTGTATATATGGGACCCACTGCATTAAAGCAATACAAAGGTCAGAAATGATATTCAAAGTCTGACAGTCGTAGGTACTTCACTCGCGAAACGCTTCTAACAAAACATTAAGTGATCGTGACGTCACTGAGAGCCCATCTTGAAGTATGGAAAACAAGAAAATTGGATTTTGTTGGTGAAATATTGCGTTTATGTATACCTATAGTTGCTAATACAATCTTGTTTTGGATAAAATGAAAGTTACCTTTACTTTATTCCTTTTTGAAAGTTAAAAAAAAGCTTAAATTTTGAAACTTTCAGGTCCTACGCTATCATAAATTGCTCATATGCTATCTATTTTACTAGTATGTCTGGATATTGACAATATGGAAAATATTTTTACATAATGATGTAGGTATATTAACCATAGCTACTTTGGCCTTTTTTAGGGTTCCGTACCCAAAGGGTAAAAACGGGACCCTATTACTAAGACTCCGCTGTCCGTCTGTCTGTCTGTCACCAGGCTGTATCTCATGAACCGTGATAGCTATATAGCTATATAAAAAATAGAAAATACCGGCCAAGAGCGAGTCGGTCTCGCGCACCGAGGGTTCCGTACTTTTTAGTATTTGTCGTTATAGCGGCAACAGAAATACATCATCTGTGAAAATTTCAACTGTCTATAGCTATCACGGTTCATGAGATACAGCCTGGCCATGAGACAGACAGACGGGCAGTGGAGTCTTAGTAATAGGGTCCCGTTTTTACCCTTTGGGTACGGAACCCTAAAAAATGCTTCTGTTTTAGTATTTTGTGAATTTCGACTGTATGCCGGGGGGCATCCCCGTACCCCGTAGGCTACCCCAAAACATCGTTATACTTATAAAATAATGTTATAACTATACAGATAGTTTATATCAGTAGCCACACCTCAAAGGAGCAATACGAGTATATTTAGGATCACGTATAAGCCGTAACTATTACTAGGCAATAATGGTGTAGGTGTAGCCTAGTTATCTCCATCCCCCAAGCTGCACCAATATCAGCTATTTGTAGTTTCGTGTTAGTGATAATTACTTAAATTATGTAAAGCTATACACAGTTTAAATTAGCAAATGTGTAACAATTTGGCTTTGTTACACCAACCATTAATTTTCCCTGGGGTCAAATTGGTGTAGCTCTCAGAATTCTTTATTATTTGCTTTATATCGATTCGGATTGAGCACAACACCGTGTATATGTTATGAGACAAGTTTAGTTGTAAAGCACCATAAGGCCGATTTTAAAAACAAATAAAAAGGGTATATGGTAAATAAGGGGTAAGGGTGGGAGAGGACCTTTAAAATTTACGTTTGTGTTACTCTATAATAATACATGTAAAAAGTCAAATGATTAGGAATTTTCTAATATAAATTACCCACCAGTACTCAAATGCTTTTGTTAGAAAATGGGCTCGCTACGCTCGTGGTTTAATTTGGGAATCTTTCGCTTGCTCGGGTATCAATATTAGGCTATTTGCACGAGTGGATAAACAAGAATTGTGCCCCCTTGTAAAACAATGGTACAAGTGCGAAAAGTAGAAAGTTGCGAATTACTTATTTGCACGTGTATCATACAAAGTGTTACAGTACTTACATATGGCCCCTTTAAATTTTCGACATAGGCACGTAAAGTGCTAAAGTAGCACCATAAATATGTAGTGTAAATAACTATTACGTGTGCTATTTGAGGATTTAGCAAGATCACTTGGAAAACCCATTAACAGGCATCAGAACATGCTTATATCATAATCTTGACATAACTACTAAATAATTTTAAATTTGTAATATTTAACTGTGAATTTTTAATTTTTGAATAATTTAAATTTATATTTATTGTCATTTAAGTGTTAATTTAATTTATTTTATTTCGTTTTAATGAATTTGTGATTAATTGTTATTTATTTATTTATTTTTAATTATGTTTGTAATTTTATAATATGGGCTATTTGTCTGAAATAAACGTTATATTACTTTTTTTATTATTCTTAAACAATACAATCATTGTGTCAGAAATCACATTAAATACAATTTATAATTAACAGGGAGCTAACGCAAAATTGTAGTTTTTATATAAAATTTTGACACGTTTTAATCAAGGCCGAATTACATGACTAACTCGTAAACTATAGATTTGCGAGGACAGACTCTAAGCAAAAGGTTAGCGATAAAAAAAACACGAAAACAAGTCTAATTCTCATTTATTTTCAATAAAATTGTACGTCGTTACCCTACATACCATAGCAGCATAATTTTAGGATAACATATTTAGTGGTATAGCGGAGGGATAAGACTAGAATTTTTTTAATCAGAAGTATACTTTCAGAGTTATTGAGGTAAAACGTCAAAACCCGCGCGATCGTCAAATCTTCATATTTTTTGTTTCTTTCTAATTTCCTGGCTCTACGCCTCCTCTTAATTCGATTTCTCTCAAAATCCTAATAATTCGATTTCTCGGAAATCCCATCCTTGGATTTTTGTTCTCATGCGAACTTTTCAGATTCTAGTTCTCAGATAAACATTTGGTGACAACTATCGCCAATTATTGTTAAAAAACTAAAGTGAATTACTTTGGCTTGATGTAAAAATATGCGAGAAATAGAAGGAAAAAGAATTTAAACTGTCGTGAGATATACTAACATTAAAATAATTATTACGGTTTCTAGACTCACGTGTTTTAGTCACTCGCGTAAGAACACGTACGTGAGTCTAAACCGTAATAATTATTTTAGCACCTTCGCTGCGGCAATTAGCTTTACTCGTAATTAACCATACTTCGTAAGAGGTCTTGAAACCTACCGCAGTGAACGTGTTAAAGAAAAAGAAATTCATCTCTCGGAATGTAAATAAGCTACAACCGGCGGGTATGCATGCGTGTAATCATTTTACACCTTTTATGAGCAAGAATGACAACACCCTTCCTTCATCTACTTAAACTTCTGAACTCATGCGTGCGCCTCGTATTCAACACATTGCCGAGTCATCCGGTTTTCAACAAAATGTCTAAAGAATTATGTAGGTATTTTATTATCGTTTTCCTGAACGTTATTCGCATTCCACATAATGCCGAAGTATTTTATTCCTCCTCAAATTAATGATTCACTGCTGTTGAAACAATTTTGTATATTCTTATAATGAGAAATGAAGAATGTAGGATAAAATTAGATATTTCATTCACACATTTCAAATTGTAAACATCCCGAATTCTGTGTGACTACTTACAGTTTCTAGTCATAAAGTAGGTATGTTGGACAATCATAGTTAGTTATAGCTTAGTTATTAATTCTGTATCCAACTAACTTGTCGTTAACTTCACGAAACAGGTCGATGTCAGTAAGGTAAAATATCCGCCTTAGTTCTTCCATGAGAGGATCATTGGATCCAAGCTTACTCTAATGAAAGTTAAAGGGCCTGAAAATGAATCACATAATTTAAACTTACTGACATAATTTATTAATCTATGCTGAGCCAAAGCAAAGGTTTTTATGGTTAAGAATTTCTATAGAGACTAAGATTATAGGAAGTTCGGAATACGCAAAATATGGCTTAAGTATTTAATATTTTTCATTTCAGATGCTCTGAAAGTGGGTCTTTGTTGTTCTAAAAAGTGTGCATAAAATGATACGTTTCTTCTCTAGAGTACTGTACCTTCTAAGTAAGTTTTATTGTTTTTTTGTACGATAAGTATTTTTTTTATATAAATCTATTTTACCTCCCAAAAGTGGAAAAGTGGCCCCCATGTTTATAATTCCGTTATTTACATTACACATTCGTCTTTAAGTCACCGACTTACCGACCTATATACGTATGTGTGTAAGTAATTTCAACAGACGGATTGACAGACAGACACAAAGAGTGATCGTATAAGGTTTCCGATTTACCTTTTTATGTACGGAACCCTGTAAAGAAACGTACCGTTCCAAGCAGTCTATAAAGTCATTATTACTTACCACTTTAGCACCCGCTAAAAGGTTCTCCTCGTATAGCAGAAAATGTCCCAAATCTGTTAATTATATTATACAGACTTTTTTGAGACCCCCTCTGAAAGACTTCACATAGAGTTACATAACGCTGGTATTGTATCAGTCTGTGTCGTCGCTAAAAGTGAAATTGAAAAGTTATGGTTCTCAAATCCAATTTAATCGGAAGGTAACTATGTGTAGAGCAGGTGTAATAGGTTATGTACATACCAATACATATTAATAGTTATAAACGATAAATAGGATTGGGACGGGTATGTAGTATGTAGCTAAAGTATCTATACCTACTTTAACTACATACCCGTATCTTCACCTACATACAGGGTGGAAAAAAAAATGGGCCCTGGAAGGAAAGTGCCTTAAAACCTTAAGTTAGCTCATTTTACTTAAAGGAAACATTCTTTTATTTTTAAAAAGAAACAAAACTGCATTCTAAGTTTTTTTTTTCAATTTCGTTTGTCTAAAAATATTCTTAAGTACTAAATATTCGATTTTATGGATATTTTGTACGACAGACAAGTGTAAGACATTAACATTAACATTAACTGTATCGACTCGTAGAATAAAATAGCAAGTAATTATTTTTTGGAATTTTGTACTCGGTTCGATTCCCGGGCAGAGAAGCGAATTAAAAAAAACTTCGAATGCAGTTTTGTTTCTTTTTAAAATTAAAAGATTGTTTCTTTTAAGAAAAATGAGCTAACTTAAGGTTTTAAGGCACTTTCCCTCAAGGGCTCATGATTTTTTTCCACACTGTATATACATAAATGCGCAAGTCCTGACTGACTGATTTATCTACGCAGAGCCGGAAGTACAGAAGCTAATAAAAACTTTTATAAAAAAAAGATAAACCGACTTCAAACTTCAATATTTTTTTATAAAAGTTTTTATTTTTCCATTTTTAGTTTTAAGACATTGTTAAGAGCGTGACACATGAATGAAAAACAAAATCATGTTTAATAATAAATTCGTAAACTTTATTAAATAATCAGAATTTTCCTCGAGTCCGTCTGGGAAATCATTCCTGTCACTAAATTCATTCTCCGCCCCGCCACTGACCCTATCCCTCAAACCCCCAGATCACTCAACCTCACAGCACATCAACCCCTAATCACTGAACCCCTCGACCCTAAACCACCAACCCTTCAACCGCCATTCCCCGACCCCTAACCCCAGACCCCTTAACTCCTAACCCTAACCCCCAATCCCTTAACTCCCAACCCCTCAGTCCTCGACCCATCAACTCACCTCCCCTCAACCCTCAACCTCAAACCCCCCAAACACTAATACCCTCTACCTTCACCTCTCACACTCCTACCTCTCACCTCTCAGTCTCTTTGGTTGTTTCCAACACTACCTACATCAAAAATCATAATACACATACGAGAGAAGTTCCACATTTCGTCCGTGGTCTTCATCATCAGTAGCCTTACCACAAGTTTGACATTAATATATTCGCTATCGTGTGCGTGTAGAAAACACCGAAATCACCATACACGTGCCTTTAAAAATTGAGGAGTTCCTTCAATTCCTCACAGATTCCATCATCAGATCAAAACCAAAAATGTTACGAAAACACCTTGTAGGTAACTTCTTTCAAACACAAAAAGAATTATTCAAATCAGATCATGGGTGCCGGAGTGATCGCTGACATCATTATCATCAAAACAATCATCATCATCAGCTCCACTTCATCAAATTGGTGGTTTTCGAGAGAAAATGCTCGAGTTGCTTAAGAAAACACCCAAATCACCATACATGTGCCTTTAAAAAAGATAAATGTGGGACTACCTTGGAGGTAGTTTAGAAATTGAGGGGTTCCCTCAATTCCTCATGGATCCCATCATCAGAACAGCACCAGATTAATGTGGGACCACTTTGGAGGTAGTTCCTTTCAAACAAAAAAAGAATTGTTCAAGTCGGACCACGGGTCTCGGAGTAATCGCTGAATATCCTACATTAGAAATATCATCATCACTATCATCAAAACAATCATCATCATCAGGTCCACTTCATCAGATTGGTCGTTTTCGAGAGAAAATGCTCAAGTTGCTTATGAAAACACCCAAATCACCATACATGTGCCTTTAAAAATTAAGGAGTTCCCTCAATTCCTCAGGGATTCCATCATCAGATCAGAACCAGATTAATATGGGACCAACTTGGAAGTAGCTCCTTTCGAACAAAAAAATAATTACTCAAATCGGACAAGTTTTATTTTAAACTAGGAACTTAAAACTTCGTAAAAAGGTATTTTATTAAAATACAAGAAAACTTATTTCAGCGTTTTTGAAAATTCAATATTTTTGTCCCAAGGGCGTTAAAAGTAAGTTGAAAGTGTGTAACGGGAAAGTTTGAGTAAGGTAACTAAGGGACTTGAAATTCGTAGGAGGTACAATATTACAAAGCAAGAAAAACTTTTAAAAGTTCATCCCCTAATATGATTAAAAAGGGGTTGAAAGTTTGTATCGGGGACAACATCTTCGTTTAGAAGGTATTTAAACTTTGTATCGAGCGAGTATTGGAAAATTCTTCCTATAGGGGGGTTTAGAGGATATTGCCAGTTTGTAACGAGAAGAGAGTTTTGTCAATTGAGTGACTTCTAACTTTGTAAGAAGACATTATGTAACGCGAATGTTACGTGTGAAAATACAACTGCTTTTTAGGGTTCCGTACCTAAAGGGTAAAAACGGGACCCTATTACTAAGACTCCACTAAGCTATCACGGTTCATGAGATACAGCCTGGTGACAGACGGACGGACAGACGGACAGACGGACAGCGGAGTCTTAGTAATAGGGTCCCGTTTTTACCCTTTGGGTACGGAACCCTAAAAAAGTACGGAACCCTCGGTGGGCGAGTCCGACTCGCACTTGGCCGGTTTTGTTTAGTTGCACAGAATTCATTTAGAATTACAACAGCCAGTATAAAAATCCACGCGAACGAAATCGTGTGCAACAGCTAATTTTATATATTTTCCTTCAGGCTATATAACAACTTAGATCAATTGTAACATTATTTCCATTTCCTTACATCGTAATAACTTAAGAGATGCATCTTAAGTTATTACGATGAAAAACAAACCAGAATCAAAATATCAAGAGAATAAATGTAGGTAAATATGAAAAGCAAATTTTGAAAATATAATTATTATAACAAGTATATGAACACATGTTCAACAAAAAATATCCCCAAATGTACATAAATGACAAATGATTGTGAAGAATAACGCCTGTGATAACATTCGGCTGCGTGGAATTCATATTGTGTAGAATCGCAAATAGGAAGAAACAATAATGGCAAAATGGCATTAATTTCTCCTATTTCTGAAAGAAAAAGAGCGGAGAGTTAACTTGGAACAAGTTCTGGAGTATGAAAGAAACATTAAAAAGTGATATACCACTTAAGCTAAAGAAAAGAGTAATAGATTCGTGTTTACTCCCTACACTTACATACGGCAGTCAGTCGTGGAAGTTCACATACAAGGCTAAAGGAAAAATAGTTAAATGTCAGAGAGCCATTGAAAGAAATATATTAAACATAAAATTAATCGAGAAAATTAGACATGACCATATACGACAAAAAACAAAATGCATTGATGCTCTAGAATACGCATTAAGATCAAAATGGAAGTGGGCCGGCCACGTGGCAAGAATGCACGAAGAGAAATGGACTAAGATCGTCACGCTGTGGTCTAGGCCAAAAGGAACGAGAAGACAGGGCAAACCAAACGCTCGTTGGGCAGACGATTTACAACGTAAAGTAAAGAACTGGCAAGAAGTAGCTCAAGACAGAGCGAAATGGCATAATTTGGAGGAGGCCTGTACCCGAGAGGGGTCCAAACCTACTTAGTTTTAAATACATATGTATAGATCCAATTAATGATGTTATGTTAAGTGATTAGTTTAAAATTAGAATTATTTTCTCGTGTGCCTATAGTTTAAGTTGGTTATGGAATAAATGGGCTTTTTTATATTTATTTCTGTAATTATATACTTTTAATTAATACTAGATTACCTAAGTGCCATTTTAAGTCAGTACTTAAAAACCGGCCAAATGCCTGTCGAGCCACTCATGATGGAGGGTCGTACCTTCATACGATATGAACAGCCATACGATAAAAGGGCGTACCCTTTCAGCACTTACGACCTTTTAATAAGAAGAGGTTTATGGAAGTTAATTAATGTGTCAACCGATCATGTTTAAAAGTAATTATCTTGGGAAGTAATCATTAAAAACTGTAATAGATGTCATATATTAAAGAAAAAGTGACGAAGCCCTCCAGTGGTGAAGGCCGGATTCGAACCGGCGTCTTTAGCTATCGCGGCTAACGCCATGAACCCCTAGGCTACCCCGCCACGGCGGTGCCCGTCCGAATTTCTCGACTATATGCCCTATATGCCATCTTAGTAAGACTAGGCGTCTTTGACCAGCTCTAAGGGCAAGCAGTGCGCGCTTGTACCTCCTAAACGAACTCCTTACGGATTTACGTTGTAGCGAGAGAGACTGGTGCTGCCATCTATGAACAAGTTTGGGAACAAACCTTAGAGCTGGTCAAAGACGCCTAGTCTTACTAAGATGGCATAAAGTCGAGAAATTCGGACGGGCACCGCCGTGGCGGGGTGGCCTAGGGGTTCATGGCGTTAGCCGCGATAGCTAAAGACGCCGGTTCGAATCCGGCCTTCGTCACTTTTTCTTTATTTAAGACGATTCTCGCTGATTTGGCCTTGAGCGTCTCTGGGCAAATGTACCCGCTTCACCCCGCACTCCGCTCACTGCGATCGTACGTGAATTTTGACTCGCGGCACGGCAACGAGGTTCAAAGAATAAAATAAGACAGGCCAGAGGCGCGTCGATGGCGCTATACTCGTACTTGTGTATCTTTTGACTGCAAAGACTGCTTTGCAGTTATTTAGTCCTTTGAGTATAAGTAGATTATGCATTTAGTGGAGGTCGAAAATTATAAGAAAAATATATTAATTAATAGTGAGTTTATATTTTTTTTATCTCTTTAATAAATTAATAAATATAAATAATGCCATTAATAGTTAACTTTTAAACTAAGTACTACATTTTTAGTATCGTTACCTTACTATTAAACTATTGTTTTTTTCGAGTAGTTGGTTGATAAATAAAATAGGTAATCAATTTCAAACTATTACTTATAGTCGGCACTATTTTTTTCCTGTGACTTATAGTTTTTTCGTAAAAAAACACTACTACGTGCCGTTTTGCTACTAGGTATTTTTGCCTATTTCTACTTAACGGCAATTCGATTAAAATTATGTTTAAACTAAAAAATGTTTAAACAGTTCTGGCCTGGCCAGAATGGCCTGAGTGGCTTTGAGAAAAGGATGGTACGGCCGTGCCTCTTTGTTTTAGCTCGACTTGGCGCTTTACAGGCGCGACAGATTATCGCTCCGTCTGTGGCGAGCTTAATAGTAAGTTTTTCCGTAAATAAAAATACGATAGGCCGTTTTGCTAGTTCTTAATCGATTAAAATTATTTTTAAACTACAAAAACATTTTTTTTAACAGGTACTATTCATACATACAACGTAATAGGTAATAGGTAGCTTATGTTAAATCAATTATTTATTGTTTCGAGATGGAATGGAACATTATTCAAAACGTAAAACTTGAATGACATTATAATATGTCGGTTAGAAAACATTTATTTATTTATTTCAAATGAAGTTTTCTCAAACATACGTATATTATAGTATAATATATACGGATATTATCATTACATTCATTGTAATAGACCGCAAAATACCGTGTTGCGCTCGCTAATGCGCGTCGCAACCAAATCAGCGCTCTGCAGTTATTTATTCTTTGGCCACAATAACTCCGATATTATAGCACTTTGCTTGTGCATAAGCGAACATAGTGCAAGGAAGGCACGGAGCGACGAGCGACACAGCCTCCTCGTCTCAAAGCTGGCACACGACTGCCGGCCACGCCATTTTCAGGCTGCATACGCATGAAATGTGGAAAAACGTTCGATTTCTTAAGAAAATATATTTTGATTAAGAAAAGCTATGTTGCATTTGTAGAACCTGCCAAAACATTTTTGTTAGTTTAAAAATAATTTTAATCGATTAAGCCGTTTAGAAGTTATAAGCAAAGTTAGCCGCAAAACGGCCTGTCGTGTTATTTTTTTTTCGGTGAAACTACAAATTTCAGGAAAAAAGTCAAATGTTGCGATTGTTGTCCATAGAGTGAAGATGCATATATATTTTTTTCATAATTTTTAGTTGACTCATTTAGAAGTTATAAGCTTTAAAAAGTAACAGTTTTTGGCCAAAAACTGCGCGAAGCGCCTTAATATATGACATCTATTACAGTTTTTAATTTATATATATATAAAAGTGTGACTACTTAAAAAAACAAATCAAAATATTTAATAAAATAATTTGATTTGTTCCCAAACTTGTTCAAGTAATCATTAAGTTTTTTTTCTCGCATAAAATATACCTATTTTAAATTTTATCCTCGTGAGGCTAAATGTACATTAAAATGTACATATTCATTGCAATCTAATTTGAACCTTTTGATGAAACAAATAGAGTAGCATTTTTTTTTGTTTCACTGCGTTGTAAAACAAAATTCAAATTCGTTCCAATTTACTTATACAATAAGGTTCAAATTTAAAATTGCAAAACTTTATATGAATGAATGAATGATCGTTTATTTGCATTAAACAAGCGTGTATATATATACATAGGTGTTCAATATTTATGGTGGGTCTTACGAGACGAGGTTAAAGTTACCCGTGCATTTGAAAGCCACCCCGTTTACGGTATCGCTGGCCTCGTTAATCCTTTAGGTACTAAAATTGATATAGATCTGTAATCTGCCTGCCTCGAATTACATTTATGTGCCACTTCATGCCTTGTCATAGTGACAATTCATATGGAAGCAGGAGATCTCATAGGTGTAATTGTTACTACGACAACGTATGAATTGGCACAGAAATCAAATTCCTGAACGTGCAGTAGGTAGTGTATTCCAGCTAAACCATGAAATATAAAACGAACCATTACAAAAAAGCGGACGTGTGTAATAGGTTACGAAAATAACCGGCCGTTTACAATGCTCGAGCATTAATTTAAAATGTATACAGAATAACAGACTCGCAATCACAAGGAAGATGTTTTGCGCCAGTTTTAACCAAGAAACACAGAAGATTATTAAACAATTTTGATGGCTGTCTATCGTGAAAAGTGCGGTGAGCTTACTAGAAAATAAACAATCTAACAAAGTACTTATACAAATATTCGCCACTAGTTTGACACACCTTGTTGAAGAATACGAGTGATCGTTATGAAGAATAAAATAAAATAAACCGGCCAAGTGCGAGTCGGACTCGCCCACCGAGGGTTCCGTACTTTTTAGTATTTGTTGTTATAGCGGCAACAGAAATACATCATCTGTGAAAATTTCAACTGTCTAGCTATCACTGTTTATGAGATACAGCCTGTTGAGTGCTGACAGACAGACGGACAGACAGACTGACAGCGGAGTCTTAGTAATAGGGTTCCGTTTTTACCCTTTGGGTACGGAACTCTAAAAATGGTAGTAGGTATATGCTTAAAAATCTTAATAAAACTAGCATACATAGGGACTTGGGACTTTTGGGTGTAAGCACCCAAAAGTCCCAACCACCCACCACCACCACCATCACCACCACGTAACCCGCCGTAGCCCGTACGTAAGCCGTCGTTTTAGAATTTATGGAGTCATCATAATCATCAAAATGCAATAGTATTTTATTTGACTTAATAGGTACAGTTGGACCATGAGAAAGGTGCCTGTAAAGCAAATCACGGGGCACTTTTGGATGAGACTAGCCCAGGACCGGGATAAGTGGCGTGTACACGTAGAGAGGCCTATACTTAGCAGTGGGCGACTGAAGGCTAAAATGACAATGATGTGATGAAAGCATGTTAATAAATTAGATTTATGTTCCACTAGCTTCTGCCCGGGACTTCGACTGCGTAAAGTGATGATGATGATGATGATATGGGCCAGTGGCCTATCCCACAAAACTTACAATTACAGTTTTACAAGTGTCAAGTTACAAGTTTGTAATAATACAAGTCTGCGTACCACAAAATATACAAGTAACAAATTTGTAGTGGAAAATTCTTACATATATGTAAGTTGTATCGACAATAAGAACTATGCGACCAACATAGTTTTTTATTTCACTGGAAGTGAAACTACCTTTAGAAACTAAAACTAACCTTCAACATCAAAGGAGCTAAATAAATTGTTACATATTTATAGTTGTAACATTACAATTTTTCGATTGTATATTCACAAATCAACAATTCTACAATTATGTAGCTGTCGTGACATACCTTTATTCTTTGTAATACGCTTTCACAAAAGCGACATATTTGTGCACTGCTAACTTGTAACGAATACATATTTGGAATTATTGTGGTACATTTTTTGTTTACAATTTAACAATTTTGTTAAATTGTACACTTGTAAAGTATTGTGAGGTAGGCGCAGCTCTCTGACGGCCGGCTTTTTATAGGCATTTACCTCTATAGATTATGATTGATAAATACTACCTTGCCCTAATATAATACGTCCTTGCCCGTGCCTCAAACTCCACACACCAAATTTCACCTATCATTCATCATTCGGTTTAAGCCTCAGGAGGTAAAACACAGACAGTTAGACAGAGTTACTTTCGCATTTATAATGAACGCATGGACACCCGCAACACCAGAGGGGTTGTAAGTGCGTTGCCGGCCTTGGCATATGAATTAGACGAACTTAGCTCAATGGATTTTTTTTTTAAAGAAAATCACATTAAAGTAAATATTAGTGATGGTTTCAAGTTTCAAATATGTCGGCCACAATATTTCATATGTCATTAATTTACTTATGGCACTTAGCACTTGGCACTTAACGCTTTTATGAGCAGCCAGAAGGTGTCGCAAAAGGCACGGTTGGCTGTGCATAGAGGGGTGCTGGTGCCTACACTTATGTATGGTAGCGAAAGTTGGGTATGGCAGAAGAGGCATCAGAGCCAAGTGAATGCAGTGGAAATGAGAGCGTTGAGAAGTGTGTGTGGTGTGAGATTACAAGATAGAATTAGGAACAGTGTGATAAGGGAAAAGTGTGGACTGAGCGAAGATGTAGTGACAAAAATTGAGAAAGGTATGTTGAGATGGTTTGGACACGTGGAAAGAATGAGTGAAAGAAGGCTAACAAAGAGAGTGTATAAGGGAGAGATATAAACGGGAGTTGGAAGGGGCAGACCTCGGCGGACTTTCTCTGATCAGATCGGGGAAATCCTGAAGAAAGGCCAGGTCAAGAGCACCCTAAACCGGCGAGCGTGTATGAGGAATGTTATGAAAGTGAAGGAAGCGAAAGAGGTATGTCAGGATCGTAGCAAGTGGAAATCCGTGGTCTCTGCCTACCCCTCCGGGAAATAGGCGTGATTATATGTATGTATGTATGTATGTCATTAATTTAATTGCAAACATTTACTTCTCCCAATATTTTATACATATTTGATAAATTTACATATCGATTTTTACAACTCCCATGTAACAGAAGGTGAAAGCAACGAACAAGACTATTTCAATTGGATATACAAAGTAACATAACTACTTAACTCTTTAAAAAAATTGTAAAAATTCTGGTTACAATTTTTTTTAAACGTTACTGATTAACAAACCAAAACACCTGGATAGAACAGTAAAATAAAAAGAGAGAAAAATAAATCATGTTCTAATCTGAAGTCTTTCTGTTGGCACCGAACGACCGCCAGTGGCGTAGCTGGGCGTGGACGAAGTGGGCCGTCGCCCACGGCCTCGGGCCCAAGGGGGGCCTCGCGCGAGGCCCCTTTGAGCACAGTGGAATAAAAGGGCCTCGCAGATGCGATTTCGCCCACGGCTAGATTACTTCACGCTGCGCCACTGCGGCGACCGCCGATTTAATTATCCGGGGCTTTAATATCTGTACATGGTGTGTAAAATTAGACACATAAATCTATCGACGTCAAGGTATTAGGCAGTGACTTGTATTTAGAAACGAAAATACAAAACCACGATAATCCAAATCAGTATGTCGCTTTTGCACACATTTGGCTGTACTCTAGTGCGAGCGAACGCACGTAACTAATTTGATATCGATCTGTTAAATGTTCAGTTGAGAATAAATCTCCGAGTAATGTAACATACATTAATGGGGTCGCTAGAGTCGCTAGCTGTGAACATAATTTCGACGAGCAGTCGCGGAGACCGACAGTTTCCAATTTATAAATAGCAAGCTTGCAATTACCGACGTGTCCGCTTTAAACGATATCTCTGTCTATATTTTCTATACTAGCGACTACATATGTACATTACATTTAAATATTTTAGTAGCAGCCGAAATCTGTCGCAATAAAAGAGTAAATTTAAACTTCGTTATTTCTAATGTCTGCTTTGATCTGTAAATGTTTTTAAGCTTAATAAAAATTACTAAGTTTTTTACCCGATTTTTTACTTTATTTTATATTCAAAATAAATTAATAAGGTACTTATAAGAAAATACTACTTATACGTACGTAGGTAGGGGAGACCGAGGTAGGTTAACACAAAGATAAGTTGACACAGCGTCCACATCTCGCAAGCTATAGACGCTAGAAGTATGACTCCTAAGAAAGAAATGCTTCATTTTTCATTTTAACCAACTTCATAATACATAGTTTAATCCCCTTTTTACCTACATCTATGTTTAATCCTCAGATGAGCAGTTGAGGTATTACAGCGGTTAGAGCTAAAATATTGTTAAAAGTAAGTTTCTCGAAATTTTTTCAAAGCCATTATCAGTTTTGCAATTTTTCCGATTATGTTTGAAATATTCTGACAGTGTTTTTTAACATATATTTGAACTTATCAACGCTTTTAATTAAAGTCTAAGAGTGCAAAAAAGTGTAAACATCTGAAAAATACAAGAGTGAGGTACCTATGTTGAAACACCATGTTGCAACTTAACTCGTCAAATTTTTGTTTAAGTTTGGCAAAGGCTGTTCATACCAGACTGTTAAAATCATATTTTTTCAATTTTATTTTAGCAATTTGGTTACCAATTGAATGCTTAAAAAATTCGTGTATTTCATAATGCTTCAGTTAACAACTAATTTACTCAACAAAAATATTGATTATTGTTGCATATTTTTCTTGTTAAAATTATAACTAGCTAAAAAACGAAATTGAAAAACTAAAATTTTAAATAGAGCTGGCGGTTACGGGTCAAAATGTTTAATTGACACTAGTTTGCTATTAATTTTGTTTAAATTCTTTAATTATAGATGTGTTTCAACTTACCTCAGTACCTGTTTCAAGTTATTTAAAAAAATATTGGATATCAACAATATACATAAACGCAACATTTCACCGACAAAATCGCAATTTCCTTGTTTTCCATACACCGAAACGGCTTCTAAGCAGTGACACAGTGACGTCACGATGTGTTGCCATTTTGTTAGAGCGTGTCGTCAGTAAAGTGCGAGATTTTGACCATCATTTGTGACTTTTGTATTGCTTTAAGACAATGGATCCCATACAGACATTTGATCCTCAAAGCCATATACATTTACACTATCAAATGGACCAAAAGTGATGCCTATTCGATTGATGGACTTATATTTAAATTAAACTTCATATTTTATTAAAACTTGTCTAAATTTTATATACAAATAAAAATCGCCAAGGGAATGATATGAATAATCCAATTTTGAAGAATGACCCTTGTTTTAATTCTCGGGCCTCAGATAGGCCGCCTATGTTTAGAAAAGTCAACTTCGTCTCGTTTTGTAATTGGTCTAATTCTATAATTTGTTGATCAAAATTACTATGCAAAAACACGTTGGCTGTTGGGATACTTGATTGAAAATTAGCTTACAGTATAGACTGTATACACTGAGTGTTTACGTTCACTTTAAAATTCAGTTCATAATCCATTTATTGATGAAGCGTCAATGCGGAACGTTGAAGTAAAGGTTTCGAAATCTAATTATCATTGAATTTGTAAATTATTTACAAATTAATTATTTGTTAGACTTGAATCATAGCGCAAACGTTGATGCATATTTATGATCACGTACCTGTTTTAAAATTAGAGTTGCTAGCAACTGTAGCAAGCAAAAAAAACGCGTAATACTATATAAGCTAATTAAACGCGTCATAATCGACCGAGCGCTGCAATGACGTCTTAGGGTCAACTAGTAGGGTGCACTATTCATATTTGTAAGTTATACGAGAGGATATCTTGAGTAATCTTTAATCAATATCAAACAGAATATATAGGATAGAGGGTTACTGTTGTCGCGAACCGAGTCGCGAGTTCTGAACGCATCGTTCCGTCATCGGCGCGAACTGTCAAGTGCGTTTTACCCGCCAAGAATATCGTCAGTTAGAAACCGGTAAACTTTGTTGTTATAAATAAGTGGGTAGGAACATACTCTAGTACGTCCGGCGCGAGCGAGGGCTCTGCCATTTTGCCATCAGCAGCCTTAGTGATCAGTAGTGTTAACAAGTATGTTACGTGAACGGCCACGTGTTATATGAAGCGAAGACAAGTAAGTAACTTAAGTCTTGCAAGTTAAGTAACTTTAGTCTTGATATGTATTCTTTGTAACTGTGTATTCTCCTATGATGTGCTTCGTTCTATATCATGACCATGTAGTGTGAACTCGTAACGTAATAGTATTGAAGTCCCTCCTTGAGAACTATACGATGTCTGTCTCCGTAACTTGATTGTTGATGTGTCCACTACCTGGCTAGAGTTACGAGGGAGATCAATACCGTACATGTGGTATGGTGGGCTTGGTGGTATTATAGAAGACAGAGATATGGGGCACCCCTGTGGTTGTGGTGTCCCCTGTGCTAGTAGAGACTGTAGAGAGTTGAGACATGAGTCACCCCTGTGATCGTGGTGCTCATGTGGAGTGTGCCTGACGAGACCTGTGACGGCAGCCTGTAGGGCGTTAATGCCTGGAGCCTGACGAGGCCGATATGTGTCGGCACCCCTGTGGTCGTGGTGCCGACGTGCCTGTGGAAGGAGTATGTTTGACCGTCAAACATACTCCTTCCAAACGTTGACGGCACCCCTGTGGTTGTGGTGCCGTGGGTCCGGTGAAAGGTGTATGATCTCTGTGACCTCACTGACTTACCGATTATGTGACTAAGCAGTCTCCAAGACGTTGATGACGTTACAGACAGACCTTAACTAATGACCATATGTATCTACCCATATCGGGCCTAAATGAACTTAATGACTGTGTAGTCATTAATCTATTTCACCTCCAGATGACGGACGGTGGTGCCGTGGTAACGGCGACACATTAATTAGCGAAGCAGAGAGAGTGACAGCGATCACCATCATCGATACGGTAAGGAGTTGAGTATCATGTCGAACCTAGGCTAAGTGCTTGTGTAAAATCGCGTAACCCCCTAGTTGCAAGCACGTTATCAGTCCTATTAAGGATATACATATAAAGTAGTATGTGTCCACACACACACAAGGGGGGTTCGCGACAACTGTCATAGTAAATTTTGTAGTCATAGTAAATGTCATCTATCGACACACGATTAAAACTAAAAATTAAAACCGGCCAAGTGCGAGTCGGACTCGCGTTCCAAGGGTTCCACAATTTTTAACAATGTATTTTTTATGTGAAACGTGAGTGAAATGTCTTTAAAAAACCCGTAGGGGTCGGATGAAAAACTAAGCAATTAAGTCCGACTCACGCTTGACTGCATATTTCAATAGGTTTTTCCGTCATTTATAGGTAAAGAACTATTGTGTGTATTTTTTTCAAAACTTTAGACTTTAGTTTTGGAGATAAAGGGGAGGTAATTTTTTGTCTATTTTCTTAAATAACTTCTAAACTATTTATTTTAAAATTACAAAAAATATGTATTTGAGATTTTTAAAATAAGGTCTTTCATTTGATATGTAACACGATATAGTTTGAAAAACTTTATTTTTTAATTTTCTTATTTACCCCCCAAAAGTGGCCCCCATGTTTAAAATTCATTTGTTGACGTTATATGTCCGTCTTTGGGTCACAAATTTACATATGTCTACTGAATTTCAACTTAATTGGTCCAGTAGTTTTGGAGAAAATGGGCTGTGACAGACGGACAGACAGACAGACAGGCGCAAGATGTGATCCTATAAGGGTTCCGTTTTATTCCTTTTGAGGTACGAAACCCTAAAAAATACCAAAAAATGTATATATATTTATGGATAAATGTTTTTTTTGTATTGATTATTTTTATATGATTTTGACCCATGTTCTTTAACTGATATGTGTTAAAATTGTTAAATAACAAACGAAACCGTCAACGCCATCTAGCCGAGAGTAGTTCAAAGGTGTAGGCGCCATCTATGCAAGAATCAATTTTTCTTGATTTCCGAGGTACGTTTTTTCCTTAGACCGTATAAGATGAATACGGTCTTTGCCAATATTTAGCAAGAACGTTAGGTAATGATTGTAATTAAGAATATTTAAGAGGATAGGGGACAATCGATTCTCCATACAGACGTAGTCCTCATTTTCCTCCCTGGATAGGTATTGACATTATAGAAAATATTTTTACACAATTTGATGTACTTATTTTAATCATACTTAGCCCGACCGTTTGATTTTTCTATTTTTAATGTATTATTATGAGTTAGGTGCTTTTAAAGTATGAAACTTGTTTTCCGGTCCTAACTCTTATACTAGTATTAAATAAAAAATCAAAAAAAATGAAACGGACGCTATGATTAAAATACATCAAATTATGTAAACATATTTTCAATAATGTTAAATATCCAGAGAAGAGAATGGGGAATACGTTTGTATGGACAACCGGTTTCAAGTTTCGAGGCGGTTGTGTCCTTTCGTCTTAAGTTGAAAGTGAATATGAAAAGGATCGGCCTGGAGGTGACGGAGTTAATCAAATGTCTGTTTTTAGTTTCCCCTCTCCCTCTGAATTGAAAGGTGATATGGAAGTCGTTTTCGTAAAAAGTTGTTCCTGCAGGCGTATTCTGACGACCGGTCTGGACTAGTGGGCAGTGACCCTGCCTGTGAAGCCGATGGTCCTGGGTTCGAATCCCGGTAAGGGCATTTATTTGTGTGATGAGCACGATATTTTTTCCTGAGTCATGGGTGTTTTCTATGTATTTAAGTATTTATATATTATATATACCGTTGTCTGAGTACCCATAACACAAGCCTCCGTAGGCTTACCGTGGGACTTAGTCAATCTGTGTACCTAAGAATGTCCTATAATAATGTCCTATAATATTCTGATTGTAATAACAGGCTAATTTGATCGATATGACCTGTCAGTGTCAATAGCGAAATTTCTTCACTTTTGACACTGACAGGTCATATCCATAACAAATCCAGTTCAAATTAGCCTGTTATATTACAATCAGTTAAATCAGAATAAGGGTCCTGCTCCAATTTTGAGGTTAGGTTAGGTTAGAGGACCCGTTTAACTCTAAAAACCCTAATATGAGCGCCCAAAGTCTTAGATAAGATATAAAAGAAAAGTTTGTGACAAGAAGAAGCTGAAATATCTGTAGGTAGGTGTATCTATTTTGAAATCGATCCCTATCCCCCGTTCCGTGTTCCGTTTTCGTGTTCTACTCAATATCCTACCAGAAGTTATACAGTCATCAGAAAAAGGTGCCCCTTTTAGTACGAGTACTTTAAGTACTTACCTAACATAATGTAACTATAGGTATGGGTTGCTTTTATCGTTGTCAGTTTGTAACTTTAGGTATTCGTAAGTTAAAAGATTCATAGAAACGAAGTTACAGTTAAACAGGGTCAGTGCTTAGTGCTTTATGTGTGCGATAAACTCTAATGGGTTGGGGACCGGGGAGCAGCTTCGCAATTTAGCTCGATCGTAACGATTACGAGCGTCATTTTTTTAGTGACCTTCGGCTGTATAGTACGAGTATGTAATCGTGGTACACAGGTTCCCGACCTACATTTTCCAACACGTCCATCTTCGAGATCCCCAAAAGACGAGTTCATGAATTATTATTATTATTATTTATTATATATTAAAATCTTACATTACATCAGACAGAAAAGTGCCGTGAAACCCTATCGGGTTTGTATCGACACTGCATTCGTGGATACATTTTACATTTAAACATTGTTGTGGTACATAGGAAAAATAAAAATTAAAAATTATATAAAGTTAAAAGTGAGATTACCTAATTACAATAAGAGTTATCGGCGGGTAAAACAAAATATCTCCCACTCAAGTACACAACCGGCCGTGCCGTGAATTCCTTATCGCTGGGCGATTTACGTGTCCAGAAAGTCGTAAGCGGCTCAGGTTTTCCTAAGCGTATGACATTAGTTTAGTGAGGCATTAATTACAATAGATCGAACGAGTTTGAGTATGCACCGAGTGGGGCGTGTAGCGGATACAGGATGATTTATTTCGTTAAGAATATTTAATTCATTGATAATTATATTAATTAGTTAGTTACTTACTGTTAGGGTTATTTATTATGTTTTAACATTATTTATTTAATATTAATATGGCCAGCAGATTATATAATATGTAATTATACACATATATATTGGATGCTTTATGTAGGTAAAGTTATGTTGAGACGCCGTCAAGATAGTATTTTTTTAGTAAATACTTTTTATTTTTCTCGTTTATGGTAATTTTTAAATTTATGGGTAGTTCGTTATATAACCTAGGTGCTATATACGATGTTTTTCTTTCTCCGTATTTGTTGTTACTGTTGATAGTTGTAACTTTCATTTGAGAAATCTTTCTTATATGTATTTTTGATTGAATAGGTTTCATTATTTGTTCGTTATGAATGTTTTCCATTAAAATTAAGTATTTTATTTTACATTGAATAGGCATAACTTTACAAAATTTGAACAGTTTGCTATAGTCGTCTCTAAATTGATCTTTTATTTTTCTGGGAACTATTAGTTTTAGTAATCTGAGTTGAAGATTGTATATTTTGTCTAAGTAGCTTTTGAACGTTCTGCCATAGCTTGTAAGCCCATACGCTATGATTGATTCAGCTAGTGCATTGTACATGTTAATTAGTATTTTGTATGGTACTTTATATCTAATGACTGAGAACTTAGAAAGGATTGCTCGCAATTTATCGCACAAGGCATCAATGTGAGGACCCCAATTAAAGCGTTCATCTATAATAACCCCATAGGCTTGATTAGTCTGCTGTATTTTTGGACACAAGCATCTAGGACAGTTGTCGTTCAGTGTATGTAGACAATTGTGGTTGTGAGCTATCAGATTAATATTGTTCGGTGCTACTCTACGACCTGAACAGATATGTATCAGCTGGGTTTTCTGGGCGTTCAGCACAAGACCTGCATCATGAGACCACTTGCTTATGGCGGTGAAGTCAGCTTGCAGTTTCTTAAGATGTTTTAGATATTTCGAGGTTTGGCTTTTCCCTTTTATGTTATGATTTTAAGTGATATAATGTGGCTGTAGGAATATGATAAGTTCATTTATTTAAGGAACAAACAAGTGCTATGCAGAATGATATGGGTCATATGCTCTCCAATTTTATTGCTGAAGTAGGCACCTAATGCCAGTATGGTATGATAACATCGTAAATTAGCTACTTTAATGGCCGGCCGAATGAAGCAAATTTGTTTGTAGCCAGTAGCCACCGAATTTCTACTGTTTACACGCTAACGCTTACTATTGCGCTCGTGGTTGTACAAACTTTTTCATTAAAAAGAAAACTTATTTTAAATTAAATATATTTGTAAAATGAGGACTAATTGAGGGAAAATTTTATATATTGAGGGAAAATTTTATATATATGTAAGTACATAAGTACTTAAGTAAATACCTTAGTTTTTTAGTGCTCCGTACAAAACTTTGTTCAAGGATCACTTGCTTGCGTTTAAACTAGTTTATTCAAAGTACTCATCATCGTCACTTAATTTTCTATACAGGCGTTAATTTTCTATACTTACGAAAGACTAACATATATAGCTGGAATTGTAATATTACTACATTATAGTCTGTTTTTAGGGTTCCGTACCTCAAAAGGAAAAAAAACGGAACCCTTATAGGATCACTCTTCACAAAAATAGTTCTTTACCTATGGATGACAGGAAAACCTATTAGAAATGTGCAGTCAAGCGTGAGTCGGACTTAATTACTTACTTTTGATCCGACCCCTATGGGTTTTTAGGGTTCCGTAGCCAAATGGCAAAAAACGGAACCCTTATAGATTTGTCATGTCTGTCCGTCCGTATGTCACAGCCACTTTTTTCTGAAACTATAAAAACTATACTGTTGAAACTTGGTAAGTAGATGTATTCTGTGAACCACATTAAGATTTTCACACAAAAATAAAAAAAGCAATCAATTTTGGGGGCTCCCCATACTTGGAACTGAAACTCAAAAATTTTTTTTTCATCAAACATACGTGTGGGATATCTATGGATAGGTCTTCAAAAATTATATTGAGGTTTCTAATATAATTTTTTTCTAAACTGAATAGTTTGCGCGAGAGACACTTTCAAAGTGGTAAAATGTGTGTCTGTAACTTCTAAAATAAGAGAATGATAAAACTGAAAAAATATATGATGTACATTACCATGCAAACTTCCACCGAAAATTGGTTTGAACGAGATCTGGTAAGCAGTTTTTTTAATACGTCATAAATCGTAAACCGCAATTTACCTTTCACTTACGTTTCGAATAAAAAATACATTGTTAAAATTATGTAATAGACGGAACCCTCGGTGCGCGAGTCCGACTCGCACTTGGCCGGTTTTTTTAAGACATTTTACTCACGTTTCACATTAAATAAAATACAAAAACCGGCCAAATGCGAGTCGGACTCGCGTTCCAAGGGTTCCGTACATTACACAATTTAAACAATGTATCTTTTATGTGAAATGTCTTTAAAAAACCCGTAGGGGTCGGATCAAAAACTAAGTAATTAAGTCCGACTCACGCTTGACTGCACATTTCTAATAGGTTTTCCGGTAATCTATGGGTAAAGATCTATTTTGTGTATGTTTTTTTCAAAATTTTTGACCCAGTAGTTTCGGAGATAAAGGGGGGAATGGTCATTTTTTGCCTATTTTCTTGAATAACTTCTAAACTATTTACTTTAAAATTATAACAAAAATATATTTGAGATTCTCACAAAGAGCTCTTTCATTTGATATATAATACGATATAGTTTGACAAACTTTATTTTTTAATTTTTTCATTTACCCCCCAAAAGTGGCCCCCGTGTTTAAAATTAATATGTTTACGTTACATGTCCATCTTTGGGTCACAAACTTACATATGTGTACCAAATTTCAACTTAATTGGTCCAGTAGTTTCGGAGAAAATAGGCTGTGACAGACGGACAGACAGACAGACGGACAGACAGACAGACAGACAGACAGACAGACGCACGAGTGATCCTATAAGGGTTCCGTTTTTTCCTTTTTAGGTACGGAACCCTAAAAATACATTGTTAAAAACTGTGTAATGTACGGACCCCTTGGAACGCGAGCCCGACTCGCGCCTGGCCGGTTTCAAATATCAAAAGGTTATTAATTATAAGACCTCGATCTTAAGGTTATCAATCGGTTGTTTTTTTTTTATTGTTTGTTACTCCATATCTCCGTCATTTCTGGACAGATTTTAAATTTTTTTTTTATTGTAAGTATATTATTAAGTTAAGTATATTACATACAGATTGGTCCCGTTTTTGTCAAAACGCAGTTTTGATGACGGGATCCATGAGGAATCGAGGGAACTCCCTTAAAATTTAAAGGCATACATAGGTATAGTGATTTTAGTATTTTCATCAATAAATCAAGCATTTAGATTATGATCTATGATAGTATGATCAGAATGGAACTCATCAACGACGCATCGTTCACGTTTGGTGATGTGTCCTCTTCGTAATGTTTGATAAGCAAGTTAAGTTTTTAAGACACATTTTTGTCAAGCTCGAGTTCTGATGATGGGATCCATGAGGAATCGACGGAACTCCTCAAACCTTATAAAGATTTTTGTATTTTCATCAGAAAATTAAGCATTAAATAATTTTACGGTTTAGACACTTGTTTTAGTCACTCGTGCGACGTGTTTCGGAGAGCCTAGGTCTCCTTTCTCAAGCACGCGTTCATGTTATGGTCACGTTATTATTTAATGTTAGTATGTCTCACAATAGTTTAAATTGGAGAAAATTAAGCATTTACATTAATAACGGTCGCATTTGATGAAGTGGAACTGCTGATGATGATGAGAACGGAACTCTTCAACGACGCATAGTACGCGTTTGGTGATTTCGATTTCGACTTGGACTGGGACCCGGACTCAGACCCGGACCCGGTTCGGACCCGGATCTGGACTCGGACCCGGAGATTTAGAACTGTGACCCTTACAGAAACGAAATGCTACTACATGGCTCCCTGATGATGATGATGAAGTGGCAGGAACCGCCTCGCGGACAATTAACGTCATTTAAATTTGGAATTTGATTAATTAAAATAAAATCGAAATCCCTTCAACTTAAAAATGACGTATGCCACTTGAAAGGTTAACATTTTCATAATACGCAGTTTTTACCTAAATAAATCATTCAGTCCTACGTAAAGAGCATAAAATAATAAAAAATGTTGGGCTATTTCGGGTTTTACAAAAAAACCTGTTCCGAGCCCTGCTATTGGCCCCTTTATATAAATAGTTTATTTTGTTAAGTTACTACAAAATGGAATGACTTTATATTCGTTGTATAATTCATGAAGAATAATTCATTATTCATGACTTTATATTCGTTATATAACTTGACCCCGTAAGCTGAGCTTTCTACGAATCTCATCTCGTAGCACATGCTCGTAGGCCTCGTAGCGCTTTGTCGGCGTAATTTATACATATGTATGTTACCGTAAGAACGAGTTTTAAGTGAAAACGCGTTTTCTCCAGTTAAAACTAGTTTTCCGTATCGCTTTGGTGAAAAGTTCAGGGCGTTAATGAATAAAGCAAAGGAAAGTGAAGATAAGTGGTTGCAATAAAGAATTATGAATTATGAATTTTACCTTTACCTTAACGTACCTACTCGTATTTTATAATACGGGAGCATAATTATGACCCTGTTAACGTGAACCTAACGAGACTATTATTATAATACTGTACCTACTGTCGGGGATTAGCGTCTTTGTAGCGTGAATTTGGGTTGGCAATAATTAAGTTCTCCGTATTTCACTAATTGACGATAAGAACCTCATCTCGTTAATTAAAACGCATTAGAGGATTTAAATTTTAGAAAACTTCTCCATGCTGTATTTTTCCGAGTCCCACAAATGAATCAATTTAGATACCTATGTAGAAGCGTTTGTTTAAGCATAGACCCAAAATTGAATAAATTTGATGCCAATATTAGTAGTAGTGTTCATATTCTCTACCTTTTTTACAAAGACTAAAAGAAAGTAAGAGTAGAGTTCTTTGTTAAAGAGTTTTGTAAAAAGACAAAAAGCGCTGGTGAATGGTGGCCTAGCGGTAAGTGCGTGCGACTTTCAATCCGTTGGTTCAAACCCCGGCTCGTACCAATGAGTTTCTCGGTACTTATGTACGAAATATCATTTGAAATTTACTAGTCGCTTTTCGGTGAAGGAAAACATCGCAAGGAAACCGGACTAATCCTATTAAGGCCTAATTTCCCCTCTGGGTTGGAAGGTTAGATGGCAGTCGCATTCGTAAAAACTAGTGCCTACCTCAATTCTTGGGATTAGTTGTCAGTTGCGAGGAAGATGATGATGACGTCTATTTATACATACCTACAGGTGATAATTTGCTTTTCGGAGTTTAAAACATTCTTTTCAGTTGAAACTTCATGTCCAATGCGTCCCTCTTTCTACTGGCGTCAGAGGTGAGGTGGTGAGAGGTGGTGGTGTGCAGTAGAATAAGTAAGAAATATAAACAATATGCTCTTATATAGTAGGTACCTACTACACTCTGACCGTCTAACATGAGCTGCGTTCTCGCGCGCGTCCATACTTGATGTATGGAGTCGCGCGCGAGAAAGCAACTCATGCTACCAGGTAGGTGCAAAGTATTGCGGAATATATTTTTGCTATAAGATGAACCTCAAGGATAAATCCTTATAAATTAATTCATAGACTAGTCAAGACATTGCTGTGTAGCTAGAAAATTCAATTTCAATTTAACTTTGTGAAGATATTGTAAATCTTGAAGGTACCATTTTATTCCTATTATAATCTGTACATCTCTTCAAAAACTAATTTTCTAATAACAAGAGAATAAATTTCAACTTGTATAAAATTATTTTAGTTTATAGTACTTGTCTTTAACTTTTTAATATTGCGAACACGTAATGTTAATTAAATTATTTACCAAATGTTTAAACAATAATTCAAATTAAACGCAAGTGTTTGACTAAAATGTGATTAATTACAATAGCTACTCGTATATAGCCTCTAAAATATTTTTCCATTAGTTCATTTTGAATCTTATTCCAATTACCATAGAGTAGTAATTCAGTAACCGGTTTTAGAATTTAATTTAATTAGTTTACATTATTTTTAACTAGAAATCACAAAAGCATTTCTAAGTTTCGTAACCGGTAAAGCGACCCAATCTTTTTTTATGCAGGTGGGTAGCACGTGCGGTTTTACTTAACAATAGACAAAGGTTAACCGTTCATGGTCAGCTACAAATCGAACGAGTATAGGTGTACCTTTTACTCATCTGCTGCTGCACAAAAACACTTTTTGTTTCCTGAAGCCATCTAGAGGCAAACTTCATTGTTCAGCCTCTTCCACATATTTGGCCTGGTTGCTAATTTAGTTTTAATCTTTCGTTTAATATGTAAATCGTCTCGTCACAATGCTTTTATGCCTGATTTAACATTATTATGTTAATATGGTGTATATTTCTACCCGCTACAGTTATACAAGTCATGCAGTCGACTCGTAAAATAATAGAAATAATCTAATAAACGTTTCAGCCTTCTCGGTTGCAATATTCATAATGAAGTCGTGATGCAGCGCTGCGGCCATGTATATAATATGCATTCCTAGTTCATATTGAAATGTTCTCATTTGAACGCTAATTACCTATAACATCACGTGCACTAGTACAGAATGGAGACAAACTACTGAAGTGTAGGTATAGATATAATTATGTCACCAATTTGTTTGCCAAAGGCTAAGCCGGCTTTTTCTAACGCACATAGCATAAGTATAAGCTTGTTTAACCTAAGATAAAATGGTTTGGACTGAAATCAGGTAGGTATAAACGAGGGCAATCAACATTCATCTGTTTGACCAAGATATCGCGAGTTCTAAATTTAAATAAAATACTGACGTGCCAGCCTATTTTCACCAAGCATAATAAGGTACGTAATGGTACCTCTACCACCAGTTTGACATTGACATAAACGCTAGCGTGTGCGTAACTTACTTTCTATGCATCTTGCTCGTACTCGCATAGTAGTGCAAGCGAGATGTAAGAAAGTAAGTTACGCAGACGTTATCGAATATGTCAGTTTGACAATGCTAAGGCTGAAGTCGTGGTAATAAGCTGAACTGAGCGTGGCTACTGAGCTGAGCTTAATAACGTATGTGTGCAGTTTTTCCCCATTAAAGCGTTTTCACTTTATCTGATCCAATATCGGATATGTTTTATTCGTGATAAAATTAAAACTAAAATTACATACAGAAGTATAACTAAAACTGTAAGCATTTATGAAATTGGTATTTATTTATTCCTTTAAGAAATCTGCATTGCAAAATAAGAATGTTAACCCAAAAAAGTCGGACTTTATGCCACAGTTTATGTCTTTCAAACAGGGGCCACCCCGATATTGGATTGGCACTTCCGATAATTTCAGACATATCCGACCCACGGTCAGCTGACGGACTGATAATTTTAGTTTGTGCGCGTGATTAAAGTTCATTTGAAAAATAGTTAATTCTTCACACATATGCAATTCCCAACACGATTAGCATTAGCACCTTACATAGATATATGAAAACTATTGACTTGTTGATGAAAATACTAAAATCACTATGTATGCCTTTAAAATTTGAGGCGTTCCCTCGATTCCTCATGGATCCCATCATCATAACTGCGTTTTGACAAAAACGGGACTAATTTGTATGTATATACTTACAATCAGAAATAGTTATTTGTTATACAAGGGTGCAAAGTTGTATTTTACCCGCGAGTGTTACAACACACGAGACGTAAAATACGTTTGCACCCGTGTGTGACACAAAACTTTTCACCTCACTATAGCGAGGAAAGTGCAACATCCACACGCGTTAGATCATCTTCATCACTGAAATCACTAATTTTTTTACGATATTATAACAGAAAACTCTGGAAGTTGTGTATTTTTACTTGTCGGTGAGAATTTTTTTTAAGTAAAAATTTTGTTGAATGTTGACATTTCTGACGTATGAAATGTCAACGATGCGTTTTGAAATTGCATCGACTCAACTTGTGCGTTCAGAATTATATTTAATATCATTATAAAAAAAACCGGCTAAGTGCGAGTCGGACTCGCGTACCGTGGGTTCCGTACTTTTTAGTATTTGTTGTTATAGGGGCAACAGAAATACATCATCTGTGAAAATTTCAACTGTCTAGCTATCACGGTTCATGAGATAGAGCCTGGTGACAGACAGACGGACGGACAGACGGACAGACGGACGGACAGACGGACAGCGGAGTCTTAGTAATAGGGTCCCGTTTTTACCCTTTGGGTACGGAACCCTAAAAACAAACGTTTCTTATGGAATTTTAAGGTTTATGACTTAAAATCATTAAATAAAGCTAAATTTGGTATATTTTATTAGAGACTCAAACCATTTATTTAATGATAACTAATATCGAGCGTACCATTATTATGAGCGTTTTACGTTTTGTTATCTGTCAAGCTACTTAAACACGCTCCACCCAAGGTCAAATTACTTTCCCTACTAGTGGATAAAGGGCGTTTTTACCCGCTTGTTTTAAAACATAAAAGACAACTATCGGAGCTAGTGAGGGGAAAAAGAATTTTCAAAATCGGTCCAGAATTAACGGAGATATGGAGTAACAAACATAAAAAAACACAACCGTATTGATAACCTCCTCCTTTTGAGATTTGGAAGTCGGTTAAAAATAAGATACCTACATATTTTGTTTATTAGTGCTGAAATGATTCACTTAAATGTAAACTTTTTTTAAACTTCTTCGACACTTTAGTTGCTTCTGTGAAATTTCTTCTCTGTATATTAACTGAAATAATTCATGACTCATTTTTGTAGCTTCATTACTTGGATAGGTACCTAGGTAGAAGTAAAATTCTACTTATAAAATATGGAAAGATCAAATAAATAATTACTACTAATTGTAAAACCTTAAAGTAATTAATATTGTCTTCGGTTACCGCGATAGTTACTCATGAAATAAAACTATGAAAACGGATTATATCGCGTATATTGAATTTATAATACATCCCGACGTTTCGAACTCTTTACAGCGTTCGTGGTCAACGGGTGACTGAGGAAAAATTACAAAATGCAAAAATACCCACATACTAAAATAATGAATAATCATAGACTACAAACTTTAAGGCTGGTTGTACATGCAAAATCGGTTCATAAGGCTAGTTATACACTATAATTATTTTTCAAGTAAAGATATATATATATACGCGATAAAAAACTATGCCGGCTCCAACCCTACACCACGGACCCGAGAAGATTTAATTCCCTCCTAAATTGTAGGAGGGTATCCCAATATGGGACCGGCAACAAACTCGGCGGGACACATCTTTTCAAAACATCAGAATGTCCAGCATCATCCAACACTACGGTCTCACAGTCTATGTCTCGCTTGCTCCTTTATCAGGTGGACTACAGGATCCCAAGCTGGTGGTAGAGAAAAGCCATCTTCCCTATTAAAGTTTGGATATTTCTTAATCTCAATGGCCTCGCGCAGCATTCTGGGTATGTAACGCTTCTCCTTGGCAAGAACCAGAGGCTTATCAAACTTGATTGAGTGATTGGCTTTATCCATGACATGCTCACAGACAGCAGACCTAGGTCGACGGTGCTTGACATCAGCTATGTGTTCCTTCACCCGAGTGGAAATGCTCCGTTTCGTCTGCCCGACATATGATAGGCCACACTCACAGTCCAGCCTGTACACTCCTGCAGTAGTCTACAGACTGCAGGAGTGTACAGGCTGGACTGTGAGTGTGGCCTATCATATGTCGGGCAGACGAAACGGAGCATTTCCACTCGGGTGAAGGAACACATAGCTGATGTCAAGCACCGTCGACCTAGGTCTGCTGTCTGTGAGCATGTCATGGATAAAGCCAATCACTCAATCAAGTTTGATAAGCCTCTGGTTCTTGCCAAGGAGAAGCGTTACATACCCAGAATGCTGCGCGAGGCCATTGAGATTAAGAAATATCCAAACTTTAATAGGGAAGATGGCTTTTCTCTACCACCAGCTTGGGATCCTGTAGTCCACCTGATAAAGGAGCAAGCGAGACATAGACTGTGAGACCGTAGTGTTGGATGATGCTGGACATTCTGATGTTTTGAAAAGATGTGTCCCGCCGAGTTTGTTGCCGGTCCCATATTGGGATACCCTCCTACAATTTAGGAGGGAATTAAATCTTCTCGGGTCCGTGGTGTAGGGTTGGAGCCGGCATAGTTTTTTATCGCGTATATATATATATCTTTACTTGAAAAATAATTATAGTGTATAACTAGCCTTATGAACCGATTTTGCATGTACAACCAGCCTTAAAGTTTGTAGTCTATGATTATTCATTATTTTAGTATGTGGGTATTTTTGCATTTTGTAATTTTTCCTCAGTCACCCGTTGACCACGAACGCTGTAAAGAGTTCGAAACGTCGGGATGTATTATAAATTCAATATACGCGATATAATCCGTTTTCATAGTTTTACTTAAAGTAATTACTTACTATTCCAATATTAACTTCAAGCAAAGCTACCCTCTTAACTAATATTATTAGGTAAACAAATTAACGAAGTTGGTTTATTTTAAATATATTTGAATATATTGTATATAAATAAGTTAGTCCGTTAGGTATGTCTATGGGCCTGTTGCTTTAAAATAAATAGTACCTATTTGATCTGTTCATTTAAAGTAAGAGGGAAAATATTTCCAAAGCAGTAAAACATTTCAAGGTACTTAGTTAGAAAATGTATAAAGCAGTTTAATTTAATTTAGAAAGATTTATTGTAGGTATTTTTCAAAATAAATAGCAACTAGCAAACACAACATTTCTTTATAAAAACATTTATTCACAAATGTTTCTGAGTGGCCTGAGTCGTGTTTTATAAAGATCTGTAATCCGTGCCTGAGTCTCCTTTAATAAAACAGATTAGGTCCAGGTTATATTCCTTTTAGAAACGCAAACCTAAACGCGAAATAAATAGCAAGATCAACATTTCAAACTAAGTAAAATGTAAAAAGTACATCAAAGCTAATAGTCTAATCATAGATAACTTAAGGCTGTAAAACCTTCGAACTCCTCCTGCCTCTGTCCTCAGCTACGTGAAGTGAAATTTTCCCAAAAAGTTATTAGTGTTTTCTACAATTTGTTACAGAAATATAATCTCTTTTAAAATCAGTTAAAATACCTAGTCGTTTAAATTATAAATGGATTAATTAGGGGATGTTACAAAACCATCAAAGGAAGGAAGGAAGGTGATGTTTTTTTTATAGAAAAACCAAAATAACAGAGTACCTACAAAGAATATGTGAGCTCAAAAATCTGTGATATAACTTTTATCGATTACTATTATCGATTAATTTACAAGGTGAGATAATGATTACTCCACGAACGCCACGGACCGTTATATTCCCACAAAGGCCACAAAACAATAAACAACTATGATAAGTATAGTGATACGTATGGTGTACTTATTTGTGGTATTTTCTATAAAAAGGGACCTTATTGTCGATGGCGCTTACGCCATTATAAACGATGCTCCGAAATAAATACAATGCCGCGCGACGCTGTGCGGCGTAAGCGCCATCGACAATAAGGTCCCTTTTCATAGAAAATGCCCCATTTGGGGAAACTACGGCTGCCAATCGAGTATTTATAATGCAAAAACAGGCAATGCGAACGCTAGCGGGTGTGAAGCATAGACATTCATGCAGAGACATTTTTGTGACGCACAAAATAATGACACACTACTCATTATATTTATTCGAAATTATTATGTATGTTAGAAATAACTTATCTTTGTTTAAACGCGTCGAGGTATCTGACGTAAACGTTAGAACTACAGGTCGATTACGAACAGCTCTACGTCGCATGGCACTACCAGCAAAGAACCCGCGTGTCATCGGTCCGACTTATTATGAGCGAGTACCTGTAGAAATAAGGACGGAAGCATCCGATACAAGATTCAAGCGTCGATTGAGAAACTTTTTACAGGACAACCCATTATATTCAATAAGTGATTTTTTTTGACATAACTGTATAATTTATAATCGCATAGGTACCATTTTTGACATTTTCTTTATTTATTATTGTTATTATTTGACGATCTTTCTCAGGGGAAATTTTTCATATAATGTATATTTAATGAAATTAATTTATTTGGATATTTTGCTATTAATTAAATTTATTTCTGACGATCACAATGTAGATTCTTATAAATTGACATTAATGTCATTTGTAGGTACTGTAATCATATGTTGAGAAATAAATACATATATGAAATCTAATCTATAAGATTGTTATTTCATTTGCAAAAAAATATAATACCTAAATTATAGTGTATGCCTATAATTTAGGTATTTCAGATTCCTAACTACGTAAAAAGTAACATTTTAAATATGGAAGAGCGGGGCCTTCTGCCACAAGTATATTTTATACTTAAAAGAAGGTTCCAACCCTATTGCTATTTAAATGCACATTGTAAACCAAATAAATTATTTTTCATTTTTTTCATTCATTTTTCAATTCTACATAATATCCTTATATAATTTACTATAAATATGTAATATTTATTTGCGCTTTAGGCAATCATATCATAAACATTTTACTCGTACATTTTATAACCCGATGAAGAAAAAAATAGCAAAACAAATTTATGTCAAAAATATATTAATGCATGATTTTATTTCGAGTTTTTCTATTGACAGTAAGTAATCTACTTATAAAGGCGATATACTAAATATCACAAACTCAATCATAATAGTACCTATTTTTCACATAAACACTTAGTTTGGGTTTTGCGTTTTAAAGTTATAAAATTGTAGAGATGACAGCTGTCGCCGTCACCGTACCCAAGTTACATATGTGAAAGATATTATACATTGTGTTGCTTTTAGTAGGAATGTACGAGTATATACAGAACCTGGATACCTTTGGTCGCCATTCGGTTATGGTACGTACGTAACTTCGATACTGATAAACCATCCAATTTACGTAATATCATGGTAAATTAAATTTCATTCAGAAACCAGAGGGTCTATGGCGAACCACGTTCGACGTGTTGACTCCTTGTCACACTTGCGTACGAATTTACAAGTGCGACAGACAGGCAACACGTCGAACGTGGTTCGCGGTAGGCCCTCAGAAAGTGAGTTAAATTTCACTTCCTAAATTATATTACAGGCAGATGAAACATAATTAAATTTTGTAATTACATTATGTATATCGTCAGGTGACAACCAAAACTCACTAATTAGTAATTTCCACCACAAGTTCAAAGCCATAGTCCACCGTAAAAGTGCATTAATAAGGTTGATTTTTGTTTAATTATGTTTTAGTAATAGTGAGTTTTGGTTGTCACCTGACGATATATGCTCGCGTTTTGTTTATATCAACACGAAATGAACCCTTATATTAATTTTATCAAAATCGCAGCGATCAATTATGTTTGATAAACAATAATTATGACTACCAGAAGCTAAGCTAAATTCAAAATACCTATATTCTTACAATTGAAAACTGCCTCTTAGCTTAGCCTCGTCAGCAGTGACCTTGACTATGAAGCTGGAAAGACCGGGTACTGGGTTCGAACCCAGTATCCATCCAGGAGGCCTATTCGTACTTACATTCCGAGGTCAAAGTAATTTACGTAATAAATTTAATCATACATATTTATCTCAAACAATCGGTTTCATAGAAATATGAAATGAAATGTATTTATTTGTCAGAATTATGGTACACTGATGTGATCTTAAATTAGAATTAATGCAAGTTCCATCATATTCTACCGTGAAATCGGTGTACTATTTTTACTTATATCTATTTCTTACATTTATATATTTTTGGTTTACACAATATATTAAAATATAATAAATAAATAAATAATAATAAATAAATAAATTTTATAGGACATTCTTACACAGATTGACTAAGTCCCACGGTAAGCCCAAGGAGGCTTGTGTTATGGGTACTCAGACAACGATATATACCTATATAATATATAAATACTTAAATACATAGAAAACACCCATGACTCAGGAACAAATATCTGTGCTCATCACACAAATAAATGCCCTTACCGGGATTCGAACTCAGGACCATCGGCTTCACAGGCAGGCTCACTACCCACTAGGCCAGACCGGTCGTCAAATATAACTAGGTACAGTCAAACAGCAGCAGCAACATTGAATCTAATCAGTTAGATCCTTTTACATTAAACACAATGCTTAAGTAGGTAAGAATCCAAATAATGTTTGAATAATGTAGATGGTTTATTTTTTAGATCAATAGGTAGGTAATGTTATATACTGTAATTGTCGTAAAGTAATATTTTTTTTTGAAATAATACCAAGTTGGATTCAAGCAGTTAACTTGTGTTTCTATCTGGTATTTGAACCATAGGACTCTTCTTTGGTTTTAAAGAAATGAGTGCTGTTTTAGAAATAGACAACATCATCATTCATTCAATTTAAGAGCTGTGGGCTCTTGTCGGTGCAGCGTGATGAAGTTGTCTCCACCTTGGTCGATCCGAAGCCAGCCCTTTAGTATCCTGGTACGACACGGCCCCTGCATGCTCCTTTACTTGGCTCATATAACTTTTTCTTTAAATAGACAACACTCCTTAATAAATATATATAGTACCGGCCAATAATATATCACCTTTGAGTGTTTTTGTATGAGCTGATATAGAGTAAACAATATAGGTTAGTTTGTAGATTGCATATTTTACTAGTCATTTTATACAAATATATGATGAATATTGCAATTAAATACTGTGAATTACAATAGGATACTCAGCATATTACTAAAAAACCTCTAGTAAAAAAATGAAGTTAACAATACATAAAAAAAAATTATGAAAAAACCATTACATGAGACCAATTTTTCTCATCGTCCGTACAAAGGAATACTACTAGACTACCTAAAGCAGTGAGGTGGAAGTCACAAACATATAAAAAAAGTTATGTCGTAAAAACATGGAGGTGATATATTATTGGCCGGTACTGTATGCATGGTAATGGTAATACCTATTCTTAATTTAATAAACAATGGCTTACATGGTTCTTGTGGTATCCAACTAGACTCACTATTCGAACACACTTTTTTTGTGCCTTAAACGCTCTACATCTACGGAGTTACCCCAAAGAATTATAACTGCCATAGAATGTAGATGATATGTAAGCTTGATATGCACTAAGGGCGGCAACAAGTAATGCTTCTTTTCGTGTTCTATCTAAGGCAAACAAAAACCTATTGATTTATTACAAAAATAAATTACAGTAATGGAAGTACAACGGCGAACTTATCCCTAAGGGACCCAGCTAACCTTCGAGTAGATGAGTGGAAAACTATAGCCAGGTCAGATAGACAAACTTACGTTAAAAAAGTAAACTATTTAACATATTGTCAACTCATAAAATACAGAACTAACATTATAGATTAAAATACAAAAAATATATACTAGCATACATACATACAAAACTAAATATGTATTATAATATATATAAATATCACAAAAATAAAATAAAGGTTAGTACTTAACCAGATCACGCTGATTGGAAAGCTAAAGCTTCTTCAGATTAGCCTTGAGTGACGCTACAGACAGGGACTGTTTGAGCGACAGGGGCAACACGTTCCACAACTTCACAGCGCGAACCGTGAAAGAATTTGCATACGTTCGCGAACAAGCGTGAGATTAGAACTAGATCGTAAGCGGTGATCACTGCCTTCAGCCAGATAGTTAAATCTTTCCGTCAGGTAAGATGGGAAACGGGGGTTGAACAGTATATTGAACAGCAACGACACGACATGCACATCTCTGCGTTGGCGGATCGGTAACCACCCGAGCTGGGAGCGAAAGTTGGAGACGTGATCATATTTACGGAGGCCTAATATATACTTGATATAAACATTTTGTAAACGCTCAATGTTATCTAGCAGTTCCTCATTACAATCCAGAAACGCAATGTCACCATAGTCCAGAAGAGGGAGCAACGCACGGGAGCAGAGAACGGGCAAGAATCAGTTTAGTATGAAGAGGGAGAAAATTCTGCAGCCGTCGAAGAGAGTGGAGGGATCCAAAAACGTTTTTACTCACCTCAGCAACACGGGGAGCCCAAGAAAGCGTCTGATCCATGTTGATACCCAAATTTCGGACAGTAGAGGAGAAAGGGATATTAGCCCCATCAAACAAAATATCAGCCTACCACCATGTCTGAGAGCCTGTCTACGTAATAAGGACTGCCAATGACTATCGTTGTATCAATGACTAAGTAATAGGTGTACTTAGTAGTAATCACTTTATTGTGCACAATAGTGATTACTACTAAGTACACCTATTATTTAATTTTTAAGTAAATGGTTTCAATGTGACTTTTCCAATTACAGTGTTTGGCTAAATTAAACCCTAAAAATTTTGTAGTTTCAACCTCTGTAATTTTCTCGTCCCTATATTTATTTTAAGAAACGAAAAATCTACAAAATTAAATGATTTACTAAGATAAACTCTACGTACCTAAATAATAAATGGTCAATATGTCTAGACACACAACATTTGTACTTTAAAAGGAACTAATTAAGGCGTTAATAATTTAGGCATCAATGGCGTCAGCAAGGTTCCTTAAAATTAGTACAATTTTCCGGTTTTAGGGATCCTTATCTCAAAAAGAGAAACAGGAACCCTCGTATCTCTCGGGGCAGTCAGTCTATCAGGGCCAATTTTCTCACGTGGAACTATTAAGTTGGAATTAAAACTAAAAGTTCTGTAATGTATTTTACAGTCAACGCGATTAAGGCAATGGTAGCTGATTAGAACTTACAAATTGAAGTCAATTTGATCTCACTCTCACAAAAGAGGGGTGTTATATGTTTGACGCAAATGTATGTCTGCCTGTCTGTTTGTGGCATCGTAGTTCTCAAACGGATGGACCGATTTCGATGAGGGATTTTACCGTGAAAAAGAGTTTCCTCGCGGTGGTTCTTAGCTACGTTTGATGAAAATTTATCCAGCAGTTTGAAGGGTTATCAGCTGTTTCCAAAAATTATGTAACCCATTTCTGACACAAAATTCTTTAAATTCTTGTTTAACGTAGGGGGTTTTTATTATTTTTATTTATTAGTTAACAAGTATCTTTTACAGAGATGCGTCACGAGTAAAAAAACTGCCTAAGTGTGAGTCGGACTCGCGCACGAAAGGTTCCCTGCCATTACGCAAAAAACGGCCATAAAATCACGTTTGTTGTATGGGAGCCCCACTTAAATATTTATTTTATTCTGTTTTTTGTATTAGTTGTTATAGCGGCAACAGAAATACATCATCTGTGAAAATTTCAACTGTTCTGTTCATGAGATATATCCTGGTGACAGACGGACAGATAGACAGACAGACAGACAGATAGACAGGCAGACAGACAGAGGGACGGACAGCTGAGTCTTAGTAATAGGGTCCCGTTTTTACCCTTTGGGTACGGAACCCTAATAACTGTTTTTTAAAGTTCGAATTCGCTTCTGTTCGTCACAAGGAAATCAAAAACTTATTTATACTTCCGATACTAACTTACTTCGCATTGACCTAGAATCACGAAATTAACAGGCCGAATCTCGCCGAGAATAGGCCAAAGGTTGGTATTGATGGTAGTGCCATCTGTGCGAGAACCAAATTTTCTTGATTTCCGAGGCACGTTTTTTCCTTATACTGTATTCATCCTACACGGAGTTACATAGGTTTTTGATGAAGCTGATACATATACATATATATTATGTTACGTAAGTAAACATATAATCATAAACTAGCTTTATGGTCCCAAAACTTAGCTACCTTCTACTAGAAAATTATCGCGCAACTTCAAAGGCCTAAGATTTACGAGGTAAACCGTAGTTTATCAAACATGTTTTGGACCTAAATAAACGAAAAAGAAAAGGCTCAATTCTTAAGTTTTGGGTTAACTTATGTTTTTCACAGACATAACATATACATTTTTATTGACAGATTATTGAAGATTGGACCATTTTCCCTAAATTACATGCAATTTGTGAAAATAAGTCATCTTTAAAACTAAGCGTTTAGCCTTTACGTTACATAAACTTAATTTCTTAAATAAATAAATAAAATAAAATAAAATTTATACTACAAGGCACCGGAAATCCAGAATCTATAATTATAAATTGAACTCCAGACCTTGAAATTTGAAACGTACCCGAAACGCGGAACTTTTTAATGACATGACTGTTTAACCATACCGGAACCAGTCCTCCAGTCCAGAATGATGATAAAATAAAACCTTTAAAAAAAGTAGTCCGACTTAAAAAAGGATAATATGCGCCAAATAATACCCCCAACTAATGGACAGCTTTATTTCTTTCTTATCGCACCAAGGGGTCGGCATTCGGTTCGACAGTGTGTTGATGTTTTTAAGATTTGGCTTGGCGCCGACTTAAAACTTTATTTTTTCTTAAATAGATTTTAGTAAGTGTGCACTAGGAATGTGCCACATTTATTAACTTACCGAGATTATATTTTTGTTTGTGTAGAACCGAACCTCTAAAATACGAGTAATAATAAAAATAATATATAATCATTAGTTATAATACCGCTGTTTTGGGATGGGGAGTAAACACAACGAAATCAAAACTGACTAAGCACACGGAGAGACAGCCATTTGTGAATCAGCTTATAATGCTGCTGATCCAATGCCCAGTTATCGCTCAAGTTATACATATGTAATTTGTCGGTTTTCACGAATATTGTTTTCACTACATGCATATTTTCTTCAGTAGCTGCGGTTGGTGGCCGCCTAGCGTAGGTCCTTATGGTTAAGGACCGGAAAATATTTTTTTTAATGAAGTGTAAGCTTGCGCTTCACAAAATACAGAGTAATTTTGGTTATCAATGAATTTGCGCTTTAATTTTGGTTTATTGTTAAATCGAAACAATTTTATTTGATACCGGAAATTACCCTGTTATGGCCGTGCGTCCGAATCAAAACGAACTTCCGTCCCTCCGTTACGCAAGCAACCCTTTGTGATGTTCGTCAAATATTTAAGACGATTCTCGCTGATTTGGCCTTGAGCGTCTGGGCAAATGTACCCGCTTCACCCCGCACTCCGCTCACTGCGATCGTACGTGAATTTTGACTCGCGGCACGGCAACGAGGTTCTAAGAATATAATAAGACAGCCCAGAGGCGCGCCGATGGCGTTATACTCGTATTTGTGTATCTTTTGACTGCAAAGACTGCTTTGCAACTATTTTTTTTCTTTTGAGTATGAGTAGATTATGCATTTAGTGGAGGTAGAAAATTATAAGAAAAATATATTAATTAATAGTGCGTTTATAGTTTTTTTTTTATCTCTTTAATAAATTAATAAATATAAATAATGCCATTAATAGTTAACTTGTAAACTAAGTACTATATTTTTAGAATCGTTACCTTACTATTAAACGATTGGTTTTTTTTCGATTGATTGATTGATAAATAAAATAAGTAATCAATTTCAAACTATTAGTTATAGTCGGAACTATTTTTTTCCTGTGACTTATACTTTTTTCGTAAAAAAACACTACTACATGCCGTTTTGCTACTAGGTATTTTTGCCTATTTCTACTAAACGGCAATTCGATTAAAATTATTTTTAAACTAAAAAATGTTTTAACAGTTCTGTAAATACAATGTAGCTTATAGCTTATGTCAATATTTTTTTTAAAGAAATTGAGCATTATTCAACATTTCCTGCATTGGTAAAACAAAACAGGTGTGGCCGGCACCCGGCAGTCGCGTGCTAGCTTTGAGACGAGGAACCCCTACAAACTTTCAACCGCTCTTTAACCACTTTAGAGGATGAATTTTTAAAAACGCTGAAATTAATTTTCTAGTATTCTAATAATATTTATTTATTTAAGCGTATGGCGTAATATTGTAAACTTATTATAAGTCGACATCCAACGCAGCCATCCGTTCGCGTCAGGTGTCAGATTGGTAGGTATGTCTTCCGGGCTGCCTTGGAAACGTCTCTTTTGGCATCGTTCAACGATGTGCTGGGTAGTTTGGTCTTCAAGGCCGCAGTCACACAACGGGCTCTCTTTCCATCCCCATTTGTGTCGCATATAATTGCACCTGCCATGACCTGTGCGGATTCTGTTGAGGCGGCCCCAGTATTTCTTCTACAGCGAGAAGCCCTTCGGCTTCTGAGTAGCGTGTTGGGTACTTTTGTGGTGACCACTCGTTGTTGTGCCTTTATATAAAGATTCAAGTTCCGCACCCAAGAAAATCTTTGACCCCATACAAACTTTCAACCTCTTTTTCATCACCTGGGATGAATTTTCAAAAACGCTGAAATTAGTTTACTTCTCTCTTAATGAAATACCTTTTTACGAAGTTTTTAATTCCTAGCTTAAAATAAGATTAGAACCCTACAAACTCCTTTTTACCATTTTAAGGGATGAATTTTTAAAAACTGGAATTCAGTTTGCTTGTATTCTAATAATATACAAAGATTCAAGTCCCGCACTCACAAAAAAATTGGATCTCCATACAAACTTTTAACCCCTTTTTCACCACCTTGGGGATGAATTTTAAAAAACTCTGAAAGTCGTTTTCGTGCTTTTTAATATAATACCTATTTGCTGTTTCAAGTTCCTAGTTTAAAGTAAAATTTGCACCCAAAGACAAACTTTTATCCCCTTTTCAACCCCCTTAGGGGTTTAATTTCAGAAATTACTTTTTTGTAATAGTCTATCTATGCGTTTCTAAGAACATTCAAAGCATTTGTACTGGATTCAAACGTTCAACCCCCTTTTAACCCAGTTAGGGGATGAATTTTCAAAAACACTGAAATTACTTTTCTTGTAATTCAATAATATATCTTTTTGCGAAATTTCAAATTGCTACCTTAAAATAAATCTTGAACCCCATACAAACTTTCATCTCCTTTTTAACCCCTTAGGGGTGAAATTTCTCAAATTTTTATAACCTGGCCGTGTATTTTTTCGACAGATTATTATATTTTTTATGTGAAACGTGAGTGAAATGTCTTTAAAAAACCCATAGGGGTCGGATCAAAAACTAAGTATTTAAGCCCGACTCACGCTTGACTGCACATTTCTAATAGGTTTTCCTGTAATCTATAGGTAAAGATCTATTTTGTGTATTTTTTCAAAAGATAAAGGGGGGGGAATGGTCATTTTTTGCCTATTTTCTTGAATAACTTCTAAATTGTTTATCCTAAAATTATAAAAGAAATATATTTCAGATTCTCACAATAAGCTCTTTCATTTGATATGTAACACGATATAGTTTGAAAAACTTTATTTTTAAATTTTCACATTTACCCCCCAAAAGTGGCCCCCATGTTTAAAATTCATTTGTTTACGTTACATGTTCGTCTTTGGGTCACAAACTTACATATGTGTACCAAATTTCAACTTAATTGGTCTAGTAGTTTCGGAGAAAATAGGCTGTGACAGACGGACAGACAGATAGACAGACGCACGAGTGATCCTATCAAACATCAAACATCAAAACATCAAACATTTATTCAGCAAATAGGCCACAGGGGCACTTTTACATGTTAATTTTTACAAACAATAAAACTAACCCAAAATTACAAAAAAAAAAACAATTATATAAATATAAATGTCAAATTACACAAAAAAAGCTAATAAAAAATATACAAACAACAGAAGTACTAAAATTGTTTAGAGATGTAAAAGTCTCTAGGTGTCAGAGATAAAATGTATATAATAATAAAAAAGATCATCAAATTATCCAGAGATGTAAAGGGTCTCCAAGACTTGAATTGTTATATAATTAATAAAAAGACAAGATATTAAATCAGACAAACAGACAAGAACCAAATGAAGTGCCTCACGTTAATGCCACTCAAAAGTAAAGTTACATAGGTAAAAAGAAGCCCGTGTAAACTTAAACAGACCGGTCTCCACAAACACTATAAGGGTTCCGTTTTTTCCTTTTGAGGTACGGAACCCTAAAAGTAACAGTTTTTGCCCAAAAACTGCGCGAAGCGCCTTAATTGCAAAATAACACAGTTAATCACGTTGGCCAATTTGAAGTTACGTTTTATAGTCAAGACGATAACTACATAAATGATGACATAATTCGCGAATGTTTTGCTTGTACGGTCAGATTTTAATTGTTGATCCATCTAAGGTTTCAAGCTAATTTGGTTGTCAATATTATCGATATGAAATGTCCAATGTAAACCCTAAATGGCTTAACAATTAAAGTCCGTGACTGTACCTACTTGTTCGTACATGCACGGGCGAATGATAACCAAATTACATAATTTTGTTATCATTTCGACATCAAAATGTAAGTTTGAATTGGCTTCACGATCTTTTCTTTCTTGTCGTGTTAGCGCGCTTGCCAATTCTAACGTACCTACGCTGACATCAGGATGATATTTGAATTATGTTATTTACTTAGTTGTCGTGCGCCTCGCCCGCGCCAATATGTAGGTACATGTACGGACAAGTAGGAGCGAAATGCACGAGAAACATTACACAAAGGCGTCACGGTCAACTCACCTACTTTTTCTACTTCAATCCGATTGATTAATTAGAAATTGGTGCTTTATTTCATGCATGGTGTGAAATAATTTATTTTAAATACAGTGTAATACCCTATTGAATTAAGTCAGTTAGATGTCATTCTGATATCAGCGTACGTGTACGTTCGAATTGTCCTGTTAGTTTTTGATGTCTGATTTGGCTGAAATTTGCCATAAGGTTTACTCGGCTAATTCCGAAAATCGGGATATTCCGAAAATTACTAATATCTACTAAACGCGGCTACATTATTTGCTCTGGCAACACTCCCTATGACGTTCAAGTATCTCCCTCCCCGCGTTAGAAGGCTCGGGACGCTAGCGACGAAACTACGCGTGTGGCGCATCAGATTAATGAGCGGGTGAAAAATTCCCGCTTTTTTGACATTCGGAATTAGACGACCATCGCTAACTCTGTAATTTGGGGAGTAAATGAATTGACTGCTTTTGTGTTTAAGAGATTATCGTTTTTTAGCCATTTTAAATGGGCTCAAACTATTCTAGCTTGAATTTTATTACATTTTCAGATTTACCCGAAGTGGGGAATTCCGTGTCACAAAGTGTTCCGGAATTACCCGACCTTGTTTTCTCAAAGTGACAGCCAGGGGTTCTCAAACAATCAAAATTAAATTTTATTTTTCACAGGCTATTTTTTTTTTCTCTCATAGTAAATTCTGCTCCACATGTATGGAAAAAGTTTTCTTTAATATGTGGATTTTTAGTAAGTAGGTACATTATCATAAGTCGACCCCTAGGAAACTATTGATACTGGATAGGAATGAAATCGATTGGCTTAAAAAAATAAAAGTTTTCATTTTCATACATATTGTATGGGAATGTTTTCCTCGATTCGTGGCATTTCAAGCCGGAATTTTTTTTTGTCCTCTGCAAGTGTCATTAAAGTTTGAGTACCACAGATTCCTGATCGGGTAATTCCGAAATAAAAGCTTGACACACACATGAATAAGTACTCCTATTAGCCTAATCGAGTAAAAAGAGCAGGGAGGGTAATTCTAATCAAAAGAGTAATATGTACTTTATGCGACATACACATTAAACTCGTTTTCAAGTGTATTCGGATTTACCCGAACCAATTCGGAATTGCACGTTCGCAACGAAAAAAAAACTAGATTTGAAACGCTTGTATTTTAAAAATCTTACATTATTTATGAAAAATTCTGTAATCGATTGTTAGGCTAAACCATCTAGTAAGTAAGTTACTCACTATTTTCGTCTAAAAACTTTGCTATACTGACTGGTTCATGGAGACATATACACCTTATCAACTAGTGCAAAAATCATTCGGAATTACCCTAGTGCACCTTACCTACTTAGTTTTGTAAGACTGGTAACAATACAATATTATGATCTCATTAATTTATATTCAATGTTGACGGAAACCTGGTGATAGAGACTGAAGGTAGCCACCAAAGCAATGCAATCTCATTGAATTTGAGCTCGTTAGAATAGCCTTGATGGCTGTAAGTTGACTATATGTAAAGAACAGTGATAGCCGCGATAAATATATGTGTATATAGTTAAAAAAGGATTTTAAGAGCGGTTAAACCAAATGTACTTATTCATTATTTTATATAAAATGTTTGCCTCGATACCTACACGTTTTGTTTTTATTTGAGAACAATTAAACCTTAATGGTACTTACATAACAGTCGAAGGCAAAAATATCGATCCAGGCAAATGGCTCAAAAATATGTGAACACGACTTTATTGTGTAAGGTGTAAAAGCGTACACATATTTTTGAAATTTTCGGAATGTATATATATTTATGCCCTTGACTGAACATTACGATACAAGTGCGAAAAATAGGAAATTCGTAACGAGTGGCGATAAATTAAAACACGACCGAAGGGAGTGTTTTAAATCGACACGAGTTGCGAATTACCTATTCCCACACCTATCGTACAACGTTGTACAGTAGGTACATATGGCCCTTATTTTTTTTTTGACATAGTTACGTAATGTGCTAATTATCGCACTAGTGCGGTAAAGTAGCACCATGTGTACTGTAAAAATCAATTCTAGGTAGTAATAGTTATTTACGATACAAGTGCGGAAAAGAGGAAATTCGAAACGAGTGGCGATAAATTAAAACACGACCGCAGGGAGTGTTTTAAATCGACACGAGTTGCGAATTACCTTTTCGCACGTGTATCGTACAACGTTTTACAGTACATATGGCCCTTGAAACTTTCGACATATGCACGAAAAGTGCTCTTTACGCACTAGTTGCGAAAAAGTAGCACCATATGTACAGTAAGAAAATTTCAAGTGTATAATAACATTTTGTACACCTGTCTTTTTTAAATATTTCAATATGTTTTTGCATAATATATAAGTAGGTAATTACGTAGGTAGGTAGTTTATATTTCGCACTCCAGCAAACTTCATCTTGAGCGGCGCGGCAGGCCCGACCCTTATCGGGAATACTACAGTAACTTTATATAAACTTATTATTATCCATTAAACCCTCAATAAATAAATTTTAATAATAAAACATTTTTTCAATGCTAGGCACAAAGATAAGTTTAGATAATAAAAAGTTTAAACTCACCTATAAACTTTTATTTCACAGAAACTTCAACAAAACTTTTTCAAGAAAGTTACCTTTATAATATTTGAAAGAATTTATTAAAACCAGCACTTTGTACTTTTCACAAACTCGTATAGAACCTCATCGACACGTGGTATAGCAGTACACGGGCCAAATTTCGCGGGTGGCGTCCACGCCTCAGCTTGTCGATACGAGTACTGAAGACAGCGGCGGAGCCCTTCGACTGCTCTAGGGCGCGTCGAGCCTTCGCCGACCAACACTCCGTTACATCACGCTATTCACGCCATTCCACTGCCAACGAATATTTTTGACACTTGCTCATGAAAAATGACTCAAATATTGTACGAGTAATAATCAGACATGACGCTTTGTAAGAAAAAAATCAGGCATTTCCAGCGTTAATTTGTCACAGCCAACGAAATCTGTTTTTGCAGCCATTTTCTAATCTGCGCTCTATTAGAAAAAACCGTCATCAAGTAGCTCGCTTGCCTAAAAGGAAAAGGTATGTAGGTATTCATTTAGCGGCCTGATTATCTTCCGCTCGTTCTTTGTTCAGTAGAGATTTTTTCGTCAGATCCAAATCGCTTTGCAAGATAATTATGGATATTTACGAGACCAAATCATGTGATGTTCAAGGAACTTAGACTATACTTACTGAACTTTCTGAAATATTTAATGTAGGTAACCTGGATAAATAAATCTCAAGCGGACAACATTTAAGATAATTCCAAATTATGTTCTCAAAAGGTAGGTTTTAAAAGCGTCTTGATGAATTATTTGGAGACGTTTGGACTGATTTAATTATGTTTAATTGTTCCTATTGTATTGGATCAGGATCCTGATAACGGGATGGGACGGGACTAAGAAATCAAGGAAACTCTTCAAATAATATAGGCACAACTTAAATGATTTAGGTATACATTTTTATACCTTTACAACTTGAATGCTCTCGGAAAGCAACATTTTGTATAGTGGAATTGCTGATAAAAACATAATTACTAATTATAATATAATTTTTCAGGTAATTATTGGATAAGCTTGAGATTACTTCAGTACTAGTAGAGTAGACAAGTAAATTAATGTAGAGCATATGTATGTAGAGTATGAATTTCCATACAACTCGGCGTGCCAGGTCATTGTCATACGAAAACTGTTTTTTTTTGCTATTTGCAACTTGGCAGCGCCTTGCCTGACCGCTCTTATAGGCAAAAAAGTAAAATGAAATCAAAATATAACAACTAAAGACATATTATAGATTCACAACACCCCATAATACATACATTTAACTTTTTTGAACCCACTTCGAAAACTCCATAAAATTATTGATTCAAATTTTTAGTTGTTTCTTCGCGCTAGCTCGACAAACTCTAAGCGATGATATTTGAATAAATTTGGATCATATTTGTTATGTTTTACAGCTAGCTAGTATTTTCCTAGCGGTGGTGCATGTTGGTGATATTGGCGTTTTACAACTTACTACCGTTTGTTCGGGTCTCAATATTAGCACGAGGGGTAGAGGTCAACAATTATCTTTTTGAAGATCTTCTCGTACTGTTTGCAACAATGAAAATTAAACGTCTCCGTTTCTCCAAGCATGTTAGAGAAAATTAATTGAATTTAAAACTTTCTTGTTTTACCGGAAGCTCGCGGAGTATTTTATGTAATTTTGTTTTTAAATTTAGATAAACACAAAATTGTCTAAACAAAAATCTATATAATTTTATATAGTTCCTCTGAAATAACAAGGAACCTGGCTACGAACAAAAGTAAAAATAGTTTTATAGAGCAATTACCTACCTACAGTTTTAAACAAACACGTAATGCGGCAAAAGAACTTTCCGGGCAACATAGTTCCTTAGTATAAATAATGCAGCCAGTGTTTAGCATAGCATATTTACGACACGCTAGAGAAGAAAAACATGTTCACAGAAAGCAACTAATAATAAAGTGCCTCTATTTAAATGTGCAGTGAAGGCGCGCCGGCTTATCGCAAGTTTCCCGAGCTCTGGCATGCTTTACATATACAACGTTTTTCACCACTACTGATTACCCGTGATAGATAAATTCTCACTAACCCTCAGCTATGTGGAAATCTAGAATTAAACATTGAACGAGCTGCTATAACATCTTACCTTTATTTTATTTCAGCTATAACTATAACTTTTCAACCGGCAAAGCGAACAAATTATTCTATGCGCTTGTTTTCAAAATGTATTCTGTTACGGTCTGGGCCGAGCAACCAATATCGAGTCGAACGGTAATAGTTTTATTTGTTGTTGTTTGGTACCGAGTACCGAGCCGAACGGTAGAGTCTACTGAGCTTCTAACCGTAACGTAACGTAACACTGATTTACTTTAAACATTTTACTTCGAAAATGAATTGCTACTATGTATTTGTATTCTAGTACAGACGCAACAAGATAGTGTTTAAAAAAACCGGCCAAGTGCGAGTCGGACTCGCGCACCGAGGGTTCCGTACTTTTTAGTATTTGTTGTTATAGTGGCAACAGAAATACATCATCTCTAAAAATTTCAACTCTCTAGCTATCACGGTTCATGAGATACAGCCTGGTGACAGACAGACGGACAGACGGATAGACGGGCAGCGGAGTCTTAGTAATAGGGTCCCGTTTTTACCCTTTGGGTACGGAACCCTAAAAAACAAACAAGAGTCACGCCACCCATTCATATTGTGTCGTAACATGTACACGATTTAACATAGTCACAAATATTGCGTACACAATACAAGGAACAAGTTCACAGTCGAAACAAAATGTCCTAAAAGTAGATAGGCTGGTTAAGTATGGTATCAAACATACTCGTACAAATCCTTGCATATGGAACATTGCACGGAATTTATATAGGTCTTTGACGGAATTCTCTACCGCGTGTCCCGTACAAAAGCGAATTTCGCATATTAGTAGGGGGTTTTTAGTATACATAATCGGTTAAGAGTAAGTTAGTAAATGTTTTTTTTTGTGCACCATAAAGTCAAAAATACACAAAAAATGAAATACAAGTTTAAAATTATGTAGGAAACAACGAGTTTCGTCGTTAATAACTACCTATATATTAAAAATTTTAAAAACCCCCTACGCATTATGGCAAAAAAAACATTTTATGCCATAAATCTTTTATAAAATTATGTAAGGATTATCTTTAATTATAATATATCTTTAAATAAAAAATTATCTTCTAATTGCTGGATCGATTTTTATCAAACAGCTAAGAACCACCGCATGGAGATTCCTTCGCTTTCAAGTTAAAAAAAAAACGCACCTCAATTGGTCCATCCGTTTGAGAGCTACGATGCCACAGACAGAGAGACAGATAATGGCGTCAATCATCTAATACCCCTCTTTTGCGTAGCGGGTTAAAAATCGATCTCTTCCAGACAACCTTTGGGTAGCACCACACTAAAGTTATTAAAACATTTACAACATTGAACGGGTAGTGTCGATATAGGTACTTACAAATATAATTCAATAAACTAAAAACACAAACATTTTATACACTTTGAAATACAAATATTTATACACTTTAAAAATAGGTACACAAAACTAATATTATAAATACCTATAAACATATATGCATACATCTTCTATAATATCTACATCTTTTATGTATTGAATACCTCCAAGGTACGGAATCCTCGGGGAGCGAGCCTAAATCTACATGAACCTCATCCTCATCAGAAAAGGTATGTGATTGTGCACTAAATATCTCGCGTAGGAAAACCTTGTTTGAAAAGATGTAGATTTTGCATTTAATTTGTCGATTTGAATTATTTAAAAACATTTGGTCCTTCGAGCCGGATTTGAACCAGTGACCTATGGATTGGCAGACGCTAGGGCAGTGTCAAGTGGTACTAAATTAAAACCAAAGAGGATACAATATTATAGAGCGGTACTGTCATAGTAAATTTTGTAACCACAGTAAATTCACTGCCATCTATCGACACACTTTAAAACTAAAAATGAAGATTTATAAAAATACGATAAAATGTATTTAAATATTAAAATATACGTTTTTTTTATTTGCATAATTATTTTTATGATTTTGACCCATGTTCTTTTACTGATATGCGTTAAAATTGTTAAAAAACAAACGAAACCGTCAATGCCCTCTATACGAGAGTAGGCCAAAGGTACTGGCGCCATCTGATCGAGAGTCAAATTTTCGTGATTTTCGAGGCACGTTTTTTCCTTAGACTGTATCCATCTATTACGGAGTTATATCTATCTTTGACAAAACTAAATCTTCACTTCTTGTGCCTTCAGCACCGGTGTTAAATTGTCCAGTGTGTGCGGTTGCTGGTCATGAGCTGGGAAAATGTCCCAGTTTTTTAGAATTAAAGACCGAATTAATAAATCGAAAATATTCTTTTGCATTCTGCCAGGCCCAAAGTTGCAATAGTTATTTGTGCAACAAGAGAGGAAAGTTGGTTTTTCATGCGCGTGTTGATACAGTTGAGAGCGAGTGTTGAGAGCAAAGTTATTCGCTCGTGATTCAATTATAGAATCTTTCGCTTACTCGGGACTCAAAAACACGAGATGTAGAATAACTTTGCTCTCGTGTTGCACACATAATTTTTTACCTCAGTAGTGAGAACATATTAAAGTTTAAAATGTATTTCGAATTAAACAGAATAAACAGAAAAAAAAATGTTATATAATACCATACCATACCATACCATACCATACCATACCATACCATACCATACCATACCATACCATACCATACCATACCATACCATACCATACCATACCATACCATACCATACCATACCATACCATACCATATTAATTCGGTCTTTAATTCTAAAAAAACTGGGACATTTTCCTTATTCATTGCATCTTCTACTATACATGAAAAATAATGTAATTTAGAATAGTATGGTTATTATCCTTTATTGTATATCTGGAACAGTACAAAAACTAAAACTAACTACAATTGTAATAACTAAAGCTAAAAATTAAAAATACCTATCAAAATTTTGTGCCTTTGGTAGGATGCCCATCACGCAGGCAGCGTTCCCGCGCTGGATTGCTATGGCCAATCTTTGCGCGAGAAAGCCGCCTGTGCGAGGGTCACCTGTGGCCTCCCTTAGGCGTTTGCTGAGCGCCTTGTGGAGCCCCCGTGCCCCCCTACCCCACGGGCCTAGTGTCTCGACGCCAAATGCTACAAACTCGTAGTGTGCGCCGAGACAACTATATTTGTTTACCTTGAAGCGTTCTCGGACGTCAGCCGCCGCGCCGCCCCGGCCTGTTTGCTGGTGGCAATGTATTGTAATGTTATTACTATGACGTGTAAAATTGTAATTTTATTAATAAATGATTGTAAACTATGTGAGGTGTGCAATAAAGAGTATTGTATTGTATTGTAATTGTAATTCTATACATTGTAATTTTAATAATTAAATGTATATCATATGTAAAATAATGTAATTTAGAATAGTAATGTATTGTAATTATTATGAATTGTATGAACTTTGTGCACACAAACACACACATGAATTTTGTGCAGTTAATAAAGCAGTTGAAAACCCGTGGCATGTGCATCACAATATTCACAATGTCTTCTCACAAGTTTTAACTCCCTAAAACGAAAAAAAAATGTTCTCGAACCTATAGACTGTCAATCTTCTGTCAACTTCATTACTTGAAAGATTTTCCAAAACTCAGTCAAAAACATTTTCGGTCATCCTTACATGAGGAATTTTCCAAAAGTTACTAACATTTTCGTTTTCGATGTCAACATCTTTTATGCAAGGAAATCACTTTCCTTGCTTTTTAATACTATGTCTTCCTACGAATTACTTGAAATTCGTAGCGATCTAAATAGACAACTTCAGTTCAGTTCAGTGCTCGTCTCGACTCATTCTTCCTTTTCGTTTCTCCGCTGCACAAAGAATAAAAGCTTCCCCGAAATTATACATATACTTATAGCTTAATTTCTACTCTGCGGACAGCACCATTTTAAACCTAAAACTTCTTTTTCCCCTCACTAGCTCGGAAAGCCATCTTTTATCCTTTAAAACAAGCGGGTAAATGCGCATTTTATCCACTAGTGGGGAAAGTAATTTGACCTTGGATGGAGCGTGATGTAGCTTTTGACAGATAACAAAACGTAAAACGCTAAAAATAAATGGCCTGAGAATTTAATACAAAATTCCATAAGAAGTATTTGTTTTTTATATTGATGTTGCATATACCTGAACGCACAAGTTGAGTCGATGCAATTTCGAAATGCATCGTCAGAAATATCAACACAGTCAAGTGTCAACAAAAATTTTACTCCGACTCACGTAAAAATACACTATTTCCAAAGTTTACTGCCGGCCTAGCCAAGGTGAAAATCGCTATCGCTTCGACAACGAAACGCTTTGTGTCTCTCTATCACTCTTCCATATTAGTGCGACAGTGACCGTTGCGTTTCGATCGCTACGGAGCGTTAGCGATTGGCGTGTTGGCTACGCCTGTTACGGCCTGTTATAATATCGTAAAAAAATGAGTGATTCCAGTGATGAAGATGATCTAACGCCTGTGGAAGTGAGGCGAAAAGTTTTGTTATACACGGGTGCAAATGTATTTTACTTCTCGTGTGTTGAAATACTCGCTACGCTCAGGATTCTATTTTAACTACAGAATCCTTTCGCTTGCTCGTGTTTCAATTCCACACTCGCGGGTAAAATACAACTTTGCACCCTTGTATAACAAAACTATTAGTATGGTTTAAATAAGATTGTTAAAAAAACAGAATAGTGTGCTCTGATTAATTAAAGACTTTAATTTTGTGCTTCGATAATGTTGTTACAGTTTGCCAAGAATAACAAAATCAATCTACAAAACTGCTTAAAAATCTTTTGTAATTGAGATGTATTTTTGTTATTAATTAAAAAGCCAATGTATTTTTCATATTTTGGATTAACTACGCAGATAAAACAACAAGTATTTCGAACGAAGAATCTATAGAAAAACAGATAATAAGCCAAAGACGGGAGCCTCCAAAACGCTTTATACCAAATCGTCCGTCACGTCACCACCCCAGCCACATGCTACTCGTATAGTATAATAGGTGGGCTCACTGTTTGTTCCTAGGCACTTTTCGCTACAAATGGGTTTTCCCCTCACTAGCTCGGAAAGTTGTCGTTTATCCTTCAATACAAGCGGGGGAAAACGCGTTTTATCCACTAGTGGGGAAGGTAATTTGACCTTGGATGGAGCGTGTTTAAGTAGCTTGACAGATAACAAAACGTAAAACGCTCATGATAATGGTTCGTTCGATATTAATTATCATTAAATAAATGGTTTGAGAATCTAATAAAAAATACCAAATTTAGCTTTATTTAATGATTTTAAGTCATAAACCTTAAAATTCCATAAGAAACGTTTGTTTTTTTATAATGATGTTAAATATAATTCTGAACGCACAAGTTGAGTCGATGCAATTTCAAAACGCATCGTTGACATTTCATACATGAAAAATGTCAACATTGTCAACAATTTTTTTACTTAAAACCTTTTTTCATCGACTCGCGTAAAAATACACAACTTCCAGAGTTTTCTGTTATAATATCGTAAAGAAATGAGTGATTCCAGTGATGAAGATGATCTAACGCCTGTGGATGTTGCACTTTCCTCGCTATAGTGAGGTGAAAAGTTTTGTGCTACACACGGGCGCAAATGTATTTTACTTCTCGTGTGTAGAAACACTCGCTACGCTCAGGATTCTATTTTAGAACCACTCGCTTCGCTCGTGGTTCACCTATAGAATCCTTTCGCTTGCTCGTGTTTCAATTCTACACTCGCGGGTAAAATACAACTTTGCACCCTTGTATAACAAATAACCATTTCCCGAGTTGTCGGCTACACTACAATCGTAGCGCGTAGCTCGCGCTGGCAGTGAATACGCCGTACTGAATGGACTTATAGTAAATACAAGTTTTCATTTAACAAACAAATTTATCGTAGAGCGTAAACTCATGCATTTTTATTATTAAAAGATAATAGAATATTACTTACTTGTTATTATACAGACCTACCTATATGTATATGATAATGATAAAATATATCAAGTAACTGGTAATATTCCAGGAAACAATGACTACCGCATTGTTTCCTAGAATATCATATTACCTCAAAAGTACATTGTGCAACGAGGCGGGGTAAGTGAAATATTGTAAACGAATCTTTAGATTCACGACTGCCGCAGGCTGGAGTGGATCAAAGACTCAAGTTTGCAATATTCTTACCCCGGAGTTACACACAATTAGAGGGGCGGCCAATCCGGAAAAAGTCGTTTAATTACAAAGTTGGTGTGACTGGACAGATACTACCGACAAGTGGTCTACCTTTTTTACCATATTTCATGCAAAATTAAGTTATTTGTATTGTATTTGTATTTGTGGTACCGAGGCGTTCCCGGTACAAACTTTCGACCCCTTTTTCACCACCGTGGGGGACGAATCTTCAAAAATATCTACTGTAATATATTCTCTTTTATTCTATTAAAATATCATTACTAATTTTCAAGTTCCTAGCTTAAAGCAAAGACCTATATAACTCCGTACAACATGAATTCTAAGGAAAAAACGTGCCTCGGAAATGAAGATAATTCTCGCACAGAGTTTAGATGGCGTCGAGGGTTTTGTTTATTATTTAACAATTTTAACACATATCAGTGAATGAATATGGGTCAAAATCATATAAAAATAATAAATACATGCATACATATATATTATGTTTTGATAATTTTTTATTTTTAGTTTTAATCGTGTGTCGATAGATGGCAGTAAATTTAGTGTGACTACAAAATTTACTATGACAGTACCCCTACTACATATTCTCTTTGCTTTAAGTAAAACTTGAATTTCTCAAGATCGCTTCTTATTTTTTGTGCACAATATAGATAGAACTGATGTGCAAATTGAAACGTTCTAGCTTTGTTGCTGTGTTGATAAGTCAGTCAGTCAGAACTCAGAACATTCGCATTTATAGTTGACTAGCGACCCGCCCCGGCTTCGCACGGGTAGTTCAACTAATTTACACAAAACCTTTACAAATTATACATATAATAATTCCTCTTGAATCACTCTATCTATTGAAAAAACCGCATCAAAATCCGTTGCGTAGTTTTAAAGATCTAAGCATACATAGGGCCAGACGGACAGACAGCGGAAAGCGACTTTGTTTTATACTATGTAGTGAGGATGTGACAGAATTTAAAATTAGAATATTTAATGTTAAATTTAGTAATTACAGTGGAATCAAAGGTATGTTTACACTTTTGAACCCTACTCTTTTGTGATAAGACTTAAGATAACAAATCTCTGGAAAATAAGTCAAATATATGCGTGTCGCACTCATACGCTAACGCAGCGTCTTACGTAAGCGAACAACTCGCGAACGCGAAGCGAAGCGGCGGCGGCGTTCGCGTTCGCAACGAGATCGCCCACGTAGGACACTTCTAATATAGGTAAAAATTATTAAAGGATTGTTTCACCCCATTCCTCGCGTTCGCGTGTGGTCGCCTACATCGTACGCTGCGTAAGGGTTTGACGTCTGTTCGTTCATTGGAAAAAAATGTAAATAGGCAATAACACAGACATACTTGTTAATTTTACAGTGCACTCACAGACCTGTCATTTTTGCTTAGTGCACTATCTAGAGGTCCCGACGAACTTTGAAGTCAATGAATGTCACAATTTTCGAAATCCGCAAGTACCTACCCCGCTACAACCTAGAAAATTATATCTTTTTATTCATTTATTTATCTTATACCTTTAAACGAGCAATTCTTGTATATATATATATATGTATATATATTTCGGGGATCTCGGAAACGGCTCTAACGATTTCCATGAAATTTCCTATATGGGGGTTTTCGGGGGCAAAAAATTGATCTAGCTAGGTCTTATCTCTGGGAAAACGATAATTTTTGAGTATTTACATGTTTTTCGAGCAAAGCTCGGTCCCCCAGATATTTTTAAACTTTCTTGCACATAAAAAAGAGTACAGCAGGCGGACTTAATGCCACTATAGGCATTCTCTGACAGTCAACGATAGGGAAAAACAGAAAAGCGTCAAGGTTAATATACAAAAAAAAACTAACTTTTGAGCGATGTAAAATTTCTACATAAATAGCTACTATAAAATTAAATCCATCACGATTTTACTAAAAATTACATGTCAGTCAACTTAGATTAAAAAGTCGTTATCATTTGCAAAATTTGACTGTTTGATGACTTTTACAAAATACTTTCACGAAAAAGTACCTACCGCACAATTTCAATATGTTAAAGCATGTCAGCCATAACTTTTATTTCACAATTTCTTTCCATGATTTTCCGAAATTTTACCTAATAGCTATTCTATTCTGCTATTAGAGGCAAAGACAAATCCAATAAACCCAAAATCATCAATATCTGTCTAGCTGTTGGGTTATTAATGGTGTAACTAACCGGACTTTGTTTTATTTATATTTGTGTAATTACATGCTTCGCTCATGAAATCAAGTTTACGAAAATACACTGGAATAATAAGGTCAAACATGATTTGATCTTTCAATATTTTTCATTCAGCATTAAAAAAATCGTGTAGAATGCTGAGGTGGGCGGTATAGGACTAACAAGACTTCACAAAGTGGAAAATGAATACATTACAAAGTTCCAGCCATCAGTGACAAAGTCACCGAACAGGGAAACGATAGCCGGCAAGGAACACCAACCAAACCAAACCAAAAGCCATAAGGCAGGTGGTAACAGGTACGGGCTCATACTTTTTTTATAGAAAGTGCACATCATAAGGAATCTCCCCACTAAGTCTTGTGGTGCGGAACTCCATAGTTTTCGAGAAAAAAAATGTTAAAGTTCCCATACAAATTGGCTCAACTACACATTAGCTGACGCGGAGTTCAGGCCTAATATTTTTTTATAGAAAGTACTCATCATAAGGAATCTCCCCACCAAGTCTTATGGTGCGGAACTCCATAGTTTTCGAGAAAAACAATGTTAACCCTCTGCAACTGACGTTACGTCTGACAGACACCAAAATACCTACGTGCTGTTGCTACGTCGCCATTTAGCGGCGTATCGTTCTGTCTCTCTCTGTACCTTCCTGCGTGGACGCACGCCTCCCGCCGGTGCAGCGACGGCAGCTGCGGCTTGCCCACGGGTGTGACGGGTGGAGTTAGAGCTGTTTGTTGTCCACAGGACGTAAGGTCAGTAATAAGTGATGGGTCTAGCAGACGTGTTGTCAGTAATATTGTTATAACCCCATACTGTCTCACATACGTCACGTCAGTAAAATAATTATATTCATAGTGTCTACCAGTCGTAACCTCAGTAAATTATTGTGAAAATATTTTCTAGGTGCAGCTCAGTATATTGTATGGAGACTTTGTGCTTCATTTGGCTCGTGAATTTGTGCTCCCTGCCTTGAAACAGAGAATTATAATCAAAAGTTGCCTAGAGAATTAAGGCTGACCTTACGCTGTGTTTTGTAGGTAGTGATTTACCTCCTCCACCATCACCAACTGAGCCTGAATCGTCATCTACAAGGAAGTTATGTCGTGTTTGCCCAAGCAAATTGAAGCGGCAGCAGTAAATTGTGTCACAAGGGAGCAAAATGACATATTTACGGCGAGGGCGTACATTGAATCCTGAACGAAGCGAAGGATAATAAAATAGAATCTTGAGCGTAGTGAGGGATTCAAGTGATAACGCCCGGAAATAATTTTGCTACCATGTGACACATACTGTTTTTCACATCACCTATGAGGAAATTATTATGTTCCAAAACATTAATTACCTTAAAAAAAAATCGTGTGCTAGAACAGAAAAGTGCCACTTTGATCCCTCCTATCAGGGAAGAAAAGTGCCACTTTGATCCATCCTAGCGGGGAAGAATAAGCCTTTTTTCGAATAAGTGATGAGAAAACGAGATTTGCCTGTTGTTCTTGCGCAAAACCGATTTGTCTGCAGTGTGCGGCCTAAATTTGCAGACTGCAAGACCGAATTTTTAAGGTTGAATTTAAAAAAAAGTGCTCTAAGGATTATTTTGATTATTTTTTTATTGTTAATTTTATGCCAGAAGAAGGTAAATTTAAGTTATAATTATTGATTTTATGTTTCAGTTTTTTTTTATATTTTTTTAAAGAGGGCTGTGTCAAAAGTTCCTATATTATGATGATTATAAAAAATATTGAATATTTTACTGATTTATTCCATCAAATTAACCTCTATCGGTTCTATATATTACTAAAAAGTTATACTAATACACTTCCATTTATAGTAGTTCATTTTTTTTAAATATAATAGCAACTAAAATGCACGTCTGACAGACTACTCCTCAGTGGAATAATTACAAGAATCCCACCTCAGTTGCAGAGGGTTAAAGTTCCCATACAAATTTCCTTCAACACGGCTCTGGCGCATTCAGTTGTCAAAACCAAAGGTAATAGATGTATACAGTCTAAGGAAAAAACGTGCCTCGAAAATCAAGAAAATTTGATTCTCGTTCAGAGGGCGCTACTAGCTTTGGCTTACTGTCGTATAGATGGCGTTGACGGTTTCGTTTGTTATTTAACAATTTTAACGCATATCAGTGAAAGAACATGGGTCAAAATTATAAAAATAATTAATGCAAATAAAAAAAATCATTTATCCACATTTGAATACATTTTATCGTATTTTTATAAATCTTCATTTTTAGTTTTAAAGTGTGTCGACAGATGGCAGTGAATTTACTGGGGTTACAAAATTTACTATGACAGTACCGCTCTAGTATAAGTTACTCTATGTCAAAACTGATCGTTCCTAGCTACGCAGTTTAGGACAAGGACAAGAAGATCGACAAAAGGGGGGACCGGGGGGGCGAAGCCCCCCGCATTAAAAAACAGACACCTTAAGATAGTAATTTTTAATCTGGATAGGTAAGGTGTAGGCCCTTCGTGTATTTAAGTAGTTACGAGCTGGTAACCAATCGACGAAGCCCCTTTGTCGCGGGGCTTCTACTTTCGCTCTGAGGGACAAAAGAAACCTAACTAACCTATCCAGGTTAAAAATAACTATCTTATGTTGTCTGTTTTTTAATGAGCCAGAGCCGTGTTAAAGGAAATTTGTATGGGAACTGGGAACATTTTTTTTCTCGAAAACTATGGGGTTTCGCACCATATAAGACTTGGTGGGGAGATTGCTTATGATGAGTACTTTCAATAAAACATATATGAGCCCTGAAGTCCGCGTCAGCTAAAGTGCAGTTGAGCCAAAGAGGATAATATGAGAAGTGAATCATCACAGGTTTACTTGTAATTTATCAAACTAATTTCATTCATGATCATTCTCATAGCAAGTCTTTTTGACGTTTCTAGGGATCGGTTCATTATTGGTTAGGAATAATAGACCTATTCAGTAAAGTACTTACGATATTGCTGATATTTCCTTGCCCAAATTGTAAGCCTGTGTCCGAGAAAGGACCACGAAAGGTGCCCTAGTCTGAGACAGTGATTGATTATTCCACGTATACACATCTGAGGTTTTATTCATTTGAGGTTCCTACGAAATCCTAAAGAGACTACCTATTGAGAAAGATTAGTGAGGCTTAAGTAAAACAAACCTTTCAGACTGAAAGTACCTAAAGTTAGCCGAGTGACTAATTTAGCTACGTTGACTGACGCTTTTTGTGAGCTTTCGCTATTAGAACTACTTGTGGAACTTTTCTTTCATTAAAACATTCAGAAAATTAGGGCGTCCACAACCCACAACGTCGCGCGGGTGCATGGAGCGGGCGAACGCGCGCGGGTGAAATTGTAGGTAAAATCCGCACGCGCCCGCGTTAGAGCGGCACTCATACCTAATGTTATTTTCCCCTCACTAGCTCGGAAAGCCGTCTTTTATCCTTTAAAACAAGCGGGGAAAAACGCATTTTATCCACTAGTGGGGAAAGTAATTTGACCTTGGATGGAGCGTGTTTAAGTAGCTTGACAGATAACAAAACGTAAAACGCTTATAATAATGGTTCGTTCGATATTAATTATCATTAAATAAATGGTTTGAGAATCTAATAGAAAATACCAGATTTAGCTTTATTTACCTAATTTACCTTAAAATTCCATAATAAACGTTTGTTTTTTAATAATTATGTTAAATATAATAGTCATACTTGTTATGGCTATTTTTTGGCCGGATGCTGCACTTCATGATAAAAGCAAGCCGCTTTGCACAGTGATAGAAAGGACCAAACTGAGTGATTTGACCTACAGCAGCGCAAGTTTCACCCCTTAGGAACAGAGATGGCGCCACTTCTTTAAAAAATATTTCAAAAAATTCTACAAGCTAAACCAATGAACCGATTTAAATGTTTAATATCTCAAATGAAAGCTTATTATATACGTTACTTTTAAAAAAATACTCAAAAAATATATACTGAATACTTTTGACAAAAAACGGCATCTTAAGTTTTTTTTTTACTCGATTCATAGTTTTTACTTGATTTCCAAAAAAAATGTATGGAACATGAATAGTTTAATACATGTGCATATTACTGAATTAACAACAAGTATTATACAAAAAACTCGACACCGATACCTCTCATACTTTACGAAATATGAAAGTTTGAATGTGAGAGTAAATTTCTTCAAAATATATTTCAAAAAATTCTACAAGCTAAACTATTTGACCGATTTCAATGTTTAATATATAAAATAAAAGCTCATTATATACATTACTAATAAAAAAATACTCAAAAAACATATACTGAATACTTTTGGCAAAAAACGGCATCTTAAGCTTTTTTTCTTACTTGATTGATAGTTTTTACTTGATTTCTTTAAAAAAAATATGGAACATGAATATTTTAATACATGTATATATTACTGAATAAATAACAAGTATTATAAAAAAACCCGACACCGATACCTTTTATTCTTCACGAAATATTTAATTAAGTTCAATTATGCACGCTCTTACAAATAAATTTATTTAAAAGAAATCTTCAACCGCAGTAAGTGCACTAATTTTAATATGAAATGTGTCACATGAAAAGAAATCACCCAATTTATTTTAATAAATAAAAAATAAATAAATAGAAACTGAATAAAGTTTTTTCCTGGTGCTGAATTACAAAAAAATATAACAAAATAGAAATTATTTTTATTTAAAGTGACTACATTTGTAAACAAAAAACTTAAATGTCCTCTTCGGTAGATGTAGAACTGAAAAAGAAAAGTCGTTTTGAAGCCCTCGTACCATTTCAATATTACAAAATCACCGATCATACATCATAGTGTAGATTACTGTTGAATTATATTTGTACCTAGCTGATTTTGTGCCAGACCTATAATCAGTGGTCAGCATGCAAAATAACCCTGGATTGAGAACTACATTAACTTACTTTTGATTTGTACAGCCACCTTTGCATGATTTACACTGGGCTGTGCATGGTAAGCTGACGCGACGACACCCACAACGCATAGTTTCGCAGCCAGATTTGCAGCCACAATGGTCCAAGAGGCTTCATTGCGACCAAATCGCTGTAACTGCCGACCATTCTGGAGTCCAACTCTCTTTTTCCTTAGTCCATCCCCAAGAAGATGGACATGGTATGGAATCTTCTGGTTTCAGAGCGTTTCCCCATATATGTCCCGCTTGGTAAGCTGCTCGAAGTGCATGATGAAGGTGGCAGGGTAGGCAGGTTCCAAAGATTTTTTCCCTGAACGAAGCCCTCCATTGACTGACAACGAAGGTGGACAAATTTGGTTTTCGTACTGGAAGAATTCGTTCAGACCAAGCTGCCTTTCTCTGGCCACTATAAAAAGACGGGAAAATAGGAGTACGTCAACTTTTAAGTTTTTGATTTTGTCAGTTGTTAGGTGTGTACCTACATATTTTAATTTTAGTATAAAGTAACCCTAGATTTGTGTTATTGTTTTGCTATAGTTACAATTTCAAAAAACAAGCTTGTGACAAGCCTGCCACCTACATCAGCTGCTCTCTATAAACATGCACTTCGAGCAGCTTACCAAGCGGGCCATATATGGGGAAACGCTCCTCTGGGACCAGAAGTTTCCATACCATGTACATCTTCTTAGGCATGGACTAAGGAAAAAGAGAGTTGCACTGCAGAATAGTCGGCAGTTACAGCGATTTGGTCGCAATTAAGCCTCTTGGACCATTGTGGCTCCAAATCTGGCTGCGAAACTATGCGTTGTGGGTGTCGACTGTCGTCGCGTCAGCTTACCATGCACAGCCCAGTGTAAATCATGCAAAGGTGGCTGTACAAATCAAAATTAAGTGGTAATTTTCAATCCAATCCAGGGTTATTTTGCATGCTGAGTTGCTGACCACTGATTATACGTTTGGCACAAAATTATAGGTTTAATGGTAATCAGCTAGGCACAAAAATAATTCAACAGTAATCTACAGGCACAAAAATATTTCAACAGTAATCTACAGCAACCAGTTCATGTATGATCGGTGATTTTGTAGTATTGGAATGGTACGAGTCCTTCAAAACGACTTTTCTTTTTCAGTTCTACATCTACCGGTAAACCTGAAGAGGATATTTAAGTTTTTTGTTTACGAATGTAGTCACTTTAAATAAAAATAATTTCTTTTTTGTTATATTTTTTTTGTAATTCAGCACCAGGAAAAAACTTTATTCAGGTTTTATTTATTTATTTTTTATTTATTAAACTAAATTGGGTGATTTCTTTTCATACGACACATTTCATATTAAAATCAGTGCACTTACTGCTGTTGAAGATTTCTTTTAAACAAAATTTATTTGTAAGAGCGTGCATAATTGAACTTAAATATTTCGTGAAAAATAAAAGGTATCGGTGTCGGTTTTTTTTAATAATACTTGTTATTTATTCAGTAATATATACATGTATTAAACTATTCATGTTCCATATTTTTTTTAAGAAATCAAGTAAAAACTATCAATCGAGTAAGAAAAAAAAACTTAAGATGCCGTTTTTTGCCAAAATTATTCAGTATATGTTTTTTGAGTATTTTTTTATAAGTTATGTTTATAATGAGCTTTTATTTTAGATATTAAACATTAAAATCGGTCAAATAGTTTAGCTTGTAGAATTTTTTGAAATATATTTTGAAGAAATTTTCACTCACATTCAAACTTTCATATTTCGTGAAGTATGAGAGATATCGGTGTCGGGTGTTTTTATAATACTTGTTATTTTTTCACTAATATATACGTGCATTAAACTATTCATGTTCCATAAAGTTTTTTTTAGAAATCAAGTAAAAACTATCAATCGAGAAAAAAAAACTTAAGATGCCGTTTTTTGTCAAAAGTATTCAGTATATATTTTTATGTATTTTTTAAAATGTAATGTATATAATGAGCTTTCATTTGAGATATTAAATATTTAAATCGGTTCATTGGTTTAGTTTGTAGAATTTTTTGAAATATTTTTTAAAGAAGTGGCGCCATCTCTGTTCCTAAGGGGTGAAACTGCCGCTGCTGCGGGTCAAATCGCTCAATTTGGTCCCTACTATCACTTGCTTGCTTTTATCATGAAGTGCAGCATTTTGTTCGTAACAAGTATGACTATAATTCTGAACGCACAAGTTAAGTCGATGCAATTTCAAAACGCATCATTGACATTTCATACGTCAGAAATGTCAACATTGTCAACAAAAATTTTACTTAATAACTTCTCACGTGGACTTCCGGTTCGAGCGCCATCTTGATAGTTAGCATCGTGATTAATTACTTTGTTTTTTGCTTATTAATATTGTTTAAAGTGTAATATCGATAGCTTATTATACAGTAAACTAATGTGGTAGTGTGCAGTGAATGGAGAATTAATTTTGAAGCGCGTTTAACCACCATCTTGGAGTCAACGGCCGGTAGTCCACGTGCTTCTTGTAAAGTCTAGCTATCGATTTACAAGAGCTAACAAATCACCGTACACTGTCTTGTACAACCGTACAATTTTTGTCGTTTGTAAACCTCTCAATACCTTGATACTGGCGAAATAGTCCCACTGGGCTGAAGCCATAATTTTAAAAGAAGAAGAACTTCTCACGTAAAAGTACAGCATTTCCAGTTTTTTGTTATAACATCGTAAAAAAATTAGTGATTCCAGTTGATGAAGATGATCTAACGCCTGTGGATGTTGCACTTCCCTCGCTATAGTGAGGGGAAAAGTTTTGTGTTACACACGGGTGTAAATGTATTTTACTTCTCGTGTGTTAAAAGTGTTAAAACATTTCAATTCCACACTTGCGGGTAAAATACAACTTTGCACCCTTGTATAACAAATAACTATTTTCGTTAACTCGCCCGCTCCGTGCACACGCGCGACGTTGCGGACGCCATTATCCGTAGTTTAGTAGGCACAAGGCACTTTCTCTTTGTTATCGATGTATATTTTCATGAAAATGATATAGAAATTGTTTTGGGAGTTAAATGCTCTTCGATATATTTTTTTAAATATTGCACAATTCCAAAACTGAAAACACTGGTTGGGTTTTTCATTTCATTTATTTCATGCAAAAACCATGGTTATTAAAGATGTTACATAGAGGTTTGGTACATGGTCACCCTGCAAGGGCGTAGCACTGTCTTAAAAACTAGTTAAAGCTAAAGAATTAATTTATACAAAGCAAGGTATGTTTAAATTGGTACTTTCAGTGGAGATATAATAATATAGTCAAATCGTAGTAAATATATAACATTGGTGAATTATCGTCTAGAAATAAATTTCATAATTATAGCAAATTAGAATGTTAATAATTAAATACTAAAAAATATATAGTTAAATGTCAAGTCGTTAGAATTAGAATTATATAGTTATATTGTCATCAAAGTACTCAGTTATTGTATAGTAGCATTTTGAGAAGTAATTGTTTTAGACGTCTTATGAAGGTAGAGTATAGTTCTTCGTTTCGAAGTTCGTCTGGTAATTTATTGAAAATTTTTATTGCCATAACGTATGTGCTTTTTGAATGCATTTTCAATATTGATAAAGGCAGCATAAGCATGTTTCTGTGCCTGACTGAGTGAGCTCTAGATAAGACCTCTTCTCGTTTTTTAAACATATATTATATATTATAGCCTCTTTATTCCTTAGGAAAAAAATCACATTTGGTTACATGTATATAAGTACATAATTTTACAGCTTAAAATAGTAACATTTCAACATTTTTTAAACATACCAATATTTTTTCTTATGAACTTACATATTTCTAGAATATAAATTCCTGGTAGTCAGTAGATTAAGGTTTTGGAAATGTGGCTTGCATGTATCCGGTACTTTAATGTTTGCTAGTATGCGAACGAGTTTTATTTGGATTATAAAGATCTGGTGCGTCCGTACTATTTCCCCACAAGATGATGCCGTAGCTTAGCCATGCATAGGCATATGCGTAATACGTTACAAGCGAGGTTTGTAAATCCGTGGTTCTCTTTATTTCACCAAGCGCATATACAAAACTTGACATTTTCCTTCTAATTTTGTTTATGTGCGCTTTCCAATTTAAGTGCGATTCTAAAATTATACCTAGCAACGGAAATTCCTGTACTTGCTCTATTTGTATGTCATCGAGGAGCCCCTTAAAGGTGCAGTAAGTTCGTGTTCTTCTCTCACTCTCACTAGTCTCACAGAGCGTAAGCGTGAGCGAGATGGAAGTGCGTCACGTATGTTATGCGTATATAGTTTGTCAAAGGACTGTCTTATTTCAAACATAGACAGAGAGAATCATACTATCTTTATCTTACACTAGTACTAGCACCCGAAAGAAAAGGATGAGTATAGTTTTTTTTTGTTTTTATTTACTGCCAATTTGGTTTGACCAACTATAGTAATGACAATTATATATGACATCAATTATTGGATATAATTGGTCAAGTAAATCTTGTCAGTACAAAAAGGCGGCAAATTTAAAAAAATGTAGGCGCGAAGGGATATCTTCTTCTTCTTCTTCTTTTAAAATTATGGCTTCAGCCCAGTGGGACTATTTCGCCAGTATCAAGGTATTAAGAGGTTTAAAAACAACAAAAATTGTACGGTTGTACAAGACAGTGTACGGTGATTTGTTAGCTCTTGTAAATCGATAGCTAGACTTTACAAGAAGCACGTGGACTACCGGCCGTTGACTCCAAGATGGTGGTTAAACGCGCTTCAAAATTAATTATCCATTCACTGCACACTACCACATTAGTTTACTGTATAATAAGCTATCGATATTACACTTTAAACTATATTAATGAGCAAAAAACAAAGTAATTAATCACGATGCTAACTATATCAAGATGGCGCTCGAACCGGAAGGCCGGATATCGTCCCATAGAAAATTTGAATTTCGCGCCTTTCTACTGACAAGATTTGCTTGACCAACTATATATTGCTATACAAAAAAAAATACAAAAAAAAATCATTTACGAAAATAAATAAATTAAAATTTCATATGTAAGCATGGAAATGTGCACAATACTTAGACTGCAAGCTTATTTGTTTTATTTTTATCGTTAAATATGATAACATAGCTGGTCATGCAAATCCTGTCAGTAGTTATCGTCCCATAGAAAATTTAAATTTCGCGCCTTTTTCTACTGACAAGATTTGCTTGATCAACTATAATTATTATGGATTATCCGAGAGGTACCACGGATAATTTATCGATAAATGCTGGGAATGCGTGCGTACAGCACTATTCGTTTCGCTTTGTTGGCACTCACGTTGCTTTGATTCAATTTTGACGTTTGACGTGTATCCTATTGTGCGTGTGTCACTAGACATGTGCATAATTGATTCCATTGGCCAGTAAGGAAACCGCGTCTCCTAAAACGTAGTGGTTAAGTATATTCTCTTTGAAGTCTTACCCCTCCAAGTATGGAAGGTAGATGTAAGGTAAATGAATCTTCATGTATCAAAAAGTTACCGTAAAAAACAGTACATAGACGGCGCCACCATACACTGAACTACCTAGACCATACACCTAGTATTTTATATAGATGTGCACCCATGACCGTGAGAGACAGAACATACGCAATGCGACAAAATTAATAACACGTTTTAACATTCCTGACAACATACCAGAAACAACCTACGTAATTTGGTCGGGTTATTTGCTGCCCCTTCCCCATTTCATCTCTACATTATTATACCTCTATGGTTCATGTCATAGAGTCTCCTATATATTAAAATACTCTTTGGTCTCAGAGCCTATTACCTAGATGCCTAGCGCCATTGGAGAGATTAGGAACTATTATTTACAGCTGAAAGTTGGTCACTTTTGCAACAATTCTGCCATAAGAGATTGTCATCCTTTCTATACCATCCATACCTCGAAGCCTGACCACTACTACCTGTTCGTCAGGTGATGGCTCCTCTGCACGATGGCAACGATGGCCTACCTTAGGCCAGTCTAAGGGGCACAGCTATGCAGTGGAATGAGATAGCAATATCACTTGCTCCCTCTAACGCATAAATGTGTCCCTTGGACTGGCCTACGCCGGGAGGTAGGCTGACCGGTATTGACGTCACAATTAATCATTATTTAACTAAAGTTAAATTGGCAAGTTCAATCATAATATTCTTAGGCCATTACTTTTTATAAATAAACAAGTAATTAAAAATGCGATGTTTTATTATCCTATTTTCCTAAGAGGATATAACCTAACGGAGACGCCTTGTCTGTAATTTTCTGTTCAAAAAAGTCTGCTGATTTTTGCGGGGGAGGGGAACGTCAAATGCATACGTAACGTAAAGATAGCCATGTCAGATAAACGTCAGTCCATACATTGTGTATTAGCGGAAGCCGCTCGACCCCAATTACAAAGAAATACCGCAAATCGATGTACAGGTTAGCCGTTTGGCACACGATTATTTTTTTGGAACTGCGGGTCAAAAATTTTGCTTTGACCTCTAGTATGCGTGTGCCAAACGGCTAACCTGTACATCGATTTGCGGTTTTTTAATTCGAACGGGTGACACTATATGACCATTGGTCGACTACTTTCGACAGTTGGTCAACCTCAATTCGAAAGACAGGTATACAGTGAACATAGTCCGTATAAAAAAAACCGTTACGGACGCAGCTGTGAGAGCGACAAATAGGTATGCTGACCGGACCAAGGTCTCGGTCCGGTACGCCCGTCTGTTAGATTTTAAAATTGTAAAAAAGACTACAGCATAACTATATAACTCTGTATACTTTATGGTGACATTAAAACATAAAAACAATCACTTTGTTTATTCGATTTGACTTATTTGACTATTGCGTTGAATTTGATTAATTGATTATTTGTATTACGTAGTTGGACATCTAAATAAATAAAGGGTTTATTAGAAGCTTCAACTTATCCGTAATCAATGCCCTATATTTTGATCAGAGGTAACCTCGCATCTTATGGCCATAAAAACCCTTGGCGTGTTTTAGTATCCGGCTTAAAAGGTATATTTTATATTGAGTGCAAAAAGATTGGCTCTTATTATCTTGATATTCTATTTGAATTTAACATTTGTTGACTTTATTAACGAAAATATCTATGTATATAGGCACTATAAACATTCCATTAGCACAATCCTCGGTGACGGTGACGGTGACTCGATGAGTAAAATTAACAAGTGAAATTGTATTTTATTCAGCTGGTGAAATTCAGCAGCTAAAAAGATTTGCGTGTGGTGGCTACTCTGATGATTCTACCATTGTCTACTTGCAGCACCCCTGTGTAATACTGAGCGCATTAGAGGTAAGTTGTAAATGTTATCTGTTGGGGCGTGTTCCTATATTTAATTTTCTACGTTGTTAGTAAGAAATGAGTCATGTAATTTTCACATCTTATTAACACTCACTGCCAGCGCTTCCTACGCCTAGGGGTAGCTGACGGTGAATGTGTTTACTAGAATACACTCGCGAGTTTTGCAGATACTAATATACTTTACAATTTCATAAAAAGACTGCAAGTCCGCACCAAGCTCGGTTCTCCATACAAAGGTAGTCTCATTTTAAAACGACTAGCGAGATTACTCTGAAACTTTGTACTTGCAATAGGATAAGGTATATCTATGCCTGTAATTAGTTTATGTAGCTTAAGATACCATAGCTAAAAAAAATACATATATAAGTTTTTCATGCTAAACCTGTTTTTGCTCTTTTTCGTTTATTTTGTAAACTGGAGCTAATTACAGGCATAGATATACCTCATGTCATTGTACTTATGTGCAAAATTCCATTACAATCCAACTCATATTTTTAAAATGAGAACAAGACTCCGTTTGTATAGGAAGGTAAAATTCGGCCGAACTTGCTGCGGACTCTTAAATGTTTAGATCTTTATTTGAGAGTGCTTTTGATTGAATTTTTAATTGACACTAATTTAAAATTAACCCCATTACTTTGGTAAATTTAAACTGGCCATGAGAGCTTCAATTGGTAGTTTGTCAAAGGACTGTCTCATTTCAAACATAGACAGAGAGAATCATACTATCTTTGTCTTACACTAGTAAAGCCTGACCAGTAATATATGATTATTGTCAAGAGGGTGGTGTTCATTCTCATGTATAGGGTGACAGTTCAGTATAGTTTAAAAAATTAGTTCCAGTGAAATTCCTCAACATGGCGTTTGATCATATATTCCTGGTCAGGCTTTACTAGCACCCAAAAGAAACTTACAGATGAGTATAGTAGTTTTTTTTGTTCTTATTTACTGACAATTTGGTTTGCCCAACTATACTATACTATGATAATTGAGATGATATTAAAATAGCACAAGTACCATTTAGACAAATCAAGCTGGCAGTGTGATAGAGTGCTAATCCTTAATGTGTGTGTGTGGTTAAATTTAAGTTCTTATTATGACATTGACAAAGTTAATTAGGGGTCGTCCATTAAGTACACAAAATTTAGATAGTTTAGACCCCCCCACCCTTGGCATGACCTCATGTGCACTGTGGTTGTGCACTCAAAAAGACGTCAAGTTCTGCCAACCCTAATAATTGCTCGGAGCAACTCTGAGCCGAACGGAGCTGAAAATGCCCAAAAAGAGGAGTGTCGCCCTACCAGTAGCCAGTTGGTATGCCAAAAAATTACAGTTCTCAAGTAAAAATCTGGATCGGATGGCCCTGGATCGTTTGTAGTTGAGGAAGGAAATAAGTAATGGTTATTTGTTTTACAAGGGGGCGAAGTTGTTGTTTAACCTCTCATGCTAATATTGATAGCAAGTGTAATATTCAAAAATTGGACTCTTGAGCGTTACGAGGGTTTCAAGGCACGAGGGTTAAACAATTTTTTGCACCACGCCAACACAAGGAAAATACTAACTGTAAAATTTTGGGTGAGCGTGTTGTTGCCTTCTTGAATGCCTATTACTAGTAGTATTACTATATTATGTTGCTAAGTTAATTTGTATTTTAGTTACTCCCAAATTATCCTTATTAGGTATCACTTGTATTCGCTGTGTTCACATATGTGGCTGCGATAGTGCATAACCTTAGTATAGTACCTATTAGTTTAGTGTCATACATCTCATACTACCTGCGACTGTGACTTCCTTTAATTGCCTTCCTGTATCTACTATAATTTTTATGTTAATGTCACAGCTGTTGGATCTCCAAATAAATAAAATAAAAAAATAAAATATTAATAAAATATTAATAAAAGTCAAAGGAAATCGATTCAAAATGTATGTTATTAAATATTTATCATGGCATGACCCCCCGTGTACATATTCATTTCTATATTCTTATGCAAGTTCTCTGCTATTATTAATTTTTACAGGTTTTGGGTTACAAAGTGGTTGCATCAAGTTCTACAGCAGTCAAACAAGACTATAATGAATACATGTGGACTATGAGAAAGGAATTTTCAGAACCGGAACCAACACCATCAGTGATTGTAGAGCAGGACAATATTACAAATTTTAGCAAAGAGGCTATGCACTTTGGTAACTATCAGCAGCCTACAAAAGACGACGAAGTGTAATTTGTGGAACACTATATTTTTTACTACCAATTTTTAAACTATTATGGATACCAAAGGCAGCCAAAATCCTTCCCCTGCTAATCTGAACACTATTCCTTTGACTGAAGAAGCAGTTGTATACATTGCCATTAAGGGCTCCCTACATGCATCTGACTGCTCCGTCTTTGGATTAGGCGATGAAGAAATAAGAGCACTGACAAAAAAATACCCCGGATCTGGAGTTGTCGTAAATGGAGTTGCCATTAAAACTAATGTGCTACATGCTGTAAACTCATTGTCCCAGCTTGGCTATAAAATAATCTCAAGCACTGGAGAAAATGAGATCACCTGGACTCTTCAGCGTGAGCTATAAATGTTAACCAATATTTATTTTTGGTGTTTTGCTGTCATTATAGGTGTGGTTAGAAATGGATCATGGCAATTGTGATCACACACACTGCACATCTGCAAACCAATCGGTTTGTCAGACACTATCTGAAATGGAATGGGAGAGAGGAATATGGAATGCTGGTAAGTGTTTTGGTTTTACATTACATTATTTATATTCTACTAATCTTAACAACCTGATAAGGTCAACCTTTTAAAGCCTGTGAAGTTTTCATGAATCTAGTATAACTGGATCGGTCATGAGGGGTGGGGGGGAAATGACCGAACGGGATAGTCTTATGTATCTTTTAGTAGGAGTAGCAGAGATAGCACTGTTATTGTTTATCCTTGTCACAGTCTCACATTTTTTTTATTCCCCACCATAAATTTAGTATAATTTATGGTGGGCTACAAATCTACTCGACCAATCATATTGTCGCATTGCGTATGTCCCTCACGGACGCACGCGTATAGCTTATCTATGTAATGCTAGTGCTAGGTCTATGGAAGTTTTACTTTTTTTCTCTTAATAGTAATATTTAATTGTTCTGCCGCCAGAGACAGCACTAGCACAAGCCGTAAACAATAGTAACTTATATAATATAATGGCTTAAACAGTTTTTATGACAAGTTTTCACAGATACGTTACGTTATATTTGTTACGAATAAATATGACATTAATGTGTCAAGGCTCTTTGTTTACATTTTGTACTAGTGGCGCCCCCTACGCAGAGTTTTGCGTAATATTCCCTATTATTTTTATTATTTTTGGATGTGTGTGTTGAAATAATATGCTAATATAAATTCGTTCAAGCCAAATGTTAAAAAAGTTTTAATTTATCTATTCTAATCTACTAGGCGCTAGCCATTGGGTTGCGGAAACCTGCCCCTATAACGATAGAATCATACAATTACATCGAAATTAACTTATAGCAGATGTGGCACATGTCTTAACTGCCTATGAGCCACAACCTTGTTTGTGTATTACACCTACAGTCAAAAATCTTGTTTCAGCTTTTAATGGTGACAAAGAGAAAGTGGACATGTTAATACACAAAGCAAACAATCCTAAGGAATTTGTGAATATGCCAGACAATTCTGGGTACACCGCATTACACTATGCCGCACGTAATGGTCATGTAGACATATGTAGAACACTGCTGGGGACGGGAGCATGTGTTGACGCTCAGACTAGTGGATTGGCAACACCACTTCATAAAGCTGCTGCTGCAGGTAAAGGCTTTGTTGACAAACATTGTTAAACCCCCCAACCCCTTCCCCTTAGTACCTAGTGTATCCAACCAATCTCGTACCATATTGGCGTTAGAGATGAACTCCGGGACTTGTATCCCGGAATCCATACCTACCTGCCAAATTTTATCGAAATTTATTATGTTGTTTTTACAACGAGCCAAGGACACAGAACAAACACCGCATTATTAATATAATATACAGTTCGTAAGGCTGCGTTTCCACCAGAGATGTGTGAGGATGCGTAGCGAGGGATGTGTTTTTAAGAGCCAATAAAATCACTGCACACTGAGCGAGGTAAACAAATGAAGTGATTCTATTGGTTCTTATCTTAACAAATATACCCCTCGCTACGCATTCTCGCACATCAATGGTCGAAACGCAGCCTAAACGTAAACGAGCGCCTATGTGTGGTGACCATAAACTCTTACATGCTCCATCTAATCCATCTTGTGTGTTCTAGATATATGTAAGTAGATTATTTCGAATTTTACATTACGTAACCGATGTTCTACATAATTCAGCCTCTTTGAATTGTAGAAAAGAAAATTTTCATAAGCAAGTTTTACCTAAATAAATTATTCGCTATTTCAGGTAAAGCAGCTACCCTAAACTTCCTTATTCAGTGTGGAGCAAATGTGCTAATGCAAGATACGGATGGCCAGACTGTTCTTCACAAGGCCATAGCTAATAAACGTTCAGACCTGATCAACATTTTACTACAAGCATGCCCTGAACTTGCTAATGTTAAGGACAAGAGAGGTCGTGTTGCAGCCGAACTTTCACAGAACTGAATAATTTGATATTTGGAGATTATAGTCTATTGCAGTGCCTTTCAATATGCGGGGTCGCGACGCCTCTGCCAACCATAAAGCAATATATACATATTTAAGCAAAATATTTTGTACATGCTAAGGAGGTTGCGACATGAAGTTTGAAAAACACTGGTCTATTGAATTGGAACAAGCTCAACTTGTCAGACATTTTCTTTTTTCATGCTTTCTATAATTTTATTATTTAAACCATATATCATTGATGTTGAGATTGTTAGTTATACAAATTTATTACTGTTACTTTAGCTGTGCTGGAGGCCCCGAAAATCGGTACCTAAGCAGGTACGGGTACGCTCCGCGATTGTTGAGTCAATTAGGGTTCTAGTTCTAGCTAAATTGGTTGTCAATACTTAGGCTATGGAATGGATATGGTATGTCCAACTGAGCTAGAACGCTAAATGGCTCAACAATCGCGGAGCGTGACTGTACAAGTGTGCATTGCTATTATGTAAAAATTATATTGTGTGGGCCCCATTTCATATACAATGATATAGGACTTGAAAACTTTAGACTAATATTGTATATAGGTCTGAAATGGTCCCTATATTGCTTACATTACCTATATTATTTTATATTTATTAGAAAGCCATATTTTTTTATTGACATCGAATATTGTTTACTTGTTTGATATAATCTAATTACATGGAAATTACAAAGTTAAAGCTGTATTTATGTTAATCATTAAGTTGTTTATTCAATTGTTATATTTTTTTCGTATAGTGTAATTTTTTTATCTTGCAGCCCTGTTAGTGTTCTTTACATTTAAGTTCTTACAAGTTGCTGTGTTAGGTTTATTAAATTACTAGCTTTTGCCGGCGACTTCGTCTGCATGGAATTAGTAATTAGGGTACCTACCTTAATTTTTAAACAAATCTGCTTTTTATTACACCCTTTGTTTCGCCCTCAAACAAAAGAGTGACTAATTAGTCAAAAATGCGAACAGTCTTTATTTGTAACGAAAGGTCTTTTAATCCCTTTTTACAAGCTTTTATTTAACTTGCAATGTACCTCTATATGTTTGTACGGGTCAAATCTTGCAAGTTACATTTGACCCACTTTCCGACTTCCAATGAAGCTGAAAATTTGCATACATATGTAAGTCTGGTAACAATGCAATGTTAAATCGAGCTCATCTGATGATGGACACAGGAGGTGGCCATAGGAACTCGGTTATAAAACAACGCAATGCAACCTAATTATGTTTGGGATTTTTAGAATTGTCTCGATGGGTATTAGTTGCTTGTGGTAAGTACAGTCAGCGCTAAAAGCTTGTACCAAAAATTAAATTTTTGCCAAAAACTTACCAACTTATTAAATTATTTTTTTTAGTTATTAATTTTGTATCTTCACTTCACTTCCACCTCCAAGTTGGAGAAGTTCAAGTTGAAGAAGTTTCATTTAAATCTGTTAGGCGGTTATTCATTTCTCATACAAACTTCCACCCTCTTTTCATCCCCTTAAAGGATGGGCAATTGATAAAAATGCATAAACATTCTTTATTTTGTACGAAAAGTTTAATGATATAAGTATTAACTATTAGATGCTTATTTAAAGAACTTGAATTGGTTTCCTTTACAAATGTCCATCCCCTTTTTACACCTTACGGGGGAGGAAGAGAGGAGAGGATGACTTTTGGGAATAGAAACTATTCTTCCCAGCAACTAAGACTATCTTCATATCAAATTTCATCTAATTCGGTTTTATTGGGTCCCATACAAATTTCCACTCCCTTTAGAGTTGATTTTTGGGTTAACAACTATCCTACGTCCTTCCCCAGGACTCAAACTATCTCCAAGCCAAACTATCTAAATCGGTTCAGCTGTTATTGATTCTCTATACAAACTTCCACCGCCTTAAAGGGTGATTTCTGGAATAAAAACTACCCTTTGTCCTTCCCGGGAACTCAAACTATCTCTATACCAAATTGCAAATAAATTGTGCACCAGCGCCAGCGCGCGGGTTCGGGGCGGGCGGTGTTATGCAGTTGTTGTTATTTCCCCATACAAAATTCCACCCCCTTAAGGGATGATTTCTGGGATAAAAACTAACCTGTGTCCTTCCTCGAGGCTCAAACAATCTCTATACCAAATTTTAACTAAATTGGTTCAGCCGTTTAAGCGTGAAGAGGTAACAGACGGACACACTTTCGCATTTATAATATTAGTATGGATGATTCTGTGATTTGCCCAATATTTCTATCATAGAATCTGAATATAAAACAAAACTTATTTTGTTGCTTATAATTTAAGTAGTATAAATATAATAGAAGGATATTTTTGACCAAAATGCCATTTTAAAAGATACCATTTTAATTTATGAACTAAAGTTATGTATTATTTGTGGTACAAACATATGTACATTTTTTAAACAAAAATATCACTACATTTTTCTATTCTATTTTATGTATAGGTTAAGATTAATAATGGCATTTCATCACAATATAATTAAGGCAAGGTACTGTAAGGACCATGCACTTAATTAAACGGACATAAGGAATTAAAAGTGCATTTTATCAAAATATTTTATCCTCGGGAAAGGCCATCTGTCGTCATGCTCATGGCATCCCTTGACAACCACTATCAAAGATTCTTCACATAAGGTAGGGTTAGTTTTATTTAGTAATTGATATTTACTTTATGCTATCACAAATAATAGTGAACTCTATGCCATCGGCATAAAGTTCATCTTTTTCCAAGTATGTGATTGTGAAGTGATTTTGAGATTGGTTGTTGAGTCTTTTTGGTAGTACTATTTATTAGTCCTATGTCCTATGCCTAGTTTACACCTGACGGATTATCATTTAAAGTTATTGTCATTGTGGTGCAATGTGTTTGTTTAATTATCGTATAAGTACTTGCAAATACTTAGTTGTTAATAATTCTAAGAACCACAACGCGTGATTTGAATGTATACATGTGTGTTTTGCAGTTTTATGTCCATTCCAAGAGTAGTTAGTCTTATGTTTTGTTTAAAATATCGTCAGGTGTAAACAAAGCATTTATTTCGTAATTTGGAAAATTTTGTAGCGGTTATCGCATAGTAGAAACATAATCAATTTTATATTTTCCACTTACACCTTTGTACTAACAATAATGTTTTAGTAATAATAAAATGCATGAATGTAAAGAGGGTTTTTATTTTATTACTATACATGTAGGTACAAACAAGACACAACATGGGTGGATCCTTCAAACATTGCGCGAGAGACAGAAGTTACTATTGAAGCGACGAATAATTAATAATCAATAAAATAACGTATGGGGAATAACAGATACCGTTATGATAAAAATAAGATAATCGAATTAATGATTTCCAAAACTGTGAAATTTGTACACTGGTAAATTTCGGAAGCTTCCCATATCCTTGTATGGAGATTTAAACACATTTCCATCTTTTAGGAAATATTCTTGTAAATTGCACATCTATCAGTTTAATTTCTGTATTTTGATTATAGGTACTTTTGTATTGATACATCTACATCAGTACTGCTATGTGGAGGAGGGTAGACATTACTGACAGTAATTCCTAGTTATTGTTCCACAATAATTGTGTGATGAGAAGATGTATTATGCGTTGGTGATCCTTAAATAAAATAAAAATATAAGGGATTCAAAGTTCATTATATTGCGATCCACCTGTCATTTTTTTTTAATATTTTTCTAATCAGTATGTAGGTAAAACATTCAAACGTGACTAGAAAATGTTAAAGCAACAAATCATAAAGTATTAAGTATATAAATAGCATATAAAACTGTGTAGGATAGGTAGACCTATCTCCTACATATACATGACTTGCTTATAACCTATAAATATTTATTTTGATCATAGATACAACGTTATAAAATAAATAATGATTTAAAAATAATTGAGTAATAATAACAATTCACTAGTCATTAGCAACTATTGACCTTCATCTTCCATCATTAGGAACCTTTTTAAGCTCGTGGGTAAAGGCAGTGTAGATATATATTGGAATAGTACTTTCTTCTTAGCCATAGACCTAATTTGCATTCTACAAATGTCTGATAGGCTATGTGGTTGTTTGCTGGTATGAAATAGCCAGTAGGCTGTTGTGCCTGGTTTAGGGACCGCTGTAGTAGGATCAGGTGTAGTTATATGATGACCTGCCTTTATTAGCATACGAGCTAGATTATTCGAGCGTCGCCTACTTGCTATTGATAAGTTGTCTAAACCGCAGGAATGCAAATCACATGCATTGACGTTGGCTCCGTAGCGAATTTGCAACACCGCTGCGTGATCTCTGGAAAACAATGAATCAGTTATTGCGCGTTACATCGATATTCGTGTTAAAATGGACAATGACTTATAACATAGAGTAACTTATACTAGAGCGGTACTGTCATAGTAAATTTTGTAACCCCAGTAAATTCACTGCCATCTGTCGACACACTTTAAAACTAAAAATGAAGATTTATAAAAATGCGATAGAATGTATTTAAATATAGATAAATGATTTTTTTATTTGCATTAATTATTTTTATGATTTTGACCCATGTTCTTTCACTGATATGCGTTAAAATTGTTAAATAACAAACGAAACTGTCAACGCCATCTATTCGACTGTAGGCCAAAACTAGTAGCGCCCTCTCAACGAGAATAAATTTTTCTTGATTTTCGAGGCACGTTTTTTCCTTAGACTGTATCTATCTATTACGGAGTTATATCTATCTTTGCTTATAATATTTCGATAACTATGTCTGGTTAGGTTAGGTTAGTCATAAACGCGTAAGATATAATGAAATGTATTAAAACCTTCTGTCGGTGACAAACTAGAGGTAAGCTAAGTATAACTAATTGTAAGTCTAAAGGCAGCGTTAGGAAATAATATTAAAACTTACTTGTGTAATAGTAATGCTCTGTTCAGGGCAGTGTCGCCGGTAAGCGCTATCGCGTTCATATCTATCCTATACTCTAACAGGCAATTTAGCAATTCCTCAAATATTTTAGGACAGTCTATACTTTCGACAGCTATGTGGAGTGCGGTGGCTCCAGTTATGCTGTTACAGGAATTAACGTGGCCACCTGTAAACAAACGAATTATAAAGTTAACAAAACATTCTCCGTTCTGGATTAACAGTTTCATATTACACCTAGATATTTTTCTAGCACGAACGATTTCTTGTAAGTGATTGACAAAATAAAAACATCGATAGTCCTGTTATCGATAAGTACCACTTCAACGTCATAGAGGTAATACAAAGACAAATATTGGTAATAGGGTGCGTTAAAAATAGATAATAATAACAAAACTATCAATTTAATTATATTTTACATACTTCAGAAAACAATTTAGAAATACTTTCGTAACTTTCTTTCTTCGTGTCACTGAATTAATTCTCCCATAAGTCAACTCTATGATACACACACTGAAAGTGTCTTTCAAATTTATATACCTATATATATATTCTCTCTTCTCTGGACGTTTTTCTGGGTGGCATTTTTTCCTATTCAGTCTTGTGTTAACAATATATTTGCCTTGCAATGTCAATAAACGTCACATTGAATGTCAATAATTATTTACTTTTTTAATGAATAACGTCTATGAATATAAAAAGTTTGATGAACGTTTTACGTTGGTAATAAATAAGTAGGAATTAAATGAAATATGTATTACGATTTTGCCTCTTTATCATAACTTCGATGAATTAGATGACATGTGAATATTTTTAAATAGATATACTGCATGTTTTCCTCACAGACTTATAATAAAGTGCATGCCTCAAGTACAGTGACTTGTACCTACGTCAGCGAACATGCCCAACTAAGAACAAATAAAACGTGACTTCAGTAAGTAGAATGTTTTTGTAGTAGACACATAACATTTACTTGATAAACTGCCCCTGCCTTAAATATTTTTGTAGTTAGACCAAGAAAAGTCTGCAACGATTTTAATAGCATACGCAGTGCCAGTGTTATTTATACGTCATCGTTTCATAGAAGTTTGACGTTTAAAATAACACCTGCACTGCGTGTGCTGTCAAAATCGTTGCAGAGTTGTCTTGGTTTAACTCTAACACTTTTTTTATAAAATCTATTTTTAAACATACAGATACGTCTGCGTGCGATATTCCAAATTTTATACTTACTAAAACAAAAAAGACAATATAGCCTGAAAGTTTCATATAGGCTGCTTTATTATAAAGAACTGTTTATTGCAAATTATAAAAATAAATTAGATCAAAAGTGTACGAGTTACGTTCAATTTGTACAAGATCGGTGGCACGCGGCGTCTAGGTAGGTAGCCGATATAAGTCTGTGGTTGTATGTACGTCTTGTCGTTGAAGTAGTATGTACTTATCGATAACAGGATTGTCGATATTTTTATTGTGGCAAGCACTAAGCAAATTTTGTTCGTGCTAGAAAAATATCTAGGTGTATCATATATATCGTTACCTAATTGAGCTTACTGTGGGACTAAGTCAAATTGTGTAATGATGTCCTACAATATTTATTTATTATTTAATGAATACTATTCAATCAATCCCTGTAAATAAAAATAATATAACATGCAATTTAATATTATGTAACTTTACAATTTAATGTTTATTTTATCTTTAAATATTTTGTATTTTTGTTTGACATGTAAATGAGATGTACATTTATCAATAAATCATCTAAAATCTTATGCTAAATATCAGCTCAATCGGATACCAGGAATTGGTCGGAAAATGGTTTGCAAATTTCGAGATGTCTTGATAACATAGTTTGTTTTACAGGTAGCTACATTCGAAAATTAAAGTTAAATAAAAGCTTATAAAAAGTGTTTACCTTTTTCCAATAAAATCCTGGCAACCCCAGGCTGTGACAACCTTACCGCCAGGAGCAGGGGCGTATCGCCATTATCATTGTGGAGATTTAGCCCTCCGCCGTAATTTGCAAGCATTTTCACGATCTCCTCCTAAAAATGTAGATACCAGATATAAAATTATAAACTGTAGGTACCGGTATATTTACAGTAATAAAGTTATTGAAGCCAAATCTGTCTGGGGAGTTCCGTGCATAAGCGTATTTTTTTTCAAGTGTCGTCCACAGACCGCCATTTTTCCACTGCGGAAAGTAAATACTAATAGCGTTATTCATAAACGCTTTACAAGTCTCGTTTGTCTTAGTACCAGTTGCACCATCCGCACTTGACAGACTGATCAACGTCACCCGGCGCGCCGCGGCGGTTTACTATGAAACTTTCCATACAATAAAATTTAGCGAACTCTTTAACGATGACAAACAGTTTGGTGCAACCGACCCTTAATCTGTCATTTTGACTTATGTATTTGTAAGAAAGGGATAAAACATAATTTAACTAAATCAGGTCCGTAAAGTTTTATGAATAAGGAGGTAGGCTAACTAATCGATGAAGTCAACAACGCAAATGGGTAGGTAAAGTTTTTTGAAGATAGGCAAATTATATTTTTATCCGATAGTATTCGTCTTAGCGATCACGGAAATGCAGCTCTTTTATTTTTATTTCGTATTATTTATTAAATATATATTTTTAAGTGACCGAGATGACGTTTGTGAAATTTAACAGCAGATCGCACTAATGCCTGTGCACGTGATTTAATTGATGAGATAGAAAAAAAAAACGATGAGACGAGAACGATATTAACAACTGTCAGTGTCACTTAGCCTTAGCTGTCATTGCCGAAAAAATAAAAATAACGGCCCAACCTTTCTGTTACCTTGCGTTTTGCGATTTACTGTTATCATTGAGATTTTTGACGACCTCAGCACGATGTTTTTTTTTTTTCAAACTTCAAATCATTGTAGTGTAGTGATACCTAAATCTCAAATTAGGGGAGAGCGGGTCACAGTGAATTACTTTTTCAGACGGTCAATAAAGTGAATATTAAGTACTATAATAACCTACGTTTTATTCTTGTTCTTCATTTCTACAAAATATTTAGATTTGTATTAAAATGGTCCTTGTTTGACGCAGGTATGTACCTTACCGTTCGAGAAATGGGCCCCTGGTATTTGTGTGTTGAGCAATCGTTATTTGTTTTACAGGGGGGCAAAGTTGTTGTTTAAAGTGGAATTTTGAGCGTTGCAAGGGTTTCAAAGCACGAGGATTAAACAAATTTTGCCCCCGAGTGAAACACAAAAATTTTCACCACACCAACCCGAAGAAAATATTAACTATCAAACAAGACCAAATCCAAATGATGAAATAAGCAGTGCCAAGTTGTCGAAAGTAGATTTAATCTTTGTCCAAATACTCGCAGATGTCGTGGGGAATCAGAAGTCCGTGGCTCGTGCTGAGGTCGTCGAAAATCTCAATGATAACCATATGATAACACTAAATCGCATCAGAATATGCTTTAGTTATTATTCTGAGATTTCTGAGGTTATTTTTCGGCAATGACAGCTAAGTGACACTGACAGTTGACTTGACATCGTTTTTTTTTCTATCTCATCAATTAAATCACGTGCACAGGCATTGCAGTGCCTGATCTGCTATTAAATTTCACAAACGTCATCTCGGTCACTTAAAAAAATATATTTAATAAATAATACGAAATAAAAATGAAAGAGCTGCATTTCCGTGATCGTTATGACGAATACTATCGGATAAAAATATAATTTGCCTATCTTCAAAAAACTTTACCTACCCAAATGTATGCCTCGTGTATGGCATTGCCCCGTACTGCATTGCTATACTTAATGAATACTTTGATTTCTTTAAAAAAATATCTGAATTTAACTTAAATGCGTTTATTACATGATAACCTTAACGAAGAGGTATAGAATAATAAACAAATGCGGGTAATTTGAAAATTAAACTTGTTCTTACCTAGAGCTAAAACAATTCTACTGATGGGCCTCATGATTCTGTTATAATGGGGTTGGCCGGTCCAAGTATTTTACAAATGGCGCCAGCATAGGATTTTCTGTTAATCCTACAATAGTGTCAAATTCTTGTTTTTTTTTTGGAATTTTATGGCCTTAGATCCAGTTAGAGTTAGACAAAGAACACGCAAAATAGGCGCCAGTCGTCGAGTTGCGGAAAATCGCCCGAACTACAATACAATAGACAAAGAAAAGTGTGCAACGATTTTGATAGCACACGCAGTGCAAGTGTTATTTATACGTCGTTATTTCATAGAAGTTTGAAGTTTTAAATAACACTTGCACTGCGTGTGCTAGCAAAATCGTTGCAGACCTTTCTTGGTCTAACCCTTAACTCTAGCCCTTTATGCCAAATCTCATAGAACAAAACTAGAGACAGGGAAAACCTATCCTGGCGCCATCTATGCGAACCTTTGACAGTTTCCGACCCCATTAGATCATTTTTGGTGTAAGTATTTTTACAGTACATATGGTGCTACTTTCTCGCACTAGTGCGTCAAATAGCACTTTTCGTGCATATGTCGAAAGTTTAAAGGGCCATATGTACTGTAAAACGTTGTACGATACACGTGCGAATAGAAAATTCGCAACTCGTGTCGATTTAAAACACTCCCTGCGGTCGTGTTTTAATTTATCGCCACTCGTTTTGAATTTCCTCTTTTCCGCACTTGTATCGTAAATAACTATTTTATAATTATAGTTTAAACATACCTGTCTTTGTATTATTGCATAATGTAAAAGTTTGTGGGAATGTGTTATTCGTGCTCTGGACGGTAATAATACTTCGACTACTTCTGGAAATCTGCGCCAAACGGCCTCACAAAGTGGCGTATATCCTGAAAAAATAAAGTAATTTGGCACGTCAGGATGGTTGAAATTCGTTTTAACCTTTTGGACGCCAATGCGGATATATCGGCACCGCAGGTCCAACGCCAAAGACGGATTAATCGTCACAGACCACAGAGCAACATAGACCTTCGTGCGTGTGCATAAAGTTCAATTTCAGTTTTACACTTCGGTGACGTGGCGTCCGAGTGACAGCTTTTGTGTTTGACACGGCGTCGAAAAGGTTAAGAAGGTACAAAGTTTATTCCTGCAAAGAATAAAAGGCATGTTTCCACAATATGTTGTAGCTCTGTATTATAAAAAAAAAAAACAAAAAAACGTTTTAATATTTTATTTATTTTACATACTTACCTATTTAAGTAAATATTATTGCTGCGCAGGACATTTACCTTAGGGCCAGTTGCACCAACTACAATAGACGAACTACTCAACAACTATCAGCAATAGAGCTGTCGACACATGTTGAATTTTATAACTAAATCTAGTTAAATAGATAGAAAATAAGCAATTTATAATAATAAATTGGAAACTTAAAAAATAATATGAGAATAATAAGAAATACATAAGACCTCATTTTCCAAATTAATATTTTTTTTTTTGACTTACAAAATATATTGTATAGCAACAATATACATAAGCGCAATATTTCAGCGATTTCCTTGTTTTCCATACATCGAAACGGCTTCTAAGCAATAGCGACGTTACATGGTGACGTCACGATGTATTGCCATTTTGTATGTGAAGCGTTTTGTCAATAAAAAATAATCATTTATTCTGGCGAAATAAACCCTATTTAACATTTTATTATTCTGCCAAACTGCAAGACAGTTTGTTAGCAGAGTGCGCGTGCCAGACTTTTACCATCATTTGTGACTTTAGTATTGCTTTAAAACAATGGGTCCCATACAGACATATGATCCTATAATAAAAATTTGTCAAATACCCTATTCAGCAGTCAAATTTAGCGAGCGTTTTAACCGCGATACACGCTTCCGTGCAACCAACCCTTATTAACTATTGATTTTTGAAATTTAAATAGTTATATTATTAAAAACGCATATTGGTATGTACCATGAATTTCTTCGCCATTAACATTAGCTCCAACTGATATGAGATATTTGACCACACCAACATGTCCTCTACCGGCTGCTAAGAAGAGAGCTGTGCGCTCACTGGTGTCCCTGGCTTCCAAGTTAGCACCATTGGATACTAGAATTTTGACCTGAAATAAATTATGTAACTGTTTTATTGTTCCTACGTTATTACTAGCAAAGATGATATAATAGGATAGAGCGGTACTGTCATAGTAAATTTTGTAGCCACAGTAAATTCACTGCCATCTATCAACACACGATTAAAACTAAAAATGAAGATGTATAAAAATACCATAAAATGTATTTATATATGGATAAATGATTTTTTTATTTGCATTAATTATTTTTATATGATTTTGACCCATGTTCTTTCACTGATATGCGTTAAAATTGATAAATAACAAACGAAACCGTCAACGCCATCTATTCGAGAGTAGGCCAACGGTAGTGGCGCCATCTGTTTGAGAATCAAATTTTCTTGATTTTCGAGGCACGTTTTTTCCATTACGGAGTTATATCTATCTTTGTTACTAGAATAGGTACTAACTAGCATGCTCGCTTGTTTATGCTGGTCCCACGCTGGCTATTATAAAATGTTATATAAAACATTATGTGACAGACAACATAATAAAACAATATCAATACTATTATGTTGTCCCTGTCACACGATGTAATATAACAGCCAGATAGAATACCGTTAAGCTTTTAACGGGCATAAGCGTACCAGATATTACGCAAAAAACAACCCTATCCCTTTGAAACAAAGATAGATATAACTCCGTAATAGATGGATACTGTCTAAGGAAAAAACGTGCCTCGAAAATCACGAAAATTTGATTCTCGATCAGATGGCGCCACTACCTTTGGCCTACTCTAGTATAGAGGGCGTTGACGGTTTCGTGTGTTATTTAACAATTTTAACGCATATCAGTGAAAGGACTTAGGTCAAATCATATAAAAATAATTAATGCAAATAAAAAAAACCTTTATCCATATATAAATACATTTTATCGTATTTTTATAAATCTTCATTTTTAGTTTTAAAGGGTGTGGATAGATGGCAGTGAGTTTCATGTGGTTACAAAATTTACTATGACAGTACCGCTCTATCCTATTATTTCCTATTTGCTTTGAAACAAAGTTCATTATCACTGGTTATTGTTTTTTTTTGTTTAGTTATATACTTTTTATTGATTACTATCAGTGTAAAGTCAACTATACTGTACGAATGTACACGTTAAAACTCAAAGTCCATATAGTGTGATCATGATTATTATGAACAATATTTTTAAAATTAAACATGACTGACTTAACAATACTTACTTAATCAAGTTTTTGGCAAAATGGCAAAAATACCGAGCAATGGCTTCTAATTACACGCATAAATCGCATAATTTATGTCTGTGAAAATAATAAATATGAAGTAATAAATAAATAAAGAATAATAGTAAAAGTTGAGTGGTAATGAATGCCTTAAGCCCTTAAATCCGCATTTTGCACCTTTTCTTGTGTACAATAAAGTTTAAAATAAATAATACATAAAATGTAGATTGTGGACTTACCAAATCTATAAATCCATTAGAAGCTGCGTAGTGTAACGGCGTCATTTTCTCATGAGTCTTGTTGTTGACATGGCAGCCTGCCAACAACAGCGTTTTCACAATCTCCGGGTGATCCTTAATCACGGCAACGTGTAGAGGAGTGCAACCATCGCCAGCCATTACTTCCACTTTGCTTCCTAAGATGGATAGAATACTCGTTATTGCACACTTCAAAAAATAAAGTGGTAAAACACATATTTGTTGAGATATATAATATTTTTATTTATCTATTGGTAAGGTTACTGTTACATGCTACTGCCAATGGGCACTCCCCTTTTTTTAAGAACAGTTCAATTCAGTTCAGTTTATTTATTGGTAAAAAGAATTTAAAGAACAATACATAATATACAGATTGTTTGTTATGTCTGACCGTTTGAGAGATGTTTAAAGGGCCAACCCCAAGAAATGCAAATGAAAATATTAACTGTTTCATACATTCTGGTGAAGTGACGAATCATATATATGCTGGACCGAAAACCATGAATCATTCAAAACTGTTATTATTTATGCTTATGTTTTCTGTTTTGTTTACAACTTTAGTGTAATAGAAATGTTTTTAGTTAGAACTTTTACCTGCATCTAACAATAATCTCACAACCTCTGCATGTCCCCGCTCAGCTGCATAGTGTAATGCAGTTCTCATAAAGGCATCTTGCTGATCAATTCCATAAATCTCTATTGATTGTGATGCAATTGCTGCACCAGTGCATTCTAATATTGAAGCATACCATCTGGAAGTGGGAAAACGTAAATAAATAAACTACAATAGGGAATATTACGCAAAACTTTGCACACTACCACAATCTGAGGGTCTATCGCGAAACAAGAAAATCGAAATTTCGTTATCTAACATCTCTGTCACTCTTGCATATTCGAGCGATAAAGAGGCAGACAGCGAAATTTCGAATTCGCGTTTCCCGGTAGGTCCTCTGTAAAGAAACCGCCTAATGTCATACTTTTATTATCTCTGAAAACTTGTCAAAAACCTGTTAAAGGTACAGTATGCATATGTTACTCTATGGTTTACTAAAAAGGCTAGTGATGCACTCTGGTGGCAGAACATTGCAGTAATATCCCTATAAATAAAAATTGCTTAATGATTGAATACAATTATAGCACTCTACACATTAATGCCGCTGCTTTCCTAAAGATTTAATGTCCTTAGATTGGGAATAAACTGATCATTTGAAAAAATATATATATTTATCTTCTGTATTATCAGTGATAAAGTAAATTTTGAACAATAATTAAAACTAATATTTATATGGGTCAAATCAAATGATGCTTGGTTTGTTTTCAATCATAGTTTTTTGATAAATGCTACTCACTTATACATTGAAGTCCAACTCTCATCTTCACTGGTGGTAGGAGCCACATTGCCAATCTCTTCGTCCCATTCCAAGTCATCCTGTGGTGAGGGTGTCAATGATACAGGACTCAAAGGAGACAGCAAGCTGGTGATTCTACTCTCGTCACTACTTGAGCCATCACTGTGTATGAACACAAAGTATCCACGGTTGACACCTCTTTTAGAATCCTGACTCGGGCCTATATTTTCAAGTTGCAAACCCATACATTTTCTATCACTAGGGTTCTTGTATTTCGTAAGTGTTTCTTCCTGAGGTTCATTGTTTTTTATCTTGCGCTTGTGGGTTTTTAGATGGCGCTTTCTACTTAAATGTGTAGTTTGTCTAGACTTTGTTGTATCAACCAGCAATTTGACTATACTTAAATTTCCTATATTGCATGCTTCACCTAACGAAGTTTTGCCACTTTTTGCTATCTTATTTGGGTTTGCGCCTGAAGTCAACAAAAATAATTAGCTCCAATGTTTGCATTACTCTATCAGGTATCTATTAGGTAATCTGTATTGAAATAGAAATATCTCTTATATTTATGTTAAAGTCTAAGGGAATCGTTACCCAAAGCACTTTGGACACACCAAACCAAGCTTACAGATAAGATTATAGCATACAATATATGTATAGCAATGATGAATTGCTAAATAATTATGATTATGATTTATAAAATTTAAGTGCAAAGCTATACTACAAAATAAATATTTATCATTTACCTCTGTCTAGAAGGCACACAATCGATCCTTGGTCTGCAGATTGTACTGCTTTGTATAAATTATCCTCTAATGAACTCTCCATTGCTCCTTATGTGTGTAGGATTAACGAAGCAGACCAATACGAAATGTTACCTCAAAAAGTAATAACCATTCTAGATATCATTACTTTGGCTCATGTAATGTTTGGAGTATTATTTTTTTGTTGATTAATCACTTTCACCATTTCAAATTCAACCTTGTATATAACCATTTACATACAAGCCCAATATTTTACATTTTATTGTACGCGACACGACCTTACTCCAGGCCTGATTAAAAAGTGGAACCAAACTAAATTGAAAATTCTGTTGATATTATCATAGTATTATCACAAATACAACAATGAACAAATTGACTTAATGTCAATGCCATTTTATTTAGTTGACAGCTGACAGCGACAGGAGGACAAGATATATATATATAAGATGTATATTCTGTGGTATTGACGAGCGTTCAGAGAACTTTCCGATTTTACTGATGCCGCGCCCGCCTGCCTTTTCTACCACTTTGTCTGCTTCACCCCAACTTCACCCTCTACTCTCGAAAACCTAAAGCTGCTCCAGACTACGCGGCGCGAAGCCGCGAACGCGAGTGTGGAGTCGATTTCGCTGTTTAGCGAACTAGACTCCAGACTCGCGTTCGCGGCTTCGCGCCGTGATTCGCGCATGAGTGTGGAGGGGCTTTAAGAGCGCCTTAAGTCCTATAAAGCTTACAAAGTATGCGATTTTAGATAATTGCCGTTTAAGCGTCGGGTGCACCCACGGTGCACCAAACTGGGCTTATGCAAGGCTTATGTAGGTGCAACGTGCAATGAATTCAAGCGATTGATCAAATCCATACTAATATTATAAATGCGAAAGTCTGTCTGTCTGTCTGTGTGTTCCCTCTTCACGCTTAAACCGCTGAATCGATTTAGATGAAATCCATATCCATCCATACTAATATTATAAATGCGAAAGTCTGTCTGTCTGTCTTTCTGTCTGTGTGTTCCCTCTTCACGCTTAAACCGCTGAATTGATTTAGATGAAATTGTGCATAGAGATAGGTTGAGTCTTTGAGAAGGACATAGGATAGTTTTTATCCCGAAAATCATCCCTTAAGAAAGTAAAAAGCGGGGTGGAATTGAGATAATTAACGAAGTGCCAGCTAATTTGTGTGCATAATATGTTTAAATTTAGATTGCTCTGAGATTTTTTCCAGGCGCTATTCTTACTCTAGCTGCGGTTACTAAGTACACGCAGACGAAGTCGCGGGCAAAAGCTAGTAATTAATATTATAAATGCGAAAGCGTGTCTGTCTGTCTGTTACCTCTTCACGCTTAAACCGCTGAACCGGTTCAGTTGAAATTTTGTATAGAGATAGTTTAAGTCCCGGGGAAGGACATAGGGTAGTTTTTATCTCAGAAATCATCCTCTAAGGGGGTGAAAAGGGGGGTGGAAGTTTGTATGGGAAATCGACAAAAAGCAGATTGGATAAAAAATAAGCTACCCAAATTACTAACTCTACGCAGACGAAGTCGCGGGCAAAAGCTAATACCTCATAACGCAAATCACTAGCGATTATCGATGAAGTTTGCAGAGGCCCTTATCCACCCTTATCTCACTTATCTGTCGAATCCCTTGTCTAGGTTTGGTCTAGTCTAGCTAGTCTATGGTATTGGTATTTATTTTTGGAAGTCAAGTCATATTAGTGTAGCGGAGAGTAGTGTGTGATAAAATATTTTTTGTCTTTTTGTATCAATTTTATAAGTGTCCTCTTCAGTTATCCATTATTTTTAAGTAGAAGCAATAAGTGTTATGTTTAAATATATCATCGTTCACAAGTCAGTGTAATTATGAACCAGAATCCATAAGTCATTTTGGTCCCTTCTGTCGTCTCGCAAATTCCGGAAATTGTTTGACATCCTGTTGTAATTACGTGTTTTATGCTACCAAAAGCAAAGAGGACATTCTAAAATCAGTAAGTAACAACAGCGGAATATTAACTTTTCAACAATTTGCCACTTTGTAATACCTACTTGGTTTAGTAGCGTGAATGCTACCTTGAATTTATTTTTGATAAAAAGGTCTTTTTAATAGTTACATCTTCTATTACCATTTCTGTCTTAACTCTGTTGTTCTTAGGTCTTGTCTGTCGTTTGTATTTACAGCAAATTTATAACATGGTGCTAGAGTTTCTACACAATGTCAACTGAAAGTTGCTTAGTAAAAGCAATCTACTCATTCAAAGGCAAGAATAATGACGAACTGTGTTTCAAAAAGGGTGATATTATCACAGTTACTCAGAAGGAGGAAGGGGGCTGGTGGGAAGGAACCTTAGGGGAAACCACTGGGTGGTTCCCTAGTAATTATGTTACAGAATGTAAAGGTAATGTTTTTTTCTGGAGATCTTTATTGCAATTTTAATCACCAATATAATCTTTTGTTTAACAATATGAAATCCTAATATCCTCCTTTTGCTGTTTATTTTACAGTAGGTTAAGTTAATGTATATATGTGTATGTAATGTAATGTATGCCAGTAAATACTAAAAAAAACTGGACAAGTGCGAGTTGGACTCACCCCCCGAGGGTTCCGTACTTTTTTGGTATTTGTTGTTATAGCGGCAACAGAAATACATCTTCTGTGAAAATTTCAGCTGTCTAGCTATGGTGGTTCATAAGATACCGCCTGGTGACAGACAAACAGACGGACTGATGAGTTAGTAATAGGGTCCCGTTTTTACCCTTGGGGTAGGGAACCCTAAAAATATACATGAAAAATATTTTTCTGTTGAACTTTAATACTAAACAATTCATATTATATTTATTTTAGATCAAGCTGGATCTTTAACTACATCTCCTATTAGAGCAGCATCTGAAATTCAAGCATTTAGAAATGTTGTCCTGAAAGACATCATTGATTCAGAGAAGGCACATGTGGCGGAGATGCAGGGGCTGGCCAGTAATTTCCTTCAACCCCTGGAGAATAGTGACATGTAAGCAAGCAAATATATTAATTCCGTTAATTAACCAAGCAAGCTTAAAACGGTACAAATGGAACAAGAGTACAGGGTGTACAGTTATTTGCAATAATATCTCACACAACAAAGGCTGCAAAAATAGGGAACACTCTTATTGCACTACAAGATTGTGCCAAAATATTTTTGCAGCCTTTGTTGTGGAACATAATTATTATTGCTGGCCACCAAACTTTTAAACCTCTAGTTTGGGTTTCACATTTGGTTGTATGGACCTTATGTTTATTGTATAAATTTAATAATCTGTTAATAACAAAGCGCAATAAGTAGTTGTAAGTTAACAGTAAGCATGTTTTTAATTATCAGGCGAATGCTGATTTTAAAAATATGTTAAGAATTAGATCCGATCCATATCTGATCCAGATCTAATTCCTAACCTGTTATTAAAATGAGAATATGCCTGTATATTTATTTTACATGTATGGTATGTTTAACTAAAATTATTTTACACTTAGTTAAACTATGTGTAGCAATTATGACAAAATCCAAAGCATATAATTGATTTTTAGGCTAACAAGAGATGAATTCAAGCAATTGACAGGCAATATAAATGAGGTGCTACAAACTCATGAACAGTTCCTTTCCCTGTTAGAAGAATGTGCAACCAAAACAGGCCCAGACCAGCGGGTGGGTGGCCTGTTCTTACAATGGGCTCCAAAGATAAAATCAGTGCATCAAACATACTGTGCTGGTCATCCTAAAGCAGTGTGCATCCTCGACAAATACAAGTAAGTCAATTATTTTCAAGGATTGGATAGTGACTTTTATCAGGAGTGTCTCTCCACGATTTCGTCGTGTCGCTACAAGTACTTGTGGCCACCTCAATTTTGAGGTTTTGTCATAGTAATTTCCGCACAATGCTATAGAACGGATGCCTGCACGCGCTTGCGCCGTCTTGCACGTAGTAGACGCGTTTTGTTAGGGAGTGAATCTTCTGTACCTAGTACTATTATGTATTCTGTGGTTTTATCCTTCTCAGTACAAAAAGAATTCATATCAAAAGTATTTATTACTGCAAGTACTATTTGAATTAATAAATCATATCTGAAATCAATGACTGATTTTATATGAAACGAAACTAAACTAATGTCATACGCTTAGGAAAACCTGAGTCGCTTACGACTTTCTTGACACGTAAGTCGCTCAGCGATAAGAATTCACGGCCGGTTGTGTACTTGAGTGGGAGCTATTTAGTTTTACCCGCCTATAATTTTATTTCTTGTAATTAAGTAATCTCATTTGTAACTTCAAATAATTTTTGTTTATCCTATGTATCACACCAATGTTTAAATGTAAAATGTATCCACGAATGCAGTGTCGATACAAACCTGATAGGGTTTCACGGCACTTTTCTGTTTGATTTAATGTAAGATTTTAATATAGAATAAATAAATAAAAATATTTAATATACGTTTATTATTGTTCTATACTGTTTGGCTTAATGCTTTGTTTTAAATTTAACATAATGATTTTAATCAGCAGCTTGCACATTTAAAAGATCGCTATTCGGTTTTATAGCCACTGGTTGAACAAGAGACAAACACCTTAATCCCCTCAATTTTTAGGGAGGAACTGAACACATGGATGGAGAATGCCGGTGCCGTATGCCCTGGAGTGTTAGTACTAACAGCAGGACTGTCCAAGCCATTCCGTCGCCTCAGCAAGTACCCGGCGATGCTGCAAGAGCTGGCGCGACATGTTCACGAAGCGCATCCGGACAGGGGTGACACACATCGTGCTTCAGTTGTTTACAAAGACATTGCTGTATGTATTAGTGTTAACCGCGGGCCTATTTAAGACATTCTGTCGGCTCAGCAAGTACCTTGACATGGCAAGAGCTGACGCAACATGTTCACGAGGCGCATCCAGACAGGGCGACACACATTGCACTTCAGTTGTTTATTGGTGTTGAACTATCCAAGTTATGCTACAAGAAATGAGGAAACAATGAAAATAAAAGCTACTTTAATGCATGAAATGTGCAAGATTTGTACCATGTCGCGTTAATCTGATTAAATACACACCCCCAAACGTCAGTTTACCCAAAGTCTGAATGGGTAGGATGGGTAGGTATCCTATTCTGAACGGTGGTTAACTGATTATGCAATCCTGTTGTAGCATCTCTTTTTTTTTTCAATATGTCAAACGAGAGTGACGCAGCAACGCAACACAATAACAAACCACAAAGTTTAATCGGCATAAAAATCCACCATGTGCGTTAACTCCAAATGCCCCTCTGACGCGGCATATAAACAAACACACATGTGAAATTGTGAAGTTACTTAAATGAAAAGTTTCAAAAATATCCCATTTTTACTCGTTTTACTTACGCAATTAGGATCGCAACTGACGCTCCTTTTAAAGTTTTATTTTTAGACTCTGTGCGGAAAGAGAAGAGTCATAGAATTCCCTGTAGCTGATAGCGTGTTTCTGTATACCTGACTAAGCCTGGGTTGCGGATATTATAAAATTATGGTCCCTGAATAAAATCTAATTCTTTTAGTTCCCTTATACCTAAGTATTCCACGACTCTTCTCTTTCCGCACAGACTACCATTGAATTTTTGGCCTTTGAAAGTTCCAATTATTTTATTTATTCGGTTCAGAGTGGCTGCGCAGCGTTACGGCGGCAAAAAGAGCTAGAGCTCCAAGTAGTAACAGGAGAAGTGCGCGGATGGCCCGGTGGCGAACTAGCCGCACTAGGCGATGTCTTGCACATGGGCAGTGTAGCGGTGGGCCCTTCGCACCAAGACCGGTACCTCGTGCTTTTCCCTTCGGCGCTTCTTTTGCTGTCCGTTAGTAAGAGGGTGTCGGCGTTTGTTTATGAGGTAAGTTGAATATTAAACTATGATTCAGGTGTAAACCATAGCCGGTTTTTTTTATTGTTACACAAATATCAGTGAAATGTATTTCACTAGTACATTAACATGCTTGCGGGCAAGCTCGTTCTCCTAGGTCAGGGATTGGAAAACCATGGCTAGTATTGAATTCTCTAATTTGTTAAACCTATCTGAAATTTTAGTAATTGGTAGAAAAGCAGGATGATTGTCCAATCGAACTGAGATGTCTGAGATTTACGAATGGAAAAGCAGCTTAAAGGAGGCGCTTTCAAATTCCTGAAACGTTACAACGAAGATATGTTGTAGTTTATACTCCAAAACATACAGGGACCTCTTTCTTGCTAGTAGATGTCGCACAACATTCTCATTGATAAATATTAGTTTTTATCATGTTTACTGTGGCATCTGAACATCCCGAATTTATTTTAGGGTTGTCTGCCACTCACCGGCATAACAGTCTGCAAACTGGACGACTCCGAAACAAGGAAGAATGCATTTGAAATTAGTGGTCCAATGATAGACACCATAGTAGCGGTGTGTCAGACGCGAGCGGAGGCCGACAACTGGGTCAGTTTGTTGCAAAAACATTCGAACACCAATAGTCCTGCTCATGAACCTGGTCAGCCGCAATCGCTGCCACATGTAAGTATATTCATTTAGTTTTTATTTGATTTTGTAGGTACCCCATGTTACTTAAAAGTAGCAAGATACATTCTATATCTTTCATACGCAAGCAAGATAACCTCTAAAAGAGGATCTATGTATGTATATTATGTATGTAAAATCCCGGTTTGACTAATTTATTTTTGTGACTAGAAGCGAACATCTTTTAGTCCTTGGTCAGGATTAATACATTCATAGCCGCGGCGCGGTACACACTGTCCTTGGTGTACTTAATGCCTCCTCTACACTATCGGCGAGAATCTTCGTTAGTATTATCGTCTATCATCGGCAAGATCATCGTGCAAGCATCCACATGATCGCCTGTACAACGCAATCACCCGGCGATTCCGTTCGATGCGTGCCCAAAAAACCGACAACTCACGGGTCGCAGGCGATCATTGGCGATGATAGACGACGACTGACGGGGCTTGCCGAGTATGTCCTCTACACTATCGTGCCGGCTGCCGGCCAGTCATCGTCTATCATCGCCGATAGTGTAGAGGAGCCATAACCCCTATGCCACCCTCGTAAGCCAAAAAGCGATATCTCAAAACAAATTATTTTGAAAATGGAATTTCAAGATAAAGAATTTAAGGTTTGCATTCAATTTTGATTAGAGATAGCGCTAATGGGGTTGGCCGGTCGAAATATTTAGTAGATGGCGCCAGCATAGTTTGCCCTGTCAATTCCTAGAATTGTGTCAAATTTTTGTTTTTTAATGCCCTGGATGCCAGGCCTATAAGCCAAATCTCATAGAAAAAGGGGCAAGCTATGATGGTGCCATCTCTGCAAACCTTTGACAGTTGCCAACCCCATTGTCTTATCAGGGCTATAGCGCCTGAACGGATCAGTATGTGTTTTGGCTACTTTGCTACTGTTACGGATGACCGTGAAGACATAATAAGTATTGTTTAAATTTCCATATTAAGGTACTTTTATGATGTTTTACACAGCTGACCCGTTCTCCTTCTGAAGGGGCGCTGTCTAGCATCAATTCTAGCCGTCGAAGCCTTTACCACGTGACTTTGCCACCGCCCAGTTACCCGTCTGCATCACCTTACTATTCACTTACCAAATATTTTGCGAGACTAGTTAAGAAAAAGGTTATCACTAGACAAATGTTGCGTAAATTGTTACATGAGCGAACATGGGCAAAAGCATTTGAATTAACGGGAATACCCGTAATGAGAAAACATAAGAACCATATAAGGCTAAGAATAGAAAATGACGGGACTGTTGGCACCGAAACAGATGGGTCGGATAGCGATAGTGAGAGGGAATCTGACACCACTGAGTCATATACAAGCTCTAGTTGCGCCGATATAGATGATCTGGCCTGCCCTAGAATGCTGAGGCAAAATGCTCAGGATATTACTAGCCCTAGAACTGCTTCCTCTGTTAGTAGTTGGGGAAGTAATTATGGCTACGTCCGCTACATGGATAGCACAAATAATATAAACCTCGAGGAGCCCGAATTAATTAGGGGAGATTGTACGAAAAATATATTTTTTTCAATTCCATCCCACACGAATATTTTTCAATCTGTGAATAGCCCTGAAGACACTAATTTACAAAAATCCCAACGTATGCAGAATTGTGACAGATATCTACCTGCACAACATTCAGAAAGTACAGAAAACTCTTCTTTTGAAGCGAGACCTTATATGGCATGTGAAGATTTGGTAAACATTGATCAGGATATTCAAATGAATACGATAGGATATGAAAATTATGATTTTGTTCCTACGAGGCAAAGCTTTCCCATTAAGGTTAGAAAAGATTCCGTCCCAAAGCTATGGAAATCTACAGAGGAAACACATTCGCGAGATATGGTCGAAGAAAATTCAATAACAGACATATTGCAAGAAATAGCACCACCATCCCCAAAACTCTGTAACGATTTTATTTACCCGGATCATCCAGTCATTGATCCGCCTCCAATGTTTAGAAACGAAGAAGAGGATGTTAAAGTAATTAACATGAACCTTAATACCGATGTTCCTTTTCGTAAGCATTCTCTTAATTCTGATAAAAGAATCAGGCGTTCAATGTCGAAGTCAATGGTGGAAACTGAAAGCTTTTGTAAAAATAATGAACCCACACTTCAAAGGATGAGTTCACAGTCCGACGGAAATAAATTATGCAAGAAGTGTGAATGCTGTAATAGGTCTTTATGCCCTAGCCCGAGATCTTCGGATTCAGGAGTGGTCGGAAGCTGCAACTTAGCGTCTCCCGAGTTGAATTTACATGAATATGCTGGCGGAAGCACTGGAAATGACTCTGATGGACATGAAAAAATTATAGACAATTTGTCGCAGGGAACTTTCGATGACCGCCGTAAAAATTTAACACTGTCCGAAATAGAGGCAGCTAATTTCGAAGATCAATGTAGATGCACATCTCCTTTCGGTTCTACGGCTAGAACTTCTTGCGTGACGAGTGTGACGTCGGAAACCAGTCTTGACGTGATGGATTCGTCAAATATCTACACGACTTCTACGTATGCAGCCACCCCGCCTGTGTCATCGCCACAAATTAAAAGGACGTCCATTCGTCATAACATCGACCGATATGTGCCGGAAATCAAATTAAAACCCGAGCCTCCACCACGTATCTACCGCCAGCCCAGTACCCATCTAGAGATTCCAAAGAATGTTCGACAGCCTGTACCTTGTCAATGGAGTACCTTGAATATAACGGAGCGTACAAAACCCAGCCTACATTACCACATGCGTATATTCAGGGAGAAGCCCGAATGTGACGATATGAAAACTGATAGACCGTCTCGTGTGAATCAACGTCGTAATTGTGGTGTTTTTGATCAAGGAAAGGTCCAAGCAAAAAGGGGAGAAAGTACGTCAACTCGCAAAACTAGATCTCGCAGCGAGGACTTATCTAAATCCCAAAAGGATTTAACTGAAGTAAAGAATGGCTTCATGGTGTATCGTTCGGACCTGTATGCGCATTGGTGGATGAAAGCAAAGTTACCCATAACAGTGGTCACCGACTCAGGCAAGGATAATACTTTTGTAAAGAGATACTGTTTGTACATCACTGGTTTGAAAATAATAATACTTACGGCCTTGAAGTTGTTTAACCATTAATGCTGTCATTAGTTACCCCAGTGTTGCAGTGCTTTACTAGATCATCCTTGCCTGTGTTTATTCATCTTACTAACTGAAAAAAAACCTGCCACTGCAACTAGATACCTCATTTACTAACAATTTAAGAAAAGTGCATGGATATGCTTGTATACCTGTGTCTGTATCACTAGAGGTACAAATGTATAAAGTACTATGTGATTGTACCTACCAATGCGAAGTGAATGCGATCGATTGGAAGTCCATTTGAACCTGGGTCCATAAAATATTTAGAAAATTAAAAAGCGATCGTATAAAATGAAACGTTTGAGTACCGTAATAAAAATATAAATACGTATTAGGCACTGAGATTTCAGCTGAGTTGGAGCCGGGTCACAAATGTGGGCTATAAAGTGTGCTTTAAATAGATGTTGAGCGGATGTTGTTGATGAATACTCGGTAAACGATAATGGAACTGTCGAGACATTACAATATTCCAATTTAAAATAAACAAGTTCGCAAATTCTGACATGACCTGTCATTTTTCTAACTATTCTGTTTAGATTTTAAAGCAACACTCACTTAGCCTGATTATGTAAATTAGATATTGTGTGGTATTTTTAAAATAGATATGGATGTTTAGTCTGCGGGCTTAGCACGGTAGCATTTTTATCGCCTGTCACCATGCCTGTCACGTTCTAACAAGTATGTAAGTGCGACAGTGACAGGCATAGTGACAGGTGATAAAAATGCAACCATGCTGACACCGCTGGACTGAAGAACTTATGTATATTTTTATTATTTTTGTAGATGGCCATGACAGACGGCAATAACCCTGATTTATCGTCAGGTCTAACAAGCCACAAAAGATCACACTCATTCAACAACCATCAAAGCTATTCGCAGCATACCCAGCAATCGTCAAAAAGTAAACAAAAAAATCAGTCGGCCCGCTGGCTTTTAAATTCTTGCGACTCTATTGATCAGTCGCCTGCCAAACCAAATAAAAATGCTATCGGTAAAAAATTCTCATCCGTTGATTTCATCGACACGGCGGGATCGAACTACAGCAATAAAGGTAGGTGAATGTAAAATAACTTGTTTTTTTTTGATAGAAAGAAGTATGTATTTGTTTGAACTGATATCAAATGTCTAATTTAGGATGGAGTATAACATGTTTGCGCCCCGCGCCGCCCCTGCGGCCGCAATCCTTCACGGTGGGCTCCGACGAGAACATAGGCCCGACGCATCCGTATGCACCACACCAACGAAAGTCAAATTCCTATGAAGAAGACGCTCTTATTCTTAAGGTCATCGAAGCCTATTGCACTTCGGCACGCTGTAGAAATGCTGTAAGTTCTGGTGAGTATCTCGTTTCATTCGAATCATACTGGACAGAAAAAATACATTAGGTGTTTTGCGTCTGTGATACTAAAAAATTGGATTCTGTAGTTCTCAAATTTTATGACTGACTGGAGTGCGTGATGCGTGTTGTTCGAGTTATTCCCGATTGCCTTGTGATTTCCTACCTAATGAAGTCTCCAAGTACCTTTTGTGTTTGTCACGAGTATTAACGTTGCACTAATTAATAATTTCCTGAAACTTGTATGCGTATTGGACAAAACAAAACTCAGTTTAATTTGGACAAACGTTTGTTAATTTATACAACAACTGTTATGCTACCCGTTTCCTAACATCTAATACTAGTAAAGGGTTTTACTAACATTGCTGTACATTTTATTATGCAGTACCCAATATACCACTGGAGATATTCGAGGCTACAAGGAGGAGACATGCCAAGTCAAGAAACCGTATTATCAGTTGGTTTTTAGAATGATGTGTAATAACCAACACCCTAAACCAAATATACTCGTAACGCTAGTCATAAAAAGTAGCGCTTGTACCTTTATCTTGTTCGACATTTTGTTGTTGGTGTTGTTAAACGATTGACACTCTTATTTATTTATTTACATACGTCAACACTTACTGTAATCTATAGTATCTACTCTATACATACCTACGTGTTGTTTATCCTAAGTGAGCACAGATTTTTTTATTGCATGGGGTTGCAGCATGCTTTACTAACTTTTCTTACTACTCTATATAGTGATTTACTGTTATACTCATACTTACAAATTATTGTTAAAGGAATATTATTTTATAATTTTTTACGGCGTACCTATTTAGGAAAATCCATTAATGCTAAAATCCAGTACAAAACGGCTTTCTAGTCTAGTTAGAAGTTAAAAATACTCGTATTATGAATCTCAATAAAACTATTTAGTAAATACTAGATACTAGTATATATTATAAGCAATTCATCACATTTTTCTCTTCTTACCACTGGACATTAAAGATAATTATAAAAAATATAATATAAATAGAAATCATAATATTATTAATGCATTTTGTAACCTAATCGACGTAACTAACGAGCACATTGATATGCAACCGATACATTTGGTTCCAACTGTGCTCTGTTGTGCACCCAGCATCTAAGTACATGTATTAACCCAGGTGTATTAATGTGCCACGGTGGTCTGAAACTTTCTATTTTGTTACATGCGGCTGCCTTTATATCGCACCTGCAGTGGACTGCGGTCACTTGTCTCTTGGTAAAGTACAATATCACGCACCCGCTTCTAACATTTTTCACTATAACTACACTAAATTGCCTATCGTCCAAAGAAGTGAGACCCCCGACTACGTAGGCTGCAGCAAGTCTTCGAAAGTGAAGCGTAACAAAAGCTCAGCTGCCGACACTTACCTGTACCGCGGCCCCGAAACGAGGAGGCTGCTCTCGGAACGCAAGTTCCAGATGAACCGTTCTAACCCAAATCTATGGGAATGTTCAGAGGAGCGCAGGCAGAAGCTGTGCGAGGGTCGGGAACGGCGCAGCGGGTCGCACCCGAGCCTCGCGGCGGCGTTGCGCGCGGTCGCTCCCGCCTCCGCGCCCGCGCCCGCGCCCGCCCCGCTCGTCGCTCCCCGCGCCGCACGCTCGACGCGTTCCTCCACTTGGTGCTGCGGATCCTTCGTCAAACAACTCACCAAATCTCACCACTTCGACTGACACAAGTAGTCATTCTCTTTTTCGGTCGTTTTGACCTTGGTCCTCGTGAGGCGTCTCTCATTTAATTAATCCATCATTAAAAGTTACATGAATGTGCGTGAACATTGACCCATTTTTAACATTACCTATTACTAAACGATGACTCATACTAATGACATTTATTTAGGACTTGTGAGAAATTGATTCTAATCGTACCATTATTTTTAATGGATGTGGCTCTGTAATGATTTAACGAAAGCGATATTAAAAAAATGAGCTTAATTCAAATTGGAAATAAGACGGGTCGAACCCTACCGGGTTCTAATTTAGCATAGTAAAAGATACTACATTTTCTAGTCAGAAAAGTATATTTTTGAAAAGTTATCGTCTTATTTTCTTTTGCAGCTTGTTATATATCGCCTTAACACGCGTATATATTACTATAGCGAGTGCAGTATTATTAATATTATTATTAGGTTAGATTTACAAATCAATTTAATTTTATAGGTTTGCTTTTTGATTGTATTATATAGATAATTAAATTTATGGTGCATATTGGATGTAATAATATAAAATGCATGCCTTGAATTGTGTAGAATATTAGGTATTTTTACTAATATGTTGGGAGTAGTCGGTAGTCCCGGTTTTAGGGTGTGACATGGTAGGTGAAGCTTTATAAAAATTGCGTCAGTATCCAAAACGGCCCGCAGTTTCATTTCTCAGGTGAGACTATTTTGGGAGCAGTGGCAGCCGCCCGCCGTTACTATATTTATGATTTAGTGCTATATTGAGCCTTTCGTGCTGTGTAACGTTCCTCACTAGAAAGTGAATCTGTTTACGTAAAAACTAAGTCTAAATATAAACCTATATAAACCTCACCTTAAGATTTTTAGCGCCCGTTAAACGCTTAGCACTGCATCCCATTCGCACGTCGTATAAAATACGAAACATTTTTTCCCAGACCTAATATAAATATAATAAAATTTTGTATGTTCAAAATGTGTCGGAGAATGCTTACGAATATTTTATTATTAAATCCAAGTAATTCCTATCGCACCTTATAAAATGTATAATTGACCTTAGTATACCTACACGTAGGTACTCAAGAGTAGGTGCCTCCTAACCTAATAGAAGCATGAGTAAACATTAGGTGTTGCTGTGGGTAATCAGAGCACCGGCGGGCGGCGCGCCGCGGCGCGGCGTGTTATTCGTTAAATATTGAACGCGAACGCGCCACTGCAACCGTGCAACGTGTATGTAAATACGCGGCCACTAGACTACAGCAGTGCCAACTGCAATGTTGCAAAATACCTAACTCTGTTAATCGTTCTTATGCCCGAATTTGTTGCAATGTAGATAATGCGTACCTATATAATATGGATTGACGCTTTTTATAAATAAAATTAGAAAATTATTTTAAATTTATCGTTATAAATATGCTACATGCGATGTTAAATCTGAGGTGTATAAAAATATTTTTTTACTGTGGCATAATCTACCTGGCAAAACATTTTAAGTATTTTAATCAAGCCTGTACCTAAAGAAGGCAATTATAGCAGCTTAACGAATTTAATATTCATCTATGTATATAATGCTTGTTTATATTATTCAAACATTATGAATCTTACCAATTCTTTAATGTAATGAATTTTAATTTGTTAATATACTCGTTTAATTAAAAAAACTTACCCACTGTTATATAGATAGGTAACTGCTTTCTATAAAACTTTGAAGCCTGATACATCTCCACTTTATTTTACTTGGGCTGCAAACTACTACTTTAAGGGTCCCCGGTCGGTTCTCCATACAAACATAGTTACGCTCTCATTTTAAAACGAGTAGCTAGTTTGCTTTGAAACTTTGTACTTACAATAGGATAAGGTATATCTATGTCTGTAATTAGTTTATGTAGCTTCAGATACCATAGTTAAAAAAATAGAGCGAACTTAAGTTTTGCATACAAAACTCGTTTTTGCTCTATTTCGTTTGTTTTATAAACTGGAGCTATATAAACTAATTACAGACCTAGATATAACTCAAATTCCTGAAATTCGGCCGAGCTTTCTGGGGACTCTAAGAGTCCCCGGCAAGCTCGGCAATAATTCTGACTAATTTTTTTATGACACAATTGTATGCATAAAGTGTTATGACAATTAAAAATATGACATATTATGCGACCAGACCATTTTTTCACTATGGTATCAGAAGCTACATAAACTAATTACAGACCTAGATAAATATACCTTATCTTATTGTAAGTACAAAGTTTCAGAGCAATCTAGCAAGTCGTTTTAAAAAGAGAGCGTAACTACGTTTGTATGGAGAACCGAGCTTGCCGGGGACTCTTAACTAACTTTTAGACAGTAGCATAGATGAGCAAAAATGTTTGGCTTTTAACATGTCCGGATAAGAAGGTCAAACATGTTTGTTACATTTTTGATCTTTTTATTCGTGTTGATACAGGGATAGTGATCAAAAATAAATCATGGGCTTGTAAATATTTTTAACTTGTTTGTAATTTTATGATATTTTGGAGTAACCGGGATGTGATACTTTATAATTAAGTTATCTAACGCATGTCTAATAGTGCCGGAAAACGAAAATACTATATCTTTATAATTAAGTTATCCAACGCATGTCTAATAGTGCCGGAAAACGAAAATACTATATCTTTATAATTAAGTTATCCAACGCATGTCTAATAGTGCCGGAAAACGAAAATACTATATCTTTTCTTTATCACGTAACAAATCCTTGCACTGTAGCCGCATAGATGCTACTCGTGATATATTCGCTAGTTGTTAAGTGTATCCAAATAAATGAACTATTGAGATTTCTGTAACCTCATTTTGCTTGCGCATTGGTCAGTTAAATTGTAGATAAGGTATAAAGCCTGTACACGATAAAACCCGGCCACGCATGATATGGTAAATCTTTAAATGAATGTGCATTTTCAAGCAGCACTTTTTTTGATAATTTGTCATTATCAAACTACATAATAAAATTACGAACAATATAACATTAGGTTGTCTGTGACTTTGAGCTTTATATATTCCACTTTACCAAATTCTCATGTTAAAAACATTTTATTAAGCTTCTGTACCGTTATTTGAAGCCTATATTTTAATATTTGAGAGAGCGATGCAGTTTGTCAGTGACGAGCGGTTCCGGTTCATGATTGTGCTGACATCTACCGGCATGTTTCCACTTTACCAATTTCAGTTTTAACCCCCTCCAACTCCACCAGCGACCGTGGCGTGCGGCCTCGGATTTAGTTCATTGGCGTTCTGTTTGTCTGAACGTTCGGTTCACTACAAAAATTCTTAGAAATTCTTAAATTCTTAGAATTTTTTGTAAGTACTAATTAAAAGTATTTTTTTTTAAACGGTGTTACCGTTCGATTATTAATATAATTTAAATTTAAAACATTTGACGGACAGCTCGGGTTCGTTAACGTGTTTAGAGAAGCTGACACGTGATCGATTCACATCGCGAGCGCAGCGCAGCGGTCGCCGTAAGTAAGCGACTTTTATATTATTTTGTTTACCGTGAATCGATTCGTCTTAAGGCACGGAACAGGCCCTTGAAAAAGTGAAAATGGCAATTTATAGGCCTCCGTGTTAGTGTCCTCCGAAAGGGAGGTTATAACGGTTTCTATTTCAAAATAGAACTGCCTAATTTCAAAGGTCTTAAACAGACGCGCTCTATGACGTCGTAATTTATGCTAAGTAATCACTGTGTGTTTGCGTTTAGTATTTTTAGGCTAAAGTAATTACAGTGTTAATGATAGTGAGATATACCTATGACCTGATATTTTCCGTGCATTTCCACATTTTCTGGTACTGTGCTGCTGTAATAAAAATTATTTTCCTTTGCATTGAAATCGAAATATCACAAAAATAAAGAAATGCCATATTTGGTATTGGCACCATTAAACAGTTACTCTAGTCGCTTCCAAACTAGGGTCCTATCTGCCTTAAAGTCGACGAAGCCCAGCTGTCGCTGGGCTTCTATTTCCGCTCTGAAGAGCGAAAGGTAACTAACAAACCTACATCGAAAACCTCCCTTTTCGATCTTTGTGTCTATAGTCTTTGGAAAGTTTTCTCTTAAGTATTGCCAACTTTGGTTGCACGGTAGTCACGGTACCGTCAGCACCTTTGAATTTTATTTTCAATTAAGGGTTTTGTACCTAACAATAAATACTTAGCTGTTTGGATTGGAAAGTGAAACTCTTGTATGTAAAACTGAGGTATCTCTATCCAGTTTGTGTTGTTATGAATTTTGGTTAATAAGTATTTTTATACATACAAAATGTTGATTTCGTATATATATGTATATGTATAACAGCATACAGGAGGGGCACTATTTTACCCTTTGCTATAACAATAACTCTTGTGAAAAAACTGAGTAACGTAATTGAGGCTGGGAGGTCTGGTGGTTACGGAGCCGCTGCCTGCACAAGGCATACATTCCTGCTGCATAAGCAGAGTAGTACAACGGTGCATTATGTTCTGTTGACTTAGCATACTCTAAGATTTCCCACCTGCGCAAGGTGTGGAGAAATTTACCACCATAACGTAACTTATGTAATGGATATCCGCCAAGCCCTAAATACTACAGCAATTACCCACTGCGCAAGCGGGTATTGCCGAAAAGTTTATTAAAATATGTGCTGATAAGCTATGCTGTGCTATGCTTTAGAATTCAAATAACATACTTAAAATTTCCTGCCTGCGTAAGGCGTGTGAATATTATTATTTAGCCAGCTGAAGACCCGTCGCCTGCGCAAGGCGTGCGAGTTTCATTATCATGAGAAGCTAGTAGATGAAGCAAAATACTATAACACTGGTATAATACAATCAACATGGCTCCAAACGCCAAGACCTTTTATTACCGCCTGCGTAAGGCGTGTAAAAATGATTAGTCATTGGGCGAAAAGCTAATAGTTGGACATTGTTCTGGAACTGTTGTTACTGGGTTTTTAGTAGTTACAGTTACACTAAAACTGTTTAAGCTAGGTATATTAATATCATACAACATGCCTGCGCAAGGCGTGCAATATACATTAGCCTGCTGTGCAAGCGCGTAGCAATTAGTTCAGGAGTTTATTAACCAAATATTGCTACTACAAAGCAAATATGATACAAGTATACATGTTTTTCAATGTGTAAAAATGATTCGCCTCCATGTAAATCTCTGCCTACGCAAGGCATTTGAGAAATTATTTACACTTTCGTTTTGCTGCAAAAACACACCTCACTAATAAACATTAAATTCTCCCGGGGAGACCCTAAGTCTTAATATTATAAGACCCTAAAAAGATAAAATAAGTAACACACTCACTGCCAGCGACCCGCTAGGCGGGTTCCCTTTCGAAGACGCTTTTCGCTACATACTGTTTTTCTCGTGTTATTAGCTACGCTAGCAACGCGTAGTTCGCTCTGGCATTGAGTGGGTTAACTGGCTTTTAGGGCAGTAAGATTAGAAACCACCATAAGCACCATGAACCCCGTTTTTAACAAACCAATCGATTAGGTTAGAAGTGGGTTCAGACGCGGTTCATTCAATCAAGCAAATAATTGTGTAATTCCTATGCCAGGGCCAAGGTCACGATTTTATAAAGTTCATGATACTAATCGTTGAACTAAAATTTTAAAATTTAATTTTGTTTGTCATAACCAGCGGGCCGCCCCGGCGCCACATATGATGCAAGTCATTGCGATTGCAAGTTAATGGGCCACTAGTGCCTGAAGTTGTAAAAATTTTTCATTCATTTTCAGTTTATTCATTCATTAAAAGGTAGAAATACATTACTCTTGACTGGCTCAGGCCAAAAATTCATCATTTAAATGATGGGATTAATCCCATGTGGGTCAAAACATTAAGAGAAAGGTTCCTTCTCTGCATATAATTATAAATGTTTGATACAATGTATCCCACCTGCAAGGGTGCATTGTAAGAAGTTAACTTTAGATTCCCTTAACTTTGCATTGTCTTCAGGAAAGACGTGAACGAGGTAATCAAATTACTATATGTATAAAATGTGTATGACTCTCACATTGCAACTCATCTACTCAGAGTATCAGTCCAAATGAAACAAAGCCATTTTGTTTATCAATCCAGATGAATAACACACGTTAATGATATAAATGTCCTAGATTCCCTAGACAACTTCAGGTTAACAACAGAGCCCTCGCAGGCTCGCACGTTTTTAAGGAATGGGGACAAAGGTCATTTTCTGGAAAACTGATCCAATCCCTTAAGTTAATAAGCTGAAAGAATTTACATACATGTATCAATGGGTTAAAATCCAACAATATAAAAAACGGTCAGTTTGTTTCTAAATATCAAAAGCTAAAAATTACTCAGGAAGCAGTAATAAGGTAATCTCGATGGTTATTACTGTACTAATGCTCATTAATGGTGTCCGGTGAAATTCCTCCCATATTTATTGTTTTTGGTAACAATATTTAAAAACAGTATTAGCTTTGTGAGAATGGTACAAATACATGCGCGAATCAGTAAGCTCACTCAGATAACTATTATTTAAATCATCCTAATATAGAGGCATAGAGGGTTGATAAGATTTAAAGCTAGGTGCCTGCGCCATAGCCCAGGCGGCAGGTTGAATTGGTGCTCAAATCACGTTTGACACTAAGGCACTTCATTTGAAAGCTACATCACTATCTTTCTTTCGTTTCTCTTCAAAAACATAAAAAGAAGAAGGGTGCTTAATGCCAAATGATTGAAGGCTGATCATTTTACACGCGAAGGTCATTGACCTTACCTACCTAACCCGCCAGATAATAACATCAGTTAAATCTATAATCTATATATAAATATATCTTGCTCTTTCTTGAGCTTGCACTACGGGTAGTACAAGTAATCCCGAAATAAGGTGCTGTTGTAGACAAAACGCCCTAGCTTTGTAGCCGTCTTCCGGGTGGCATGGCTGTTATAGGTTGAATTTATGTGAATGCAAATATTTGTTTTGAAACACTACGCAGATCTGTCGTCTATGCACGGGCCAAACCTTGGCTAAACAGAAACGCAAACAGAGTACCTAATGTGTAAAATATCAAACGGCACAAAGAACCAAGCGGAAGAGCAATTCTCTGGACAGAGCTTAGATTCAGTTGTTGTAGCTGGTTAACCGGAATTTACGGGGTTTTTATTACCAATAATACAGCACTTGCTTATGACTTTGATCAGATACGGTCACTACGTGTTTAATCTAAAACCAAAGGCCAAGTTAAGTTATATATGTCGTACGCCCTAATATACTAATATTATATACATCTTGCAGGATGTTACATATTTTCACAAATAGTAATGAGAGGAACATCTTACTGTTATTCTTGCGGTAATACAGCTCTCGGATTAATATTATACTTACCATACCGGCTCTAATTATTGCTCGTGTAATAAAATAAAACCACATAATAGGTTGGTTAGTATGGGCTTAGGCCCTAGAATATTTTGGAATACTCTGTGGAGTTAGGCTTTACCAACATAGCGACTATCATAGAAAAGTTTAGTTTTATACAAAATGTATATACCTATAACAAGGGCATTCACATTATGAATAGCTGAGGCTCAGCTGCTGAGCACTGTACCTACACAACGACAGAGAGTTCATGTTGGGTACCTGGCTGAGGTAACTCCTTCAGATGGGCAACAGAAAGTTGTTACAGCCCTACCGAAATTAACTTGTCAACATAATATCATTCACGATCTAATTGTTATTCAAGATTGTACCATAGCTAGAAAATAATGGTAGCTAATGAGTTAATCCTTTAATTGATTGACCGAAAGCCCTGATCACGTTTACAATGTGGTGACAAGTGCACTTTACATGTTAATTACCTGCCTCAAATACTAAGACTTTTAAAAAGAAACAAGTGAGGCTCGGAGGAATGTATTGAAAACTCGTTTTTGGGTGCCTGTAAAATAAATTGTATCCTGCCTTATCATTACTAATGTCGGGTATTATTACATGGGTAAATGACACTTAAAATTTTCAACAATCAAGGTTTATTTTCCTCGTTGCAAGGTAAATACGTTGAATACAATAATAAATATTGAAAAAGAATACAAACACAAATTATGGCCTGAATACATTTGTGGGATGGATGAAATAAAATATAATAAGGTTGTCAGAAATAATTTTTAATAAACATACTGATATCTATATACATTCAGTTTTTGACAACCCTAATTACCCACCTATAAATAATTAGGTGTAGTAAAATATGTCACTTCACACTTAGCCCATTAGTCTATTTCACATTCATCCATGTACCCGGATTGTTAAGTGCACTTGTACTAGTTGTTTCCACCAGTTTCACTTATGAGTATAAATGAGTCACATAAGTCACATTGGCGTTTTCTGACCACCAGGCGATCACAGACACGTCTCAAATATTAAAATATAGGCTTCAAATAACGGTACAGAAGCTTAATAGCAGCGTTTTACCTTACAATAAAACGCTTATTAAGCGAAATACCTTATTTGAAGCCTATATTTTTAACTTCGCCTGTGGCTACAACACTCAGTTGCAATAAACCACATCACTTTTATTTTATTATGCCCGTTGAGGGTACTTTTGGCACGCTGCATTTTAACCTATACCATGCAATATGCAAATAGCAACATCTACTGTCTTTACAGTTCAATGCCAGTGCATACCAGTGATACCAGTGTATGTCTTTGTTTTATTACACATCGGAATAATAAATGAACTCAACCCTTTGGTAAGTGGTATATTGCAACTTTGTTTTATTATGGTATATTTTGAGACCCAATGAACTAAATCCGAGGCCGCACGCCACGGTCGCTGGTGGAGTTGGAGGGGGTTAAAACTGAAATTGGTAAAGTGGAAACATGCCGGTAGATGTCAGCACAATCATGAACCGGAACCGCTCGTCACTGACAAACTGCATCGCTCTCTCAAATATTAAAATATAGGCTTCAAATAAGGTATTTCGCTTAATAGGCGTTTTATTGTAAGGTAAAACGCTGCTATTATTTTTAATTATATAAGCCAAATCATACCTTATTAAAATATATTTTTAGAATAACTAACATTTTTCTAATTGTATTCATATTTAGATAGTTCTGAGGTGTTTTAACTGGTGAATTCGACTTTTTGACAAAAAACTGCGTCCCATACAAAGACGACTTTCAGTGCTTGGATTAGAAAGTCTTCCTGAGTACCTCAAGTAGAAAAGAGTTTCAGAAAGTTTTTTTTTTGGTAAGATGACATCCTAATGTGCATAAAACAGCTTTTAATAGTATATTTCGATGCTAGTGCGGAAAGTATGTCATTACTTCACGAGTACCGAGATATTTCCGCACGTGTATCGAACTACGTTTTTTAATACAGTTGCGAAAAAATAAGAAAAACAACAAGTAAGGAATAAAAACAATATCGAATGTCGCCTTTGGAAACTTAACATGCTTGCAGTATGAAAACGCACCTCTTCTTTGACAGGCGTTTCGGCAGCTATTCCTACCTCTACCTTCCATAGCTATTCCGTTCCATTCAGACAACTTATTAAGAACGGTTTTACAATATTCAATATAAAAAAATAAACGTGTTATAATGATGAAGAAGTAAGTAATAAAATATGAAATATGTATATTTTTCGTATTCTTACATTAACAGTAGGTTTTTATGTTGATTACGACGTTTAAAGAAAAACTAATATTAACACTCATCAATAAGTAGTCATGAATTGGAACAAGTATAAATTTAAAAATCACGCACACACACACACGCCAATGCAATGTAATATGACTGTATTTTTAATATAATACTATATATACAGATTATTTAAACAAAATAACTGCTTGAATATGTCCATTCGGTACAATATATACCAGTTCATGCGTGGCCGGGTTTTATCGTGTACAGTTTTTAATTATGACCTTTCTAACTTACAAAATGTAAGTTCAATAAGTTTCTTGATTTCTCTCTAATATCCGTATGTTTTATTATTAATGCTTCTAGGTAGGTACATGTTTCATGTAATCTCAAATAGATCAAATAAGGACGTTGTGTTGTCTTTAAATTGAAGTCAGGAATACTTATAATTTACTTTCCCCGTCCCTGGACTAGTATGGTGATTGTGTTTCTAACATGGATATAATGACATGACATGAATGAAAATAACAAAGATTCGAATATCTAAGACATTCGGGAAATGCGATCATCATACTCGTAAGTGTCTTGTTGAATTGTTTTGTAATTGGTGTACTAATGTAATTATGTCTTTTTAGATAAAATGCACACCTTGTATTTTACTCGTAGCGTTGCTTTAAAAATTTGGTGCAAAAAGACATAGGTAAAGTGCGAAACTGTTCTTATTGACTTTATTGGGCTATTCCCACTAGTTACCACCAAGTTGTTACCAGTGGTAAAAACTGAGAATTTTTTTCCCACCTTTTACCACTTAGTTATCACTGGCAAAAGGTGGTTTTTTTTTCCTAGTAGTTACCACCAAAATTTTGTTAAAGATCAAAACTAATAAAAACAGTATAGTATAGTATAAATCTAGAATACTTTAATAAATAATGATATGTCGATTAGTGTTCCAGTAAACTGCCTTAAAGTGATCAAAAATAGTTGGTTTTTGACTGTGTTGTTCGCTCGTTCGTGTAATTATCCAAATTACAATTAATAAGATAAACTTCATCCAAACGTTAATTTCACATTGACTAATTTAGTTTTTGCACTTGTACCGGTAAAACTGTTTTTTATTTTAGGTAATTTTAATCTTTTTCCCCTCACTAGCTCGGAAAGCCGTCTATTATCCTTTAAAACAAGCGGGGAAAAACGCATTTTATCCACTAGTGGGGAAAGTAATTTGACCTTGGATGGAGCGTGTTTAAGTAGCTTGACAGATAACAAAACGAAAAACGCTCATAATAATGGTTCGTTCGATATTAATTATCATTAAATAAATGGTTTGAGAATCTAATAAAAAATACCAAATTTAGCTTTATTTAATAATTTTAAGTCATAAACCTTAAAATTCCATAAGAAACGTTAGATTTTTTATAATGATGTTAAATATAATTCTGAACGCACAAGTTGAGTCGATGCAATTTCAAAACGCATCGTTGACATTTCATACGTCAGAACAGAAATGTCAACATTGTCAACAAAATTTTTACTGTTCTTCTCACCGACTCACGTAAAAATCAGAATTTCTAGTGTTTTCTGTTATAATATCGTAAAAAATTTAGTGATTCCAGTGATGAAGATGATCTAACGCCTGTGGATGTTGCACTTTCCTCGCTATAGTGAGGGGAAAAGTTTTGTGTTACACACGGGTGCAAATGTATTTTACTTCTCGTGTGTTGAAACACTCGCTACGCTCAGGATTCTATTTTAGAACCACTCGCTTCGCTCGTGGTTCAACTATAAAATCCTTTCGCTTGGTCATGTTTCAATTCCACACTCGCGGGTAAAATACAACTTTGCACCCTTGTCTAACAAATAACTATTTTAAGGCACATTACTGAAACACCCACTCGACTTTTAATTATTTGTTAAATTTTATATTAATACAATACTACAATAAAATTTTAGTGGTAACTAATGGAAAAAAAATCCTACCTTTTACCAGTGTTAACTACTGGGGAAAAAATCCCAGTAGTTACCACTGGTAATGAGTAAGAAAAAAATTCCTAGTTACTGAAACCATTATAGGCCAAGCAATAAGAAGAAAATGCTAGGAACACAATTTTTGACTACGTAACTTTGGTTGGCGTAGTTAGGAGATGAACAAAATTATCAAAAGTCCCCGACCGTAACCCTGGTGCCGGGGGGAAGAGGGGGGTTTGAAGGTTAATTTTTTCGGTTTTTCACATGTCTTGGAATCTTTGCGTCTTAGCGACATGACTACTTAAACAAAACGAAAGCTGATTAAATTTGCTAAAGTTTAATTCAGTCAAATTTTTCGATATCTTGAATAGTTTTCGAGATATTCTCTATTGAAAGTTTATTTGGGGCTCTAAATTTTATCTTGATAGTCTACTCTACATCAATGAAGCTACTAGGCCATGTTTGGTATCGTTTTCGTATAAATCGGGAGTGCCTAATTCATTTATGGTATCACATTGACACCGTTCCGAAGTAAAAACATAAACAAATACCTTTTTTTTAACTCCTCTTCACACTTAAACCGCTGAACCGATTTAGTTGAAATTTGGTATAGAAATGTTTTAAGTCCCGAGACAGGACATAAGATAGCTTTTATCTCAAAAATCATACTTTGAAAGTGTGAAATGTGGTGTGAGGGGAATTCAGCTTCTTCGCTGAAGTTGAATTCCTGAGGTTGAAGTCATGTTTGGTATCATTTTCAACTAAATCAAACATGTAGACCATCCCAAATATTATTTAAATCGGTTCAGCGGTTATTGATTCCCCATACAAACTTCCACCCTACTTTATATACCCTCAAAAGTTGATTTTGGTTATAAGAACTATCCTATGTACTGTCCCGGGACTCAAACTATCTCTATACCAAATTTCAACGAAATCTGTTCAGCGGTTTAAGCGTGAAGAGGAGTTAAAAAATAAAGCATTTTTTTAAATTTTGTTTTTACTTGGGAATGGTGTCAATGTTGATACCATAAATGAATTCAGCACCCCCGATTTATAAGAAAACGATACCAAACTCGGCCTGGCAGCTTTACTCCTGTAGACGATCGAGATAAAAATGAGAGCCCTAAATAAACCTTCAAGATATCGAAAAACTTGACTGAATAAAACTTGTAACAAATTAAATCACTTTTCATTTTGTATGAGTGGCCATGTCGCTCAGACGCATAGTTTCCGAGATATAATAACAAACACACAACACAGGACAAACACGAACAACAACAAAGCTACGAAGTCAGAAATTGTGTTCCAAGCATTTCCCTCTATAACTTTTTTTGAGCATTCATTTCCTGGCCTATGATGAAAAAAATCCACCAAAACTAAATATTTTATGTATTTTTTGTCCTGTGTAACTGTTTTATTTATGTGTATTAATTAATTATATAACTGTTCTACCTGTCAACCAATGTTTTAGGCAGTTTGAAAAACTGCAGTTAGTATATTTACCTATTAAGATTCTATTAAATATCGTTAATATGTATACAGTGTTGCATTAAAAATGTTTATCTTACGGCAATTATGCTTATATATGTATTATAGTAACTAATTTATAATTTATTTTTCGAGCAAATTATATGAAATAAACTTTTAGAAAATATAAAACTACAACTTTTCTACCTTAACATATAATATTTAGTACCTCAACAACTTAATATTTCACACATCGGTATTAATTCATTTAGTAGATAACTACATGACTAAGTCAAACTGTCTGATAAATCCGCCTAATTCGGCACTGTTCTACCTACTTGTGCCGACACTACCAGCAGTTATATTGCTGGATAAGTATATGTAATCCATATAATACTTGAAATAACTGATAATTATTATTTTTTGCCAACGCAAGTTATCAAGTAATTATAATTATGAAAAGTAAGTTTACACCGAGTTTAATACACCCCACAAAACTGATGAACACAAATATCACGCTGGGGAACTTTCTATACCTACTACTTGTGTCCATTCCATCCTCTAATAATAAATCACAGATGGTTTAGGACACTTAATTTTACTGCCTTTCTGCCACGAACTTACACGCTGCTGCAAGGTGGGTATTCAATGATTACTTAGACAATAGGCAAAAAGATGAAAGCCTGTATTCCGTTACGTTTCAATTTTGTTTCCAGAATGCGACGACGAGAGCCCATTGACGATTGAAGCTCTAGTGAGGTCGCCGTCCCTGCCTGCACACCCGACTGCGGCGCACGGGTCGCCGAGCTTGTGGGCCGTTGTTATGCGATTACAAAACGACATAAAAACGCTCAAATTGGACGTTAAGAACTTGCAGTTGCAACTGAATGAGGAGAAACAAGAAAGAAATCTTGCCATTGCTGCTTTACAATCTAACAATAATTTAAAAGATGTTAAGGAAAGTAAATGTTAATTAATTAATTAATCCAATGACTGCTTATACCTGTAATAAGTATTATATTAACAATAAATGTATTATTTTATAAGTCAGACTTTTTATTTCATTGATTGTAAAGTACTAATTCGATTTAATTTTTAAACCAGAGGCCAACGAGGGCGAAAAATCGATCCATCTAGGTTTTATTGTTGGTAAGATTCGCTTTTGAGTGTTTTCAAATAAGAAATTCAATAAATATAAAATAATAATATTATTATAATATTGGTGTGTGTGTGAAGTCCCCAACCCGCACTGTGCTAACGGGACCCTATTACTAGACTCTGCTGTCCGCCTGTCTGTCACCAGGCTGTATCTCATGAACCGTGATAGCTGGACAGTTGAAATTTTCACAGATGATATATTTCTGTTGCCGCTATAACAACAAATACTAAAAAGTACGGAACCCTCGGTGCGCGAGTCCGACTCGCACTTGGCCGCTTTTTTTCTTTTTACTGCAGGTATTTTTGTCCCTATAAGAAAGTGTTTGATTTTTATATTTGTAAATTATGTAATACGTTTAATTGTATATCAATATAAAGCGCATTTTAATGCTGCACTAACGATACCTTGTAACCAAAGTATAAATTTTTTTTTAAGGTAACAAAGTTGTCATTATGTTATGAGAGAGCAGGGATGGTAACAAAGTCCACTCCAGGCTATAAATACTAAAAATTAAAAAAAGCTAAGGGTCAAATATTGAGGCTTATTCTGTGCATATCATTTTTAGGGTTCCGTACCTCAAAAGGAAAAACGGAACCCTTATAGGATCACTCGTGCGTCTGTCTGTCTGTCTGTCTCTCTGTCCGTCTGTCTGTCTGTCCGTGTGTCACAGCCTATTTTCTCCGAAACTACTGGACCAATTAAGTTGAAATTTGGTACACATATGTAAGTTTGTGACCCAAAGATGGACATGTAACGTAAACATATTAATTTTAAACACGGGGGCCACTTTTGAGGGTTAAACGAGAAAATTAAAAAATAAAGTTTGTCAAACTATATCGTGTTACATATCAAATGAAAAAGCTCTTTGTGAGAATCTCAAATATATTTTTTTATAATTTTAAAGTAAATAGTTTAGAAGTTATTCAAGAAAATAGGCAAAAAATGACCATTCCCCCCTTTATCTCCGAAACTACTGGGTCAAAAATTTTGAAAAAAATACACAAAATAGATCTTTACCTATAGATCACCAGAAAACCTATTAGAAATGTGCAGTCAAGCGTGAGTCGGACTTAATTACTTAGTTTTTGATCCGACCCCTACGGGTATTTTAAAGACATTTCACATAAAAGATACATTGTTTTAATTGTGTTTAGTACGGAACCCTTGGAACGCGAGTCCGACTCGCACTTGCCGCTTTTTTAGTAGCTAGTCTGTTTTTTTCTTCTTCTTTTAAAATTATGGCTTCAGCCCAGTGGGACTATTTCGCCAGTATCAAGGTATTAAGAGGTTTAAAAACGACAAAAATTGTACGGTTGTACAAGACAGTGTACGGTGATTTGTTAGCTCTTGTAAATCGATAGCTAGACTTTACAAGAAGCACGCGGACTACCGGCCGTTGACTGCAAGATGGTGGTTAAACGCGCTTCAAAATTAATTCTCCATTCACTGCACACTACCACATTAGTTTACTGTATAATAAGCTATCGATATTACACTTTAAACAATATTAATGAGCAAAAAACAAAGTAATTAATCACGATGCTAACTATCAAGATGGCGCTCGAACCGGAAGTCCGTCTGTTTTTTTCATTCCGTAGACTAAAATGACAACCACAAATGTCAAACGTAGAAATAATGTGACTAGCATAAAACAAACAGTGCTGAACTTTGATTTCGGTTTGTGAATAACCGATAAATATTAAATTAATTTTAGATTCAAAATAAACAATAAATAAAATCTACTCGCTACATGATAGGAAATAAACAATAAATAAAATCTACTCACTACTAATATACTCATATATAAAAAAAAATACATTGAAGTATCGCCGACCTGACGCAACGCCATTTTGGTTTACGTCATGGAGACTGTATAAAGGAGCCAAATCTCTATGTATGAAAAGTGTCCATCAAAAAACAGTAATTAGGCGGCGCCACCATACACCGAAATACTACCAAAAACAACCTACGTAATTTGGTCGGGTTATTTGTTGCCTTATATGGTTCATGTTATACTCATGTCCCAGAGCCTAACTAGCGCCACCGGAGAGATTAGGAACTATTATTTAAGCTTAACGCGGTCACTTTTACAACAATTCTGCCATAAGAGATTGCGATCCTTTCTATACCATCCATAGTTTACGTATTCGACTCGTATAGTGATCGGATGTGTTCAGTGCGTTTTCTCTCGTCTTTATCAACAAATATAAGTACCTCCCAATAGTTCGTTTTGGGTTAGTACCGGTTGTAGGACATCACTATTTATAAGACGTAAAAAACTAGCAACACATGAAATGTCATTTTAGTCTACGGAATAAAAAAACAGACTTTAGTGTAAGTTAAAACACATTACGAATATTGAAATTTCAAGATTGTTTCAAATCATAAAAAACCTGCAGTAAAAAGTAGAATGATTCAAAATGCACTTTGAAACGCTAAACATACGAAAATTATTTCTAAAAATGAGCAATATTATGCTTGAGGGAACTCAGCGGTTACAGCGAAAATACAAAAATATAAAATTTAAAAACGTGATAGTTAGTTTAGTTTTTGGTTCTTATGGCATCTGTCCATTGGGACAATTTTGCCAGCATCAAGGTTGTGGGAGCAGAATTTCAGTATCAGAACTTGATCCAGTCCGTGTAGATGCTTGATCGGTTGAAGAATCTAAACTACTATAGGAATAAAAATAGAAAAAATGGACGGCCAGAAAAACCAATAGAAACTATAGAAAGTAATGAGCCAACTGCCAGGATCAGGTTTTTTTTTTTTTTTTTTTTAAAAGAACATTACAGGAAAGTTTGGGAAAACAAACAGGTAAAAACTTTTAAAAGGAGCTAAAGCTTGATATTAAAATCTTTCATAAACTTAGCAAGGACATAAACAAAGGTAGTGTTAACCAAAGTAAGGATATGGTTTATGTTAACAGGACGTTGAATATAGTCAGGAAGAAAATCATAAAAACTGGCATGAGTATTTGGACAGTTGAAGAAGATGTGATCAAGAGTGCCTTCCTCCAGGCCGCATTCACATAATGAATGATCTAGAATATGGATTTTAGCTAGCCAAGCAGGGGAAGTATTGTGGCCAAGTCGAAGACGAATAATAGAGGAGGTAACTGACTTGTGAATCTTATGGTATTTGAAAAACCAAGGTCTGACAAGAATATTCGGTTGGATCCTATAATAGCGATTGCCAGTGGATTTGCTAGTTATCTCCCACTCTTCAGTCCACTGTCTAACGTGATAGAGTTAGACCAAGACAATTCTGCGTCATTTTAAAAGTCAAACTTCTATGAAATTATGACGTATACACACACACGTACACTTGCACTGCGTATACTATCAAAATCGTTGCAGACTTTTCTTGGTCTAACTCTAACCGCGCTCCCGGGCACGCACTTCCATCTCACTCACACTTACGCTCAGTGAGAGTGAGAGAAGAACACGAACTTACTGCACCTTATTATTATATGTTCACAATATTCGATGTAGTAGCGACGAATATCAAGATAAGCGGTAGCATGCACAAAGCTTCACCAGAACAACAACAACAACACAAGCTTGCCAGAATTAGACTTTCTCTACTATCGTATTTATAGTCTCAAATAGAATTCATCAAAATCAACGTGCTAGAAAAATAGAAACTGATTCAAACATGATAAACTTAATTTAAACCTGCGATAATTCGAACCTCTCATAATTCGAAGTTATCACCAGTTCCCTAGATATTTCTCTTGATATTTCGAAAAAAATCAATACATTTTTAAGCACTTGTAATTCGAACAAAAATAATCATCGCTACGGAACAAAACGACGCGTTAATTCGAACTCGTGGCGTCATAAGTCCGCTCCACACTTGCGTTCGCGGCTTCGCGCCGCCCTAAACACTCGACAATTCAAAGTTATCAGATTGCACGAGCATTTGTTATTGTAAAAGCATTACAGGCAATATTTCTGACAAAAAAAAGTTATTGTTCAGTCTCAGCAATGTGCTTTGAAAAGCAAACTTATTATATTACAGCCTACATTCCGAAAGACTAATAATTAATTCACATTATGTATGTACATCTATAGGTATATATGTACCTCTAATCTTTTGATATTGTTAATGAATTAGCAGTTAATAAATAATAATTGATTAACTCAATAATTCGAACTCATATTTTTTCTCAAAGATTTCGAACCATTTGATATTTAAAACTCGATAATTCGTAATATTTTAAAAGTCCCTTGAGTTTTGAATGAACGCGAGTCGACTGTATCTGGCTTTGTGGCTATTGGGCAAGAAAATCTTCATTTGTTTGAATGTCGTTTGCACGTGTTCTCACCGGACCCTTCCATTTCACAACCCGTCATTGATCGAGCTTTCGAAATTAGGGCCGCTTTCATCAGCCTTTTAGGGATCTGTAATTTAAAAGAAATAAAGAGAACCCCCATAGTTGGGAGGGCGGTTTTACCCGTTAGCGTGTTTGTCATTTCCTCCATCGTATGATTCGTATGTGTCATACATACGATGACTTCCGTACGTATCAGATCTAATCCATATCTACTGACCATACTAATATTTTAAATGCGAAAGTCTGTCTGTGTGAGTCCCGGAGAAGGATCCTATGTCCTTCTCCGGGACTCAAACTATCTCTATGCCAAATTTCAACTAAATCGGTTCAGCGGTTTAAGCGTGAAGAGGTAACAGACAGACAGCTCCTTAAGTTAATAATAAATACTAAGTACATACTAATAACCTACGTATTAATAATGATGGTGTGTCAAACACCTCAATCAAATAAGCTCATCCATGCATTCCTAAGGGCTCTTTAATTTCACGCTACTTGTTCTGTTCTAATATGAGCGGTATTATTTTCATTTCTCATAATATATTCAATTTAATTTTGTGTAAGTTTGTAACATACAAAAATTATTAAAAAATAACTCTCATCAGGTACCTATTTTGTAATATATTTTAAACTAGCTTTTGCCCGCGACTTCGTCTGCGTGGAATTAGTAATTTGGGTACCTTAATTCTTAAACAAATCTGCTTTTTAATCCATCCTTTTTTCACCCCCAAATTGGTCCACACTATACATTTCCACCCCATTTTTTACACCCTTAAGGGATGATTTCGGGGATAAAAGTTATTCTATATCCTTTCCCACAGCTCAAACTATCCCCATACCAAGTTTCATCTAAATCGGTTCAGCGGTTATTGATTCCCCATACAAATTTCCACCCCCCTTTTCACCCCCGTGAGGGGTGAGTTCTGGGATAAAAAGTATCCTATGTCCTTCCCCGGGACTCAAACTATCTGTATACCAAATTTCAACTAAATCGGTTCAGCGGTGTAAGCGTGAAGAGGTAACACACAGACAGACAGAGAGACTGTCGCATTTATAATATTAGTATGGATTTCGGATGATCAATGCTTATGTTGAGTAGGTAAGGTACCCGTACTTTTTAGCTTTGCGATCTTACCCGCAAGTCGTTTTTGCGACATTGACCCATTTCCCGAAACTAAACAAAGTTTTCGGTTTCGCCACGCAGCTGCGCGATAAACATCCGAATAAACAACTTCCCTCTTAATGAAAGGCTCTTTATGTTAATTTCTAACGCAAGGGTCATGCAATATATAACTGAAACTATTTTGAACTGTTATGGCGGGTTGTGACGGCCGGCTCGGTTCAGTGGGTGCCTATCGAGGCGAAACGCCATTGCCATTCCCCACGTAAGTGCAAAGCAAGGTACACAGCAGCGTTGACTGGTCAACTAACACTAACGCCTGCAGATTTTTAACGCTCATCTTCTACGGGTCACTGCATGCTATTATAAACTTGGAGGGGAAATATAAAGGGAAACTGTTCACTTAACTGTTAAATGTAGAGAGTTGACATAATATAAAGGGCAAGGCTAAAATATTGTCGTCTTTTTAATATACTTACCTACACGTAGAAGTTTTTAAGAGTTCCCGGTAAGCTCGGTTCTCCATACAAATTTTAAAACAAAAACTCGCTAGATTGTTTTTAAACTTTATACTTACAGTAAGATAAGGTTAAGTTAGGCTAGGTCTGTAATTAGTTTATGTAGCCAAAGAGTATATAACCACTACGTTTTTATGTAGCTTCAAATACCATAGTAAAAATACAGCGAATTTAAGTATTTCATACAAAACTTGTTTGCTTTATTTCATTTGTTTTATTAACTGGAGCTCTAATTGTAATTACATACCTAGATATACCTCATGCCATTATATATGCAAAGTTTCGTTAAAATCTAACACGTAGTTTTAAAATTAGAACGAAACTCCGTTTGTATGGAAAGGTGAAATTCGGCCGAGCTTGCCGGGGACTTAAGTAAAGAAAATAAAGCAGTAGACCAGGAGAAAATTTTATCTATATAGTTAAACTAGCTTTTGCCCCCGACTTCGTATGCGTGGAATTAGTAATTTAGGTAGCTTTTAATTTTATTCAATCTGCATCAGACATATCACATATTAAGCATTGATCATCTGCAATTTAAAATACGTATACATATTACAAGATGAGTTATTTTTTAATGCTTTTTAGGGTTCCGTACCCAAAGGGTAAAGACGGGACCCTATTACTAAGACTCCGCTGTCCGTCTGTCTGTCACCAGACTGTATCTCATGAACCGTGATCCGTGATAGCTAGACAGTTGAAATTTTCACAGACGATGTATTTCTGTTGCCGCTATAACAACAAATACTAAAACGAACGGAACCCTCGGTGCGCGAGTCCGACTCGCACTTGGCCGGTTTTTTACAGATATAATATGTTACAAAGTTACACGAAATTAAATTGAATATAAGAAATGAAAATTATACAGCGCATAGAACAGAACAAGTAGCTTGAAATTAAAGAGGGGATGCATGGATGAGCTTATTTGATTGAGGTGTTTGACACACCATCATCCATACTAATATTATAAATGCGAAAGTCCGTCTGTCTGTCTGTGTGTTACCTCTTCACGCTTAAACCGCTGAACCGATTTAGTTGAAATTTGGCGTAGAGATAGTTTGAGTCCCGGGGAAGGACATACTTTGTCCAGACTTTCTCCAGGCGCTATTCTTACTCTAGCTGGGGTTACTAAGTCCACGCAGACGAAGTCGCGGGCAAAAGCTAGTTATTAATACGTAAGTTATTAGTATGTACTTAGTATTTATTATTAACCTAAGGGGATGTCTGTATGTTACCTCTTCACGCTTAAACCGCTGAACCGATTTAGTTGAAATTTGGATTTTGAGATAGTTTGAGTCCCGGGGAAGGACATAGGTTGTTTTTATACCAGAAGTCATCCTTTAAGGGGGTGAAAAGGAGGGCGGTGGAAGTTTGTATGGGGAATCGATAAAAAGCAGATTGGATAAAAAATAAGCTACTATAACTTCACGCAGACGAAGTCGCGGGCAAAAGCTAGTGTAGTATTTAACCCTTGAAGTGGCAGGAACCGGCTCGCGGACAATTTAAGTAATTTAAATTTGGAATTTGATTAATTCAAATAAAATCGAAATTCCTTCAACTCAAAAGTGACGTTTGCCACTTAAAAGGGTACCTATTTCACCATGTTATCCGTTATATACCTAGCTTCTTTGAAGGCGGACCAAGGGGGCGATTTTTTAATTTCGATCGCTCAATTTCGTCACTCTAATATTAGAGAAATATCGAATCTAATATTAGAGCGATATCGGTGGAAAACGAAATTGCAAATTTTTGAAATACGAGCGATAAAAATTGGGAATCTAGTGGTATTGACCACTCGTTTTCAATTCTATTAGTATAATTTTAATGCCTTTGAACGAAATACACGAAATCGAGTTGTCGAAATTCAAAAATCGGCCTCCTGTACGTAATAACCCTGAACTGAACTATAACGTATAACGTTGGCACAGGATTAAATCTTACTAGGGATGTGCTCCTAGACGAGACCCATTTATGAATAGACCCTATACTAGGTCTAGGTACCAAATACCTCGATAGATAGGAAGAACATACAATAGCCAATTTATGCCGCCAGCCAAAAATATATTTCAACGAATATGGATGTATACCTACTCTACTAAAGACGTTTAAGAGATTCAAATCACAAATAGGTATTATTGTAGGTAATGAGTAGGATACAAATGCTTGTGTACTCAGGTGGATTGATTACGAATATTTTACAAATACAAATACAAAATACAAATGTTTATTTCTTAGAATATGAATTTATATTTTCGAATTTAGTTTCGCATTTGTGTGTATTTGTGTAAGATTATCCCAGATTATCTACTGTATGAGATCATATGTATAGGTACCGAATGGAATTAGTTTGTAAACTAGTTGCGAAGGTGTTGAATGTGACCGTCTGAGTTTATACCCACTAGCACTCGCATCTGCCTGGGATACTATCAGATTTTACTATCGACATCCAAGTTGATCAAAGAAATATAAGGAAATTTTCGATGGGTCGTTGATGATAGCTGCGTTTACCTTAGTTTACCTTACCTACCTACCATTACCTACGTAACCCGGACGTACGGTATGTTACCTTATATTTAGTACTTATCGACGTTTCTGGAATCCGCGCTAATATCATATTTTCATAACACCGGCACGCCGTCTTCGTTTTTATTAAAGCGGGTGTTGGATAAATTTAATAAAACAGCCAAAATGCTATTTAGCTGGGTCTGGGTGCTTAACGAGTGAGGCTTAAAAAAGGCCTTATTTAATTTTGATTAAATCTACAGAATACCACGATGATCTCCAGTAAGCTTCCGTTTAACGGTTCCTTGCTAATTAATAGCTGTATCTAATGGGTGACGCTCACGTTCATTTTCATTTTGATTTATCGTGAGCGTTAAAATCGATCGAAAATTAATTAACTCAAAAATTTCTTGTTGTTTACTGTTGTGTTGTAACCGCGTGTGGCATTATATGTATATAACACATTTCACGTACCGCAATATATTATATTCGATGGCATGTTTTTTGTTGCTTCCTATTTTTAATAATATTTAAGGCCTTTTAGGTCACTGTAAGCCGCAAACTAAACATAATTAAATTAATGAGTCTTCATAACTTGTCTCAGATACAACAAATTAATTCTATCGACATAGACATAAAACAATACCATCTAATAGTATTTTATTTAATTGTCATTTAAGGATCATATTGAAAGCCAAGCTAGCGAAGAAATCCTAAATTAAAGCACGAGCGTAGGTGGTTAAAAAAATTATAATTTTCAGCGTAGCGCGGATTTTCTTTGGGGTTCCGTACCCAAAGGGTAAAAACGGGACCCTATTACTAAGAGTCCGCTGTCCGTCCGTCTGTCTGTCTGTCTGTCCGTCTGTCACCAGGCTGTATATCAAGTGATAGCTAGACAGTTGAAATTTTTAAACATGAAGCATTTCTATTGCCGCTATAACAACAAATACTGAAAGCAGAATAAAATAAATATTTAAGTGGGGCTCCCATACAACAAACGTGATTTTTTTGCCGTTTTTTGCGTAATGATACGGAACCCTTCGTGCGCAAGTCCGACTCGCACTGGTTATTTTTAAGGCACGAGAGGCCATTAACCTTTGCTGCCAAGCAAAAAAACTCAACTCGTAAATTCAAGGAATTCGAGAAAATAATTATTGAAATACAAAATCTGAATTCAGGTTGAGCGCGCTAAATCCATTCTACTAGCTAACACGGAAAATCAATTAACTTAGGCTTTCTGCAAATAAAATAAGAGTTTATAGCGCGCTTATTTAAAAGAGAATAAAGAAAACCTTTCTGATCTGGTGACATGAAAAATATTAACTTACTTATGTAGCTACATACTTATTTCATTATTCACTATACATACTTTGGTTTTATTTGGACCATAAAACTAAAAAGTTCGAAAACAGTACTATTGATTACACAATTTTGATCATTATGTACACAATCACGTACTTAGATAAAACCAATTTCAGGATAAAAATATTTGCAGGTTACATAATAAATAATAATAATTTACACCATCGATTTAGATTAATACGTTAGAGCAAACCTTGAAACATACATAAAAACCTGTACCCGCGACGCAATGACGCAAACAGCCGCAGATTGCCTATACAAGATGGAAAAAAATAATGGACCAGGGAGAAACTGCCTTAAAATCTTAAGTTAGCTCAATTTACTTAAAGGAAACATTATTTTATTTTTAAAAAGAAACAAGACTGCATTCATAGTTTTTTTTCCTTTTGCCTGTCATTAAATATTCTTGAGTACTAAATATTTGATTTTATGGATATTTTGTACGACAGACGAGTGTAAGACCTAATGTTTCTTGGGGAAATGTTATCAAGCCGCACACCATAGGCGTGACGTTCAAACGTTTTCATCATACTTGCTCGAAAAAGATCTAATTTTACGCAGGTGTACTAAAGGACAAAGGCCTATTTATCATTAACATTAACTGTGTGGACACCCTAGCGCCGTCCCATCTAGCCGTCACTTCACTGAAGGCTGGCGGAGCGGCTGAAGCCCTAAAGCGCCGCAAATATGTTGGTCTCTCAAACAACCACATATTTGCGGCGTTTGCGGTAGAGCGACGCCCTTAACCTCTTCCAGGACATTAAAAAAAAACTACTTGAGACCTCGGGTGACCCTAGGGCTGGCTCATTCCTAGGCCAAAGAATAGGCATAGCCATTCAACGGGGTAATGTAGCCAGCCTCATGGGCACCCTTCCGCAGGGGTTAGACCTGGGGGACCTTTCATAGGTGGGTATTTTTTTTCTATATTAGTTTAATATTTAAGCAGTTTTATTTTCAGGTTAGTTTTGTTTTATTTTCTTTAGTTTATAGGTAGTTTTAATGTTTTTTATATTTATTATAATTTAACATATATAACTGTATCTAATAGTAGAATAAAATAGATGGTGTTTATGTTTTGGAATTTTTAGTCGGTTCGATTCCCGGGCGATACATGCTAATTTTAAAAATCTTTGAATGCAGTTTTGTTTCTTTAAAAAAATAAAAGAATGTTTCCTTTAAGTAAAATGAGGTAACTGAAGGTTTTAAGGTACTTTCCCTCCAGGGCCCATAATTTTTTTCCACACTGTATACTAGTCGCTCCTACCTAAGAGAATATATAGGATAGAGGGTTACTGCATAGTCAATTTTGTAGATACGGTAAATTTACTGCCATCTATCGACACACGATTAAAACTATAAATAAAAATGTATAAATAAAAAAAATATATATATACATATACAATCTACAATTAACTCGCCTAAAGGCTCGTTATGATATCTCGGGGCTCGTACCAAATGCCCTTTGCGCACTTGCATCAAAATGTACGATTGTCTATATGGAATTTAATATGCTACGGGCTACGGCGTAGCGCTACGAACCACAATACAACTGACGGAGAAACTTTTTTTTAAATTAAACTGTAATCTATCTTCAAAAAAATCAAATCTCGGATATGGTCGAGCCAAGTATAATTATTGTTACAATGTAAGTACCTATCATTTTGTTGTGCTCTGTACCTACAAATATGGTTTAGCCCTTCTTCTCTTCTGATGCCACGCAAGGAATAACCGCCAAATAAAAGAGGCAATAATACAGACAGATTTGATTTTCGTATTTCTCAAAAATACGTTTATTTATATTGGTCTTTATACATTGCTGCTCATTTTTGGCTGAAAGTATATAATAACTAACTTAGATAACATTTTTTTTATAGAAAATTTGCATGTCATGCGACTGAATACTGTACACCATATTTTAACAAAACACCTGTATTTTAGTATTAAGTATTCTTGCAAATAAAGAATCTTTATCTTTACCGTATATATTACTTTCATTCATGGATTAACATTAAAACTATGGAAATTGTTTATGACCGTTCTTAATATAACTAAATCAATAGATTTTTAAGGTCACGTTCAAGAGTCGACATCTTAAAGCTTCAAAATCGTTGATCAATTTTACTCCACGAATCAAAGTATTTATCTCCTATCTACGGTATTTAACGTACGAGTACAACAATGAATATCGATCAATATTTCTAAACATCTTAACATTTACACACTTACCAAACTTCACGACCATTTAAATAGGCCAGGAAGCTAATTAGGTAACTCAAAGGCTCGGAACATTAATAAATTCGGTTATTTGTCTTGTTCGACTAGGGTCATAAAGAAGCGTAATGTCGGTATTTAGGAGACGTGTTTGCTGGCGGTTTCCGGTTGAAAGTTCTGGAAGCGGTATCGCTCGCGCCACTTGCCGACCTGGTTGCGGATGCGGCTGACGTCGGCAGCGTATGTGCGGCAGCAGCCGCCGACGTACCGCGCGCCGAGGTCCAGCCACTCTTGGATGAACACTTCCACGGCTTCGCATTTGTCGCGGTCGATCCAGCTGCGGGAAAAAGGGGCTAACATGATACGATACCGCATTTTAAATTCACTTTACAAGTAGACAGATATGCGGCCTGTAACTTGATCTATAAATATTCAAGTGTTGACATTTTTTGTTATTAGTAGAAATTAACAAATAGATAGATAGCATACTCTTTATTTTCCATACGCGGGTCAAAATATTTTCGATGTCTTGTTTTTTGTCCCCAAAAAATGTGACCACTCCGTCACCTCTTTGTATGAGAAGAAATTTAGTTTTTAATTTTTCTCATGCAAAATATAATCTACAGCTATAAAGGCATGCGATAGCACTCGGCTTTTTTTTTATTTGATAGAAGACGGAAGTACAAGCTTGGCAGACTGGTCTGAAACAAGACAACGAAAAGAATTTAGACCCACTCCCCAAACCTGAACATCGAATAATCATTAGGAATTTGTAATTAGATTCTCTTTATTTAATATGTGAAGTTTAATTCAATAACTTTTAACTCATAGTTGTTATGTACAATTGACGTAGTTGCAGAATTTATGGATACTAGATATTATAGTTTAACCAGTCATAAGCGTTAGATTGTAAACCTGAAGAACCCTAACCACGCATGTAGGCACCAACTTAATACGTAAGTGTTGAGCACTTGAATGGAATATGTTCCCAGTCAGCTTGAAACGTGATCTATCACTATTAAGACGTTCGCTCAGTTGATAAGGAGTACCTAAACGCTTTTATAATAGATCTTTGTTTTACAGCCAGTCTCTTTTAAAATACTTTAATTTTATTAGACTTAGTTACCTAAATACAAAATTCATTTATTGGAAATTTAACAAATTAATTATAAAAATAAGCTAAAATTAACTAAACTAAAACTACTATAAAACTAAAAATCTAAATCTAAAATGGGCCCCCGTGGCATAGTGCCGAGGATGCTGGCAGCATTTCCTCGCTGGTTTGGTATGCTCAAGCGTTGGGTGAGGAAGCTGCCAGCTCTCTTATCCCCAGTCCCATCCACCAGCCGTTTCGCCAATTGCCGGTACTTATACTTAGTACTTATACATTGAGCTAGTGCGGTATTATTATAAACGGATATACGGAATTAGAAAGAGTAACCTGACTGCAGTGTGAAGATATACATTTTGTTTGAGGAGTACTTACTCCCCAGTCCTCCTCAGTCCTTATTAATTTAATGTAAAAATTTGATTGAAAGAATATATTAGGAATACACGAAAATGAAAGTAACTTTAAGCTATAAAATGTGTGAAATTTATGATAAGGACATGTCCCTCGACAACTGTTAGTTTATTCTTTCTTATACTTACTGGGTGCGAGTATAGTTAATTTAGCAAAGTTTGGCGAAAATTATTTTCGATTTGTAGGTCCCGAATACAGCCAGATATCTCGTAAATGCACGTTGACGGCGGCGAGGGCTTGCAATTATCCGTGAAGCTATCGACAAAGCTAATATAAATAAAATAAACCGTAGGTGTATCTACAGAGCTGACAACGCGGAAAACCTCACACGCTACGATATTCGCATAACATAAGATATATTCTGTAGGTACCTTGTAAACATTGTAGTGGAAATGGGAAAAAAATCCAAAATCTTAAGATAACGCTTATTACGGAAGATAAAAGTCAATGAAATCTTAACAATAGTTCCTATCCGTACACATTGCTCGTATAAGGTCAAATGGCCGATGGCTGAGACCCCAGAGTAATAGTTTTATCAAACTGCGAAATCTTACCCGATCTCGGGGTTGTATTTTTCGCCTGAATTGGGGTAAACGATAAGTGGAATCGGCGCGTGTGGTCGATCGTCGTTGAAACCTTTCATGAGATTTTTCACGTAGGACGGTGCGCAGCAGTTCACTCCCACGGCCACCAGCTGGTCAGGGTTCGTTTCCCAACACTTCTTTGCCACTTTTTGGAAACTTTCGCCGTGAGCTATGCTTTGGTTGTCCTGTAAGTTAAAATAAAAAGAATAAAACATGTACCTATTAGACTTATGCTCATGTAATTCATTGATCCAGAAGAAAATTGCTTTGTAAGGTCTAATTAAGCATTTAAGATACCAATTTTAGGAGAAATCATAGGCATTGAAAGTTAGTAGGGTAGTACAGATGTAGTGCATAATCCTTTACCATGGTATTTTCTCGGAAACGTTCGCAGGTATTTGTCATGCTACTTCAGTCAACCTCAGTACTTTTTATATTGAGACTGACTGAAATTAGCATGCCACGTTCGTAGTTCGTACGTTTCCGTGACAATACGATGGTAATAGTAGACTGTTAACCAAGGGTGACCAAGGGTTGAAATATTTCACCCGAGTTCAACACTACTTTTCATTTCGAATGCGAGGAAAGTAAAATACATGTGTATTAAAAAAAGACCGACCAAGTGCGAGTCGGACTCGCGCACCGAGGGTTCCGTACTTTTTAGTATTTGTTGTTATAGCGGCAACAGAAATACATATTCTGTGAAAATTTCAACTGTCTAGCTATCACGGTCCATGAGATACAGCCTGGTGACAGACAGACGGACAGCGGAGTCTTAGTAATAGGGTCCCGTTTTTACCCTTTAGGTACGGAACCCTAAAAACATGACTAAGTACCTTTAAACTTTTATAGTAAGTATTTTAATTAACAATATAGGTAAAAGTATCGTTATTTATGAAATGGGGAGTTAAATATCAGAATGGAAATTGTAGAATAAATCCATTAAAAACCAAATTATAATTATTTATCGTTAAAAAAAACGTACTTGGAAAGTAAAATCGCAACACTGCACACTTTTTAGAACAGCAATGGCTCTGACATCTGTACTAAGGGGTAACTTATTTAGGTGTAAAACGTGTCTTTTGGAATAAAATACGAGTATATCCAATTGTTTTGCAGAATTTCCAATCGCCTGCCGATTTAATAGCTTGTCTTGAAATCTGTTACAAAACAACAACCGAAGCGAGCAAGATTTAAACTAGGCCAAAGCTGCGATAGCGTTTCAAATAAAGCAGGTTGACAACTTTCTCGAGTCAATTGCCAAATTTTGATGCAAAGTTGTGGCCGTTCAAACTGGAAATGCTGGAATGTTTTTTTTATCCTTTTCTTGGTAAATAAAAAAAAATCGTGATTAGCCTCGCTTGCGCCTGATAGAGCAAAACAATGTCTTAGAAAAAAAATGCAAAAAAGGGGGTGTAAAATTATGTAGGTTATCTTGTACGCATTGCCAAGAAAATGGTTGCATTTTCTTTCTACCCCTACCCTACACCGTGTTTTTATTGAATTCCGGTAACTTCGAGGTATGGTATTGGTAAGTACGTTTAAGGAAACTAAATGGCAGTTAATCTAAAAAAAAATATATAAAAAGTAAATAAATGTTGCATATAGAGTCTGTTCGGAAAGAGAAGAGTCCTGGAATGTATTGGGCCCCATACATTCCACGACTCTTCTCTTTCCGAACAGACTTTAGCGTTGTTGTAACACGGGCATTATTATTTAACGTAACCAAACAAGTTAAGGCTGTGACATATCAATGTCATTTCGAACATCAATTGTCGGAGATAGTAGTTACGTTTAGTAGCAATTGTATAAACTCGTACTAAACACTAATCAATATGTAAGCAGGCCCTAAGGCAAGTGTACACGCTCGTAGGAGCCTAATCAGTTAAAAAAAAATATTTATTATCTCCGAAATGGAGTTAATTAGAAAGTAACTTAATTTAAGCTTAGGAATGCACCCTTGAAATTAACGGAAATCAAAAGAAACACGGTGTATAAGGCTGGTCTACCAGTCTACCTTTTTTTTATAACCAAGTGGTTATCAAGTGATATTAATTAGCAGTTCATCAAAATCGATATCTTTAGCAATAATGTTAGTATAGTTACAACCTGCTAACTGACGTTTATTTTGCTACACTCTGTCTTCACAAGAACGTACTTTGTCTCGCTATAACTTTTGCCTATTAAGTTTATCCTAGGTTAACTAGGTTTACTTATTTTGTGTTGTGGTTGCATTGCACTGCTTTAGCTTTGTTTTATTTGACGTAAAACATTTATTTTGTGTGAAATAAAACGTGCTTATATAACAGCAAAGAGGTGTACTTTTGAAACAAATTGATACTCGTAATAGGCTTGATGACAAATTTTTATTAATGGTATCAATCGATCTTTGTTTTTGGGATCAAATGTCTATATGGGACCATGGGCACTAAAGCAATACAAAAGTCAGATATGATAGTCAAAGTCCGACAGTCGTACTTCACTCGCGAAACGCTCCTAACAAAACGATAAGTGAACGTGACGTCAAGGTCACTAAGAGCTAAGAGCCCATCTTGAAGGTATGGAAAATAAGTAAAATTGCAATTTTGTCGGTGAAATATTGCGTGTATGCATATAGTTGCTATACAATCTGTTTTTGGAGAAAATGCAAGTAATCGAATGGTATCTTTACTTTATTCCTTTTAGGAGGTTAAAGAAAACTTTAAATTTTGAAACTTTTAGATCCTGTATTTCTTTGTCATTTCCATATATTATTTTAATAAGTATCCCCATTATTGTGATAAATTGCTCATTTGCTATCTATTTTACTAGATTGTGTTATAAAATTCAACATGTGTCATCATCCCTATTACAAGGAAGTGTATATCATAGGAGTAATAAATAGAAGTGGTTTAAAAGATGAAATTCACCCGAATAAGAATTTATTTAAAAGGTACAATAAACCGAAGTTCCATTCCTGCCTTCCCGAAATAGTAGTGGAAAGTGGAAAGCAGCACTTAAAAATAATTTGACGAATCGGTGAAATAACAAACGGATTATAGATCGTGAACTGAATTTAAAGGTAAACATACCTACTAAAGTTGGATCAGTAAGATAGCTTTACGCAATTAAAACGAGTGTCCTATCTTCGAGTACAATACAAAAGTTTTGTTCATTGTCAAACAAAGCAACATGTGAACAAAAAACTGGGTGCTTAGCCAATATGCCAATCGTTAACGCTCCGTAGTCATCTCTCTATCAATCTTCCATATTAATATTGGCTAGGCGCCTTGATTATTAAAATCGATATTAATAACTAGTTTTCCAATTCAGCTTTACTTGTGTCGTGTAGCAAGAGCATTTTGCTAATATGTACCTTTTCGTCCATTAACTACCTATAGCTCCATCTACATAATTACGTCCATTTATTCATTCCACTTTAACGATTATTACCATTCTCATATAGTTTCGTTCATGTCGAACATGTAACTTGCAAAAAAAAGGTACCTTGCAACTGAAGGCCAGCCAAGCTTTCATATGGGGGTATTCGCGGAGCAGCTCGCAAAGCATTTCAGCCTCCTCTTGGCACGGGATAGTCTCAAGCGCAAGCAGATCGACTCCTGCGTCTACGAGCGCCTGAATGCGTGGTCGGTGCCATTCGCGCATCGTCTGTTAAATACAAATATATTTATGGATTATTGTCATTAGGCTGTAGTCTCTGTAGTAGAGAGTTAAAAGCTCTATTAATTTAATAAATTATAACCATTATAAGTAGTCGCACTTGGCGCTGCAGCACTACAGATTTTCGCGCTCATCGTGCAATATATGCTACAGCATACGCCATTTTCTGACACCGCGCGTTAGTTAAAATAACATATAAAGTAAATAGGTACATAAAAAAACTGGCGTTTCCTTTATAATTGCATACATATATTAACGAGTGATAAACTGTGTCCACCCTGTCCGAAAATGCTATCAATTTTGTTTCGTTTGTGATACGTTTGGTCAAAGATAGATATAACTACGTAATAGATGGATACAGTCTAAGGAAAAAACGTGCCTTGAAAGTCAAGAAAATTTGATTCTCGTTCAGAGGGCGCTACTAGCTTTGGCCTACTGTCGTATAGATGGCGTTGACGGTTTCGTTTGTTATTTAACAATTGTAACGCATATCAGTGAAAGAACATGGGTCAAAATCATAAAAATAATTAATGCAAATAAAAAAAATCATTTATTCATATTAAAATACATTTTATCGTATTTTTATGAATCTTCATTTTTAGTTTTAAAGTGTTTCGACAGATGGCAGTGAATTTACTGGGGTTACAAATTTACTATGACAGTACCGTTCTAGTATAAGTTACTCCATGGTTTGGTTATGGTTGATAACTGGTCGGTAGTACATTTATTAAATAGGGTATTTGACTGTATTAAAAATAAATTATTTTACATCATGCATGAAATAAAGTACCAGAAGATTAATAGAGGAACGTAGACAGCTGTTATTTTTAGACACAATTTTGTATTTTAAAACCCGTATAAAACTATAAGGAGTAGGTAATTTGTTGTCATTTCATATAAATTCCGTAGTAGAAAATTCGCTTTGACAGTTCGAAAAAGAAACTGATTTGACTAGTAGTCAAACACCCTATTCAAAGATTGATATAACTCCGTAATAGATGGATACAGTCTAAGGAAAAAACGTGCCTCGAAAATTACGAAAATTTGATTCTCGATCAGATGGCGCCACTAGTTTTGGCCTACACTCGTATAGAGGGCGTTGACTGTTTCGTTTGTTATTTATAATTTTAACGCATACCAGTGAAAGAACATGGGTCAAAATCATATAAAAATAATTAATGCAAATAAAAAAATAATTTATCCATATTTAAATACATTTTATCGTATTTTTATAAATATTTATTTTTAGTTTTAAAGTGTGTCGACAGATGGCAGTGAATTTACTGGGGTTACAAAATTTACTATGACAGTACCGCTCTAGTATAAGTTACTCTATGACCCTATTATACATGTCCGAATATTTAATGGGACATAAAAATAAAATATCCAGGAGACTGAGCTTTGGTCGGAAAACATATAAAAACTAAAAAATGCGCATTTTCCCAGGGATAAGATAAGATTTTTCGCCCCGAAAACCATATAGCAAATTTCATCGAAATCGTTTATATATGTATATACACGAATTGCTCGTTTAAAGGTATAAGATTAAAGTTGTAAATATTTTCGCTACATGATGTTTGTTACTTTACTGATGTTCATTTGTCCTCTATCTTGGTACCTATCGTTAATGAACTGTCCGCCCCAGTCAAATGACGGTCCGGTTCAAAAAAAGAGAGAAATGGTGAGGGACTTTTTCATATTGCCGATGTAAATTTTAATTTGCCGGCAACTTTACGGCCCTCTTTACGATTTAGCTGACGCTTTCAACCTTTATTAGGCAATGCATTCATGGCTAGGGGGGGTTCAGTAGAAAGGATCTCAAGAATCTCCACTTTTGTTGACAATAAAATTTAAGCTTGTCCCGGATTATTCGGAATGTATATGAAGTAAAAAGTAGTTTGCGCAGATAAAAATAATGTTACGAGTATGCTCCGTACATATGTACCTACATCACATATATGTTTCCATCCACAGAACAAAGGAATTCCTGTCGTGGCATTAATACTACACACCTATACATACTTGTACTATTCAAACTGAGCGGCATTTGAACTTTTAAAATAAGATGTTGATTTGATACTTCTTGCAATGCGCCTCTCTCCAATACACAGGCGCGAGCCTTGTTCATAACAATATTTATTCATGTTGAATCCTGAAATTTTACTTCGTAACTTAATACTACAATAAAAATACTTATTTAGAGTTTACAACATAGGCGGCGAGCTTCACATTTAACATTTAATTTATTCGAAAGCTTTTTCCGATTTCTGACGCCCTAAAAGCATTCTATGACGCAGTAGATGCTGAAAATGGCGATGCACTAATGAGCTCCTATTGCGGTGAAGTTCGTCTATTATTAATAGTTGACCTATAGCAATATCGGCGCTAGGTTATTTTTACCTCCACTTCTGTTGTATCCGCGTAGCTGCCGTCGTACTCGGAGCCATCGTGTAAATGGGCCCCGTAAGGACCGACGGACCCCACTACCAGCGGTACGTGATCTAAATCAACAAGTACTCATTAACGGCATGACATAGCATTAACAAAGCGCAATAAGTGTCAACAGCTCGCTCTATTTCATCGCTGAGCTGTTATTCCTACGTCGGGCCGAACTCAGGTGAACGCTCATCTGAGACGACCAGTATGTGTGATATCCGATTGTGCATAGGAGTTAAGGAACCCGATGTCATAATAATTACTGGACACCCAAGGCAAAAGTTCGACATCATTCAGCAAGCGAATAGAATACATGAAAACTTGGCACTAAATACCCTAATCCCATGACCCTCTGCAAACTGTAATTAAGGCATGCTTGCATCCGTCCTTTATGGAAGTTTGTCTCGTAAAACCTTTGTTTTGAGTAAAACTCTTGCAATTTAATTGCCATCATGTTTTTGTGACAGACACGGGAATGTCGGGAGTGATAAATCATTTCTAGCCCCGTATTTTCCTTCGTAGGTAATTACAACTCCTGAAACAATTACAAATTGTTCGCTGTTACTTTGTTTACTTTATTTTTCAAGTTTAAACATATTTTTCTTTCATTCGTGGATCCCATTTTTACGAGGACACTTTTCCTTGTTGCTTCTATAAATATGTATAGGTGTGCCTATCTACCCTAATATTTTCAGTTCTCATAATGCGCCATTTAGTAAGCGCCTCAAGACACTACGTTTCATTTACGCTATGGCGCAGCAGATGCCATCATGTGCGCACTGATAGGGATTATAATAAAAGAAACCTAACCTTATACGTGGTGGTGTTTAAGAAAACAAGTTATGCTCACTTAGATGGCCACAGTATTATTCTTACCATTTTGCAAGAAGTTTTGGAATTCCTCGAGATAGAGTTTGCGGGCGCGTTTAGCGAGCTCAACGGCGCGCTCTATCAGCGCGTACGCCTGTTCCTCGTTAACGCCCAAATGCTCTACGAAACCGCCTACTGATGCCTGGTACGTGTTTGTGATGATCAGATCCGCTCCAGCTGAAAAGAAATCATCATCATCATCTTGAGTATTTATCCGCTCAACACCCTTTTCCCTCGCCTATTATCATCCGTTTTTTATTCTGTTTGTGTTAAAAATTAGTGGACACTCGGGTCGGGTGACACTAGGGCGGCCAGCGAGTGTCCCTGTTAAACAAATCAAATATACAAACGTATGCGAATGGCCTCAGTGAACGCTGGAAGCTGGACGCTCTACGAGTATGGTGCACGCGCCGCAGAACGCTTACCACACCACTGAGGCCGTAACCGGGCGGCCAAGGTGACAATCGCTTGCGCTTCGCCATCAAATCGCTTTGTGTCTCTCTATCACTCTTCTATATAAGTGTGACAGTGCGTTTCGTTCGCTACGGAGCGTTAGCGATTGGCACGTTGTCTACGGGGCCTGACGAGTCAATTTAAGGAAGGCCTTTTACGCAAGATTGTTGGAATTGGATTCTATGAATGCATTGCGCCATTGCATGACTGATATATATTGGCAGGTTAGTTAATATTCTTTACAGTACATATGGTGCTACTTTACCGCACTAGTGCGATAATTAGCACATTACGGGACTATGTCGAAAATTTAAAGGGCCATATGTACTGTAAAATTTTGTACGATACAAGTGCGAATAGGTAATTCGCAACTCGTGTCGATTTAAAACATTCACTTCAGTCGTGTTTTAAAGTTTTAAGTTATCGCCACATTTTGCGAATTTCCTATTTTTCGCACTTGTATCGTAATATACTATGACTTGAATTCGATGTCAGGTGTCATTACGTAATGTTGTGTTATAGTATACCTATATATATAGTAAAATAAATTCGTACGTCGGACTATCATTTTAAGTTGGTAGCAGAGCTTGTAAACAAAGAATAAGCGGCAACATACGTACAAGTAATTAAGTGGTAAAATGAATAACACTGATAAAATAATACTACCCATTTTCGATTACAGCACCGATTACGCAAAATGTTTTGTCTACCTATTTGTCAAAGTTAGTACATACCTACCTATGGAAAACTAAAATAACACATTATGTTTTCATATGATTAAGTATCGTATGATTGCTTAATTTTGATATCAGTTAAATTTGTTGCAAAAATGTCATTTTAATTAATTACAACATTAAAAAAAATACTGATTACTTAATGCACTAAGAACAACTTTGTTTGCCACATCTTCAACTGCCAACAAGATTGATGCCTCTCTCTCGTTTCTCAGATTATTTCCTAAGGCCCGATTTGGAAAATCTCGCATCTCTCATGTGACAGAGATCAATTCCCATTGACCTCAGGCTAAGTGGGTGCCTCGAATGATACAGTTCAGCCTCTACCTTACCTTTATTCTCGATATGGTTCTGAACTACACAAAAAAATAAAAACTGCTCGCTTTAAAAGAAAATATCCACATAAAGTGAACTGTTCTCATTGCTCTTGACTGTAGTTTAAATACCATATATCATGAATGTTCTTACCATATCTTAATTAAAATAAATGAAACCCGATATTAATCTTGTGCGAATACACAAGCCTCCTGTCTAAAATAATCATACCGTATAAGTTTATATTAGTAAACTAACACGATAAATATTAAACTTATGCGAACTGTTAGTATTAACTGTGAGCAGGGTGCGGCTAAAAGGCATAAACAGTTAAGTTAATATTATTAAAACTTAGTAACGCTTCAAGAGGCTCAGTAGTTGAGCAATAAGGAACTTATCGGCAAAAGGAACTCATGCCTGCTAGAAAATAATTATGTAAATAGAAGACGGCGCACGGCTTCCGAATGAAAACGTATTAGACAGACAAGGTGATTAATGGCAGCTACGGCCTGTAGCCGGGCTCACTGCGCGGCGCGGCCGCGGCTGCGGGCTGTGTTGCGCCGACTTATAGCTAAGTTTGGCCTCTTGCCTTTTCCCTCCTGTCTACTCTACACTATGCAAATGCGGGGCAGTTAGCGAATGTGGGAGAAACAGCGGCAAATCTTGGCAACTGTAACCAGCGTCAATCATAATAATCATTTGGAAACAGCTGGATATTACAACGTAAAGTGAGCTATAAGAAAGCCGTAGCCAAATAACAGTACTGCGCTTTATGTCGCATGTTTTAGCACTTGAATTTATAATAGGTAAATTGATAGGTCTCTTAAATAACTACAGAACTCCTAAAAGTCGAGAAGTTATGTTGGTAAACAGTAAAAATACATCCACATAAAATGTTGAAATGAAAATTCTGGCATAAACTCTTAAAATTTCACAAAATAAGGACCCATTTCATGTCTTTTCATAATGATCACTACTATAGCAGGCAGCAAAGCGAGGCAGTAGGCTGTCTCCCTCTGGGGAGTTATTTGCATGGAGACACTTTTCAGCTTCTCCTTATGAAAAGAAACGGTCCGTTTTGTGGCGAAGAAAAGCGCTTTCAGAGGACGATGACACGACGCGAGGTCGCACTCTCGCTGTTGGATACAAGAAATGACGAGCTGAAAGCGACCTAACGTGTAATTCGTCAAAACACGCATATGTACGTGAAAGCTTACTTGTTTGCGGGCTGTGTGCGGCACAGAAATTCATTTAAACTTTGCCTTGGAATGTAGATCAACGCAATTACTTTCCAGTTCAAAGGGGTTAGTTGTGCCTGGCAGTGTCACGTTAAGGTATTGATACGTGATGTCATCGGGTTTGACGATATCGGTGCGAATACTACCTACCTACGTAGGGATTCTGCAATTTGGGCCTTTGTACTTTGAAGTCTTTTACTCCCAATCGACATTCTGATACGTGTTCCTACCATGTATCTGTCTAGATTGAGTTTGTAACATGGATTTTCAAGTTTTATTAAAACTTACGATTAGCTGAAGAGGAAAGTTTTTAGCTTATCTTAGTAAAGTTTGTAGCTGAATAAAAAACACTCACTTATCTAGCTTAATTATTCTGATTACGAAGTGTTTTAATAACTAATAGATAATACCTACTTAGTTTATATACTAGGTATCGGAAATAAAGACCTATAGGTACCTACGTGTAAATATCTACGGTCTACCGTCAATTTTTACTCAAGAAATCGTGGACAAAAAATATACATAAGCATTCGCGGTTTAGGTACTTACCTATAAAGAAAATAGTACAATAGGTACCTAGCTCAAATTGCAATAGTTCTTAAAAAAATTATGAGATGGAAACATACGGTGCAAGATTTTCCTATTCACTGTCCGTGGAAATTCTTTCACAGGTTTCCTAGTGATAATTTCATCTGCCACAAAAAGTTTAGTTCAGTAATCTTAGTTTATGTGAATGTTACATAATGAAAGGCATTAAAACACGAGTGTGGGTTTATCATTCCATTCCTTTGTTATTCAGAGATGTTCCAAATTTTAATGTCATTATTAAATTGATATCGAATTTATTATACTTATTACGAAATAATAACATTTACACGGATAATAAATTTGTTCTAACAAAACAGTTTATCTTTATGTGGCCGCATTTTGCGGTTTTTGAACGCATCGTAGAGGGTTTATGTAGAGAGTTTAATGGTGTATGATATATGTGTAGATACGTATAATGTCAGAAAGCTTATTTCAGTGATTGCGAGCTTGGTATATAGCGGTAAAGTTTCCTTCATTTTTAATTGTCCAGAATTTACTTCATTTTTAAACGAAACATGTCAAAATATTTTACATGTTAGAAGAAACATGTTAGAATTGTCTATTGCGCATTTGTTAGAAGCCATCTCCAGTACGCCTCTCAGGTTTGGAACCCTTGTTATGACACCTATATTTCAAAAATAGAAAGAATTCAAAAAAGATTATTCGTTCTCTGTGATTTAAATTCAAAATTCCAAAACAAAGTTATAAACAGCATTGTGCCAAACTTCATCTGCTACCTCTGCTAACTCTCTACATCCAGCGTAATCTATCCGACGTAATTTATATTATGAAAATTGCTCAAAACCATGTGGACTGTCCTGATCTACTAGCCGACTTGAAGTTCGCAGTCCGCTCACGCATATCCTCTCGCACCAAAAAAACCTTCCATATTCCCTTCGTTCATATTAATTACAGGAAAAACTCCTTTCTTCTAAGAGCTGGTAGGTCTTTCAATCAGCTTTGCCAACATCATGGTCTCATCGATCTGTTCTGCGATAGCTTTAGTTCGATACGTAAACTAATGATTCAAGACTTTTCCCACTGTTAACAGTATCTCTATTCTCAAGTTTGGGAACAAATCAAATTATTTTATTAAATATTTTGATTTGTGTTTTTTAAGTAGTCACACTACTATATATGTATAAATTAAAAACTGTAATAGATGTCATATATTAAAGAAAAAGTGACGAAGCCCTCCAGTGGTGAAGGCCGGATTCGAACCGGCGTCTTTAGCTATCGCGGCTAACGCCATGAACCCCTAGGCCACCCCGCCACGGCGGTGCCCGTCCGAAATTCTTGACTATATGCCATCTTAGTAAGACTAGGCGTCTTTAAGACGCCTAGTTCACGGCGTTAGCCGCGATAGCTAAAGACGCCGGTTCGAATCCGGCCTTCACGACTGGAGGGCTTCGTCACTTTTTCCTTAATATATGACATCTATTACAGTTTTTAGTATCTCTATCCTGTTCTTTTTTTCTCTCTTTTGTTCTTCTTGTTCACTGTTTAAAGTTTAAACAGTGAACAAGAAGAACAAAAGCTTAAACTTTAAACCAATTCTCGTCTAGTAAGATAAGTAAAGTATATTTATAAGTAAGTAAGTAAGTATTATTAGAGTTGTAATTTCGTACGCCATGCACTTTACGCAGTTTCTATCTGTGGAAACTTGTAATTGGCTCACTGCTTCTATGTTTTTACCTAACGTGTTACTTTAGCTGTAAGTTTTTCTAATAAATAAAATAAAATAAGAATTAGATTAACAGCTAATATCTCCAATTTGGCTACGGCAAAGGGAAGCCAAAGTAAACAGGAAATGCCAGGAACTATTTGTTGGTGTATAATTAAACAGAATCACTGTATTAAAATAAGGGCAGCGTAAATCTGGTATCGTTGTTTGGCATGCTTCTGCTCGCATTTGTTTTTTTTTTTTACATGTTTGATTACGTACACCGCACTTGTTTTATTATGACTGACAAAAGTCAATCTGGTTTTGTCGAAATTGCATGTACGACTACATATGAAGGGTACACGGAAAGAACATGTCTAATCACATTGACAACATTTTGAGTTATCGCGGTTTGAAAGGAACGATGTGGGTAATTAACCATATTATTTTCGTGTATAGGTGTTTTTAAATCTATACGAAGCAAAATTATGCCAGTATATATAATATATTATTTATACTACTTTATACGCAAATAAAGGCTAAAATTTTGAAGCGACCATCTTAATAAGATTTCACTACTTACAACGGTGTTTTTGGCGCGACGCATTGTACCGGGGACCGCTCGACACCGCATACGTGGATTTATAAATTGTGTTATCACTGAAATGTCAGCCTCGCGAAAGAGTTACAAAAGTGTTAGTACCTAATAGATACTAAGAAGCGTGTAAAGTACGTCCGGATTTAATTTGGTATTTCGATTTTAAGGCCAATTTCATCTAAGTACTCGGGGTAGTTCATTTTTTAGTGCCACTCGCACTTCAATCACTTATTCGCTTCATATTAAGTGCTGTGGGTTAGCATAAGTCATATTGCGGCTAATGTCTCGCTCGAGAAAGATTTCTTCTCTCTCTATTGTAAGTACTTAATATTAGATTTGTTCGCCAAAGTATAAAAGCACAAAATTTTTTGACTCCACCGCTACGTAATTAAAGATTGCCATTATTGAACTTGACATTACCTCTCAAAAAGTCCAAATGCGCGTTGACGACTTCTTCGGGGTTGGTGTGAAGGAAACGGGCGCTCCAGAGCGGGTCCCCGTCGATGACGTGGCCCACGTGGCACGACAGCTGCGACGAGAAGCCCCCGTCCAGCACCACCACCTTCGGCGGCTCCACCAGCTCACCGTTCATTGGAGTCATCACTTGTGTGAGATAGAACTGTGACAAACAATAGGCAATGGTCATTTCTGATAGAAGACAAATTCAGGCTGCTACTATACTTTGTTAAACGTACGAGTCATTTGGTAATAAATGTACTATCGTGATTAATAAAACGAAAATTTGAAAATTACAGATCAAGGCATGTAATCGCTCACAGCGAAAGCCTAACTGCAGTTTATTACTGTTAAAAAGCACTTTAAAAAAACCCGTTGATATAGTTCACGCTCGGTGAGAATGAACGCGAGCTTTATAGTCACTTCACTACAATAGATAAATAACAGTCGTGATACTCGTAATAGTAAGAGATATTTAACTCTCAATAACGAACATAAATCAAATATCTATTAGGTATTCCTACAATAGATGTAGAGTTTTAAATGATAGTTAAATTATGAAAAAATCCCGCTTTCTTCGCTCATTTCTAAAGCGAACGATGCAATTGCGAAATGTAATTCTAGGTTCTAACAATTCGCCACGGCCACGGCTAGTAGAAACATGACAAACGGAAAGTAATTTTTCAGTCGCCTTATAGAGTTTAAAGCACGGACTGAAACGTTCACAGTAGGTACTTATACCTCCGCCGGGGGATAACTAGCAGTTTCAAAAGGGTTTAAGTTGGTGTAGCTTTCAAAACAAAATAACTAAAACGATAAAATAACCCGATAATGACCCTCCCCGGTCATTTGCTTGTTGTGTCGAACAACGGAATATAAATGAAAATGATAATATATATTGAACCCTAACAAATATAGGTTTTCATTCTTGTTCTAATAGCAACCAATGCATGTCCATTATCCTTTGTATTGTATCTGTTAAGCGATTTGTCATTAAATAGGTAGTTTCTGATGAAATAAACGTGCCTACCTTTTCTCTGAGAGCATAATGCGCACAATATCATTAGGCCTGGGAAACGTAACGGAACAAGGAAATGCCCGTCGTTATTGACAACGGTTGCGAATAATTTAATGTACTAAGTAACGGGGGTATAGGTATCCGAGCTACCCTTTTACTTATTGAAGATTTTATTGAAATCTCAGAGCTCTGTTGATCAAACAAAGGGTTTACAGGATTACAAAAAAACACTTTCGCTGTTTTGGGCAGGTAGGTATCGCTAACTTGCTACGATACCTATCTAAATCTAAGTATAATAAAATTATAATGGGTTTGTGGTATTGCTCTTTGGTAGCTTTATTGTATCTTCAACAGTTTATTTTCTAAAAACATTGAATAACTGAAAATAGGAACATAAGTGTGAGGGAAAAAAACCACTTGACGAGCTGCTTCAACACATTTTTTCTTATACCTGCATAAGCTACCAATTTATAATAAAATTATATTTCTTATAATTAATATACTTTCTTCCGGATGGAACTGTACTTACCTACTCTGAGCTAAAATTCTGGACTAATAAGCATAATCACAATAAAATTTAGCAAATTATTATCTTCACGCTAAATACTTTTGTTTATATTAACGATAGTACCTAATTATTATTTATATAAAGACCATTTTCATCTAAAAATGCAAATTACAACAACATAGTAATTAAATGAATTGAAACATAGGTATTCAATAATATAGATTTATAATAATTTACGACTTACGAGTAATTCACCGACCGTTACTCGTAGGTATACTTATAGCTAACATTTCCATAGTTATTGCATCAGTAGATATCATAGACATATAGTTTATACAAGTACGCGCCACCGAGCGACCGAGGGTAAGAGAAACAATATTCATATAAAATTTGGGCAGCATAGGATTTTTTCTCTTTCACTCTTATAAATTTCGGTATTTCACCATCGCCTCCTACCTATGATGCCACCCGGTCGGTGATAAGGACAAAGCATGGCACTATTTTCTCTTTCCTCTTATAGGAATCGCAATAAGACTATCTTTCTCTATCAAAGAGTGTCAGGCCTTTGGTAGATATACTTTGTCAAAGGACTGTCTCATTTCAAACATAGACAGAGAGAATCATGCTATCTTTGTCTTACATTAGTACTATACTATAGCACCCAAAACAAAAGGATGAGTATAGTTTTTTTTGTTCTTATTTACTAACAATTTGGTTTGACCAACTATATATACAAGAGCAGAAACGTAATGTAGTATCTAGGTGCAGTAGGTTCAGCCAGCAGTTTAAAATAAGTCTTTTTTAGATCACAATACGGTTGCCAAAAATTTAATTAGCCATTTTGAGGCTTCTCTTCATCGATTCGTAACCTGATTTTTTGACTTACGCTCGATAGAAAAAAAATCAGAACATCAAATGCACAAAAGCCAAAAAAATGAAAATTGCTTCTAAAAATGCGCTATTTCATTATTGATTGAACTCATCGATTATTTATTTTTTTGTTAATACTTACAAAAAGTTAAAATTCAAAATCATGATATCCGCGATCCCGCTCAGTGAGAGTTGGTTGAGAGAACCTGAACCCACGGGGCCGTAAGATGGAAGCACATGAATTAATTTTCTAATCAGCTTTCGGGTCATTGAATACTTCATCAAGATGATTTAAGTCACCCTTCACTGTTTTGATATTCGTGTTTACCAACGCCTTTGAATTGTTATTGTAGTAGGCAATGTAGGTACTTAATATATATATAAATATATTAAACATAGTCCTTCACATCGATTTCGAAGACGGCGACCTCAACAATCAAGAGTTTTTCCTCTCATGAGCTCTTATGAGGCTGGCCAGGCCAAACTTGCTCTTAAAGTCCTATTAATAGACATCAGGGTCTGGACGCCAAAAATTGTATCAACCAAATTGTGCTGTTTTGTTGTAATTGTAACATAATTTTTAGAATGTACATAGGTGTCTTTTATAAGCCGCTATGGTATTGTAGTTAAATTAAAAATATATAGGTAGGTATATATTTAGGGACACTAAAATGTAGACAAATATTATTTAGGTATTAATTTATTACTATTTTCGATAATAATCGCTTCAAAAATTGCAAAGAAAGCGCCTTCTTTGTTTAAATTGTAAGCTTTGAAAAATCTTTTAATAAAAACGAAGATGAAATATCTGCCTAATGGAAACAGCGAGAACTTAGTACATAGTAGATTTATATCCGTATTCCGTATCCAAACATTTATATCCGTTTTCCTGGCAACTGTTCTGAGAAGCCACTAATAGGACATTTACACCGGCCGCCGGGCATCGTCTGGCATTGCCATGTATTAATGAGGCGCTTTCTTTGCATGTGCGTATTAAAATATATTAACAACATACATAAAATGTAAAATTATTCTAACATAAATAAATGCATGCTTTCTTTTCCTTCTCTTCTACTAACAATAGAATAAGTCACAAATGTACTAAACATTTAATTAAGTAAGAGTTGAGCGCGGCGCGCCAACAAACTGGTTACTCCAGTTTGGCGCATTTATAGTATATGTGTAACTGTGTAACTGTATTATATGAATAAATGAATTAAAAATATATATATATATTGGATCATATTGATAAAGCCCGCTCGGACAACTTTCATGTATGCACGCCAGCATGCAGATGTACACTAAGTAGGTAAGTACAATGATTATTTCTTAGCTGGAACAACAACAAAGTCATTAACTAATGATTAATTTAAATAAACAGAATATCTGTTGTTAATTTTATCACAGCATTATCAAAGTTCTTCTAGGTATTTGCTATACCTATACTTTATGATTGCCTACAGACGACGGACGCTAAGTAATTAAGTATACAGTGTGGAAAAAAAATATGAGCCCTGGAGGGAAAGTATCATGAAACCTTAAGTTAGCTCATTTTACTTAAAGGAAACATTCTTTTATTTTAAAAAACAAACAAAACTGCATTCAAATATTTTTTTAATTCGCTTGTCTCGCCCGGGAATCGGACCGACTTAAAATTCCAATTAATTATTATTATTTATGTTATTTAAAAAAATAAAGGAATATTTCCTTTAAGTAAAATGAGCTAACTTAGGTTTTTAAGACACTTTCCCTCCAGGGCCCATTAATTTTTTCCATACTGTATGATAAATCTTTCTGAGTTTCTGACCTACCTATCAGAAACGTGACTTGATAACGAGAGTGGGGTCAGAGTAAAGATCTGTGAGGAGTTCTTATAATTATAATACACTGTACTATACATATAATACAAATAAGAAGAGTCGTTGAATATATTGGGCCCCATACATTTTACGACTCTTCTGTTTCCGCAAAGACTATAGGTAATGCACTTCCAATGTAACGACCTGATACCATTTTAACGTGCGTCAATACATACATATACAAACTTAAGCCTCTAGTGAATTAAGTTCAAATTAAAACAAATATTTTTCAGCGAGTAAAGGCTCTCTTAATTGTTCAAAAACTGATAAGAAAGCTGAATTTTACTGACATGTGAGGCAAAGTAATCTAATGAAAATTTTGAGTTTTTTTCTTATGTTTACTGGAAAATTTACTGATACTTTTGCATGATGATTTTGAATGATAAATATAACAAACATTAATATAACATTCATTTTGAATCGATTTGCTTTAAATTTGTTTGATATATTACAGTTGTATTTTCCTTGTGTTGGTATGGTGAAAAATTTTGTTTCACTCGGTGGCAAAATTTGTTTAACCCTCGTGCCTTGAAACCCTCGCAACGCTCAAGATTCCATTTTCAACCCACTCGCTACGCTCGTGGTTTAATTTTAGAATCTTTCGCTTGCTCGGGTGTCAATATTAGCACGAGAGGTTTAACAACAACTTTGCCCCCTTGTAAAACAAATAACTATTTTATGACAGAGGGTTAATCTTCCAATCCTAGAATATTGTGTAATAAAGAAATAAAGAGCTGTTCGCTTTTAAATACAAATCGAACACATGACGAATAATATATGACGAAGAGCACAGTTTTAACGAAGTAAACAGAAACGAATAATAGGTACTGGAGATAAGGACTGCGGCCCTGAATGCGAATGATAATTCAACCGGTTATTAATCACAACCCGAAAGAAAGGAGCGTTTATACTAACTTACCTGGCATCGGTTTTATGTTTAGGTACTCCCGATTTTCACACGCTGTGTTAATTAAACGGGACGAGACTTAACCGCTTTTAATTTCGGAACACCCATAACACGTGAAACGTCGTAGTGGTAATAAACAGGTACCTACCTACGTGATTTAATCTAGACTATTTTTTATAAGGTTTCATGGGTTACGAAACCTCTTCGAATGCTAATGATGTAGAATTTCTAAGGGGCTTTAAATTTATTCAATGAATTAGTTGTATCCGGAAAGTTATTTATACATTTTGTTATTTATTATTTTATACTTGAACTAAAACAATTTACTTACGTTTAAGTTTCATTTTGAGACTAGGCAAGGAAGCGTGAAAAGGATCAATATCATCTATTTCATTTATATTCTATTTAAAACGACGTCTACATACAAGGTTTTTTTTTTTAATAAAATAGGAATGAAATAGAATAAGTTCTTGAGTGTTTACCCCACCTGACCCTATAGTATACGTTGCTTCTGGAACGAAATATATGGAAAACTTGGCATAATTAATGGAAGACTTTTTTCAATTGGGATATGTACGTTATGGACCGAACTTATTTTTTATGAACCTTCCCCACCCCTCCCCCCTCTGCGTCACCCCCCCGCAAACCCTCAAAGGGCCCGAAACGCGGTGTTTCTCAATTTTTAAGAAAACCGTTCAAGATACAGAAAAAGTGTGTATGAACGAGTTGATCCTTAATAAATTTGGTATTAATCTTCTATACACACTATAGTGCTAGCACTTATAGTTTTTGTGCAATCTGTCACCAAAGATGCAAATTTTTTAGCATTGGGATATGTACCAATAAAAAAAAGTCTTCCATTAATTATGCCGTAATTTTAGCTAATTTCCCTCAATTAATACTAATGACAAATAACAACGATTATCATTGCAAAAACTGTTTTTCTTAACTGTACAGCTGATATAAACATATCAAAACATAGACCTAGCATTACATAGACCAGCTATACGCGTGCGCCCGTAAGGGATAGACATAGATGACGTCATAAACGTGGGGATACCATATTGGTAAAAATTACCCCAATATTTGATATCACGTTGGGGCGATTACCCTGGAGGCAAAGTTAGCTTGTTTGACGGTATTAAAAAATTGTTAAATAAAATGTCAATGGGCCGTTCTTTTTAGGCGTATAAACAATGAAATACCTCCTATAATTCGCGCAGGTGGTTAAAAACTAAACATGTTTAGTAAATAAAACGTAAAATAAAATGTATTATGGGTTTTAATTTAAAGAAATCACAAATCGCAATCACACCAATTAATGTACACCACATTTAATGTTTATTTATTTTTTGGAATTAGAAGTACGAAAAAACTTCGAGGTCAAAATTACCCATAAAATTATGATATTTTCATCTGGTATCCCTAACATGATTGTTATGCAGCTAAATTAAGAAGAAGTTTAAAAATGGCTGACCTCAGACTCTTACCTACCTACGTAATTTGGGCGGATAATTTTACAAATAATGTTTTGTTAATTTGCGTAAATAATTGTGATATTTTTATTGAAATCGTTTGATTCTACATTGCTTTGAGTGTAACGTAATTTTACGATGTTATTCTCACATATTGCGTTAAGAGGAAGGTATAAAATACCGTACTTACGTGTGAAAGGTTATGATCTCATATTTTTGCTCAGAGCGGCTATTACAGCCGATTACAGAACAATTCACCAGTATTTTATCAAAGTTCAAGCATTCAAAACGCTAACCATCACTATATTTCATAAGAGAAAGCACAATTTCATACAAAACAACGATAATTAAACAAGCGACGAACAAACATAACATGTCACGTACTTATTTGTTTGCCACAACCTCGGTTGTGGCAGCGGTGGAAAAGTGAAACTATGACAAGGACAAACAATAACAGCGCTTTCTCTGCTACTCCTACTGAAAGATACATAAGACTATCCCGTTCGGTCATTTTCCCCCACTCCTCATGACCGATCCAGTTATACTAGATTCATGTATCAAAACAATTTTCGGTTACGGAAGAACCTCTCCCTTTTCACAACTTGTCACATTTTCATGACCCCCTCCCTCCCCCTAAAGGTGTGACGTCATTAATGTATAGCCACATGTGTGTGTAGGCACATACATTTACATGATGCTCAATTCGGGTTCCGACCTGGCCTATCCACTGAAAGTGCCATCCTAAGTCTCAAGCAGACTGTCCAGACCTCCAGCTAGAAAAACGCCTGTATTCGCCTGTTATCTGGACCTGTCAAAGGCTTTCCACCTGGTGTCCGTACGATAAGCTGTGGCTGAAGATGAGGGAAGAGACTGACATACCTAGTGAAGTCATTTCCATAATTAGGTACTGGTACAGCAGGCAGAAAAACAATGTTAAGTGGGCAGGAGCGCACTCGGAAGTGTATGGGTTGGAGTGCGGGGTGCGGCAGGGGGGGTTAAGCTCGCCCCGGCTCTTCAACCTGTACATGAACCGGCTCATCGAGGAGCTCAGCGACACCAACATAGGTTGCTCAGTGGACGGAGTTTGCATAAACAACATCAGTTATGCCGATGATATGGTGTTGCTCAGCCCCTCGATTAGTGCACTGCAGAAGATGTTACGCATCTGTGAGTCGTATGCGGAGGCCCATGGGCTTAAATATAACGCAGTTAAGAGCGAGTTCATGGTTTTCAAGGCTGGCACTAAAACATATCTCGATGTACCACCTGTCAGGTTATGTGGGGCTCCGTTAAAACAGGTACAACAATTTAAATATTTGGGCCACTGGGTCACTGATGACTTAAGTGACAACCTTGATGTAGAGAGGGAACGTAGGACGCTGGCTGTGCGTTGTAATATGTTGGCCCGGCGGTTTGCACGTTGTACTGATACAGTCAAAGTAACCCTTTTTAGGGTGTACTGCCAATCTTTTTACACGTGTAGCCTATGGGTCAGACACGCAGCGTACATACGGCGCCCTGCGCGTCCAGTATAATGATGCGTGTAGGGTGCTGTTCGGGCTGCCGCGACACTGCAGCGCCTCCGCGATGTTTGCGGAGCGGCAAATTGATGGCTTTTACGCCGTAATCAGGAAGCGGGCCGCTTCGATGATGAGGAGTGTGCGCGGCTCCACGAACACCATCTTACAAACACTGGCCGAGAGGTGGGACTCCCCGATACTGCGGCGATGGATTGAACTCCATTCCACAGTGGGGAAATAAAATTTGAAGGATTTTTAATTGTAATGCATTTGTTATTAAAATTGTAATTTTATTTTATTTTAATGTATTTTATTAACAAATTATTTCCTGTGTACTAACATAGTTGTTCTAAGTATTACCTATTGTTACTAACGTATTTAGTTTTAATTTAGGATAAGTTATTTTATTTTATTTTAAATGTAAATGTAATTGTATATGGAATTTTTATTCTGAAATAAATTAATTGAATTGAATTGAATTGAATAGCCGGTAATTGTTCCCTATCTCGCAAGAATCATTATCAGCCTTTGCATCTCTTGGGGACTTCTTAAATTAGGAATGACACAAAAATGTGAAGGACGCTCTAATTAAACATAAATCACTACACGAAAAACTCGGTAGCCCGGCGTAAAAGCCGTCGAGGCGTTTTTACTGCCTAAGAAATATTGTTTTCGTTGATAACGATATTTTAAGCATCTCGACATCCCATCACCTGGGTGCGAGGGTGTTAATAGTTATTTGTTTTACAAGAGGACAAAGTTGTTGTATAACCGCTCGTACTGATATTGATACCCGAGCAAGCGAAAGATTCCAAAATTGAACCACGAGCGCAGCCAGTGGTTCGAAAAGTGGAATCTTGAGCGTTGCGAGTGTTTCAAGGCACGAGGGTTAAACAAATTTTGCCCTCGAGTGAAACACTAAATTTTTCATTAACCATAAAATATCAAACTAAATCAAACCAAATCGATTAAAATGAATGTTATTAAATACTAGCTGTTGCCCACGATTTGGTTCGCGTGGATTTATTATTTCCCGACACAGACTTTCAACCATTTTTAAATTTCAAAAGCATTGAAATTATTTTTCTTACTATTGAATATTGAGTCTTTCTTCCTCAGAATTTCAAGACCCTAGTAGGTACCTACTAAATTATTCCCGTTACTAATTTTCAACCCCAATTTAACTCCCGTACTTACTTCGCTGGCTCAGCGACCCGAAGTGGATCTTGGCCTCCGATACTAGGTTTCGCCATTCGTTCCTAACCTGTGCCATCCAACGCCATTCAGCCGCCTGGATGTCACATAGGTCCTTCTGGAACTTATCGATCCACCGGTACCTAGGCCTTCCGACCGGACGTCTCCCAGTTAGTCGCCCCAGATAAGCTCTCTTGGCCGCACGATCCTCTCCCATCCTCTCCACGTGGCCGAGCCAGCGAAGCCGAGCAGCCTTGCTCTCGCCGATGATGTTGGGCTCGCCCACCAGTTCTTCCACCTCCAAATTCTTCCTCACTCTCCAAGAGCCAACCTCCCTTCTTATAGGGCCTAAGATCCTTCTAAAGATCTTCCTCTCCGCCACCAAGAGCTTGTTTTCCTCCTTCAAGGTCAACGTCCAAGCTTCGCATCCATATACCAAGATCGGTCTTATCACAGTCTTGTAAACTCTAATCTTGGTGCTCCTGCTGATGAGCTTGGACGTTAATATTTTGTGAAGGGCTGCTGAACATCTTAGGGCATTCTGGATACGGATGTCGATTTCGTCTTCTCTCTGGTTGGTGTCTGTTATTGTGCAACCGAGATACTTGAACGATACGCGCTTGTAATAATTCCCGTTAACGGTTAGCCCATCACTGCGTACCCTTCTCCGTCTTCTCATGTGGAGATACTCCATTTTCTCCAGACTGATCCTAAGCGCCACTTTCCTACCTTCCTCATCTATTCTAGTTTGCGCCATTCCTCGCATGTGCTCCTCACACTCACCCAGTAGCGCCAGGTCGTCGGCGTATCCTACTATTTTGTGTTGGCCGTTCAGCTCAACTCCCCCATCATACAATAAGACTTTCCGGATGACGTACAAGTATACGTATAAGTATACGTACGTATCAAGTTGAACAGCAAGGGTGAGAGTGCATCGCCCTGTTTGAGCCCTGTAATGACTTCAAACTCCTCTGTGAGGGCGCTACCCACTCTAACCCGCAGTTTACTTAGTTGAGTGGCAACTTTGACCATATTTACCAGCTTGTCGGGTATGCCTAAGGCCTTGAGAATTATATTTAAAAAGTATATTTAAAAACGCTGAAATTACTTTTCTTGTGTTGTAATAACCCCCCTTAATAGATTAATTTTCAAAAACTGAAATTAATTAGTTTTCTTGTATTTTAATAAACTACCTTTGTACAAAGTTTCAAGTTCCTAGCTTAAAGTAAAACTTTCACCCCATACAAACTTTCATCCCCTTTTTAACCCTCTTAGGAGATGAATTTTATAAAACGCTGAAATAAGTGTTTTTACATTTTAATAAAATATCTTTTTACAAAGTTTCAAATTCCTAGCTTAAAATAAAACTTGAACCCCATACAAACTTTCATCCCCTTTTTAACCCACTCCTTGAATTTTTCAAAATCGCTTCTGATCTCTTGTACACATTACAAATGTAACTTGGTGTGCAAATTTCAACTTTCTGGCTTTTGTAGTTTCTGCTCTGCGTTGATATGTCAGTCAGTCAGGACACGTGCATTTATACATACTATACATATTATTCACGCCTATTTCCCGGAGGGGTAGGCAGAGACCACGGATTTCCACTTGCTACGATCCTGACATATACTAAATATATGCATTATACGGGCGAATCTCTTAACGGTGGTTAGTATAGGACATAAGAAATGTAATTAGATAACTTTTACTTAGAATTGCAATAAAAAAATTATGCATACAAAATAATTCAGCCCGCAATGTAATTTATGTAATACACCACACAAGTTTCGAGATACGAGCGTTTTTAAGTAACTGTCAACGCTTGTTGGCAGTTACTATTAAAAAGCTCGTATCTCGTAATGTCATGTCATCTTACGTTTCTTAATGTTTGCAGTACATTGCTGCTCTGTAAATTAAAATAATAATAATTACGGGGTCATAATTAAGTGTAAATAAAAAAACTTCTTAATTAATGATTAGACGAATAAATTATATATCTATTCTGGTTTAATTTATCGCCCGTATTAGATGTACACACTGTATATGTGCATTTATATATGTTATTAATTATTACGGGTAATGTTAGAAGGTTAATTAAACTCAAGTTTACCCTGGTATAATTGTTATAGTATTACCCGAGCATTTTGGATAAATTCCGAAATTTTTTCACAACATTAATCTGTATTCTGCGTTTACCCGTACACATCTGGGTCTATCCAACACTGGCTGGGAAATGTTAGGTGTTGCATCATCACTTCTGACATTAGACATTACCCTCCCAGTGTTGGTCTCTGGATAATTTAAAATATAATTTTCACGCAATTTGGTGTACATTAACCATGACTATGTCCCTCTGTTTGATTTTTAGGTTTCCGTAGTCAATTACCCTTACAGATTCGCCATGTCCGTATTGTCCGTCTGTCCGTCCGTGGTCGCTATATAGTGCCAGAAAGCTGCAATTCGGCCAAGATATATAACTCAATCATGCCGACAGTGGTAAAAAAAAAGAATTTGGGTTATTGGGGTATGTAATTAATCGTAGTGGGGATGTTTTTTTTTTCGCTTCAACCCGAGTATCAAATGTGTTTGATGGGTATTTCCCTAAAGGAGCTCACGGGGGCTAAGGAACGCCGTATTGCCCAAAACATAAACGTCCGCAATAGGGTATTTGACTGTATTTAAAATAAATTATTTTACACCATGCATGAAATAAAGCTCCAGAAGATTAATAGAGAAACGTAGTAGTAATTTCTATTTTAAAACCCGTATAAACCTATAGACTAGGTAATTTGATCGTGACGACATGCAAGTGTTTCATATAAGTTACATAGTAGCAAAATCGTTTTGACAGTTCCAGAAAATAAACTGATTTGACTAGTAGTCAAATACCCTATTACCTGCTGTCTGGAATTATCCCATTCTTCCCTACTGTCCTTTTTGAAGTCGGTTTTCATTTTTTAAGTTATCATATTTTTTTGATATACGCAGTGTCGAAGATTTTAACGGAATACTTTACTGAATTCTCGAGTCCCTCGGGACCACAAGAGTGCCGGTGCTTATAATATATGCCGAGTTACATACCACATTTATTATTATAATGTTCTGTTCATTTCTTGTTACAAAAAATTACCTTATTAAAAGAAATTGCATTTCATCGTTTTCTACAGATTTTGGAATGACGAAATCGAAAGCTTGAATTTCCAAAATCGGCTCCAGGGCTTATGGTTATGTTATAGGTTATTTACATTAAATATTAACTTTTGTTCTAATCGAGTTAATAATTTAGTTTTTAAAGTGAAACTTTTATTCTATCGCCCCAAAAATGTTTGGTCTGTCTGTCTATCAGCATGTTAGATTACATAATTACAGCATAAGTAAAATTATATTTTACTTCTAGTACAACTTGACATGTTTATTTGTAGTAGTAGAGTCTTTAAAATAAGCACCATTATACTTAATTCTAGAAAGCTGATATTTGTTTGTAATTGTAATTTCATACAAAATTTTAAGGACAGACCCTATTTACCTTAAATACGGTAAAGCTTCTGTCAAATTCAAATAACTTCTGTCAAAATATATAAAGAATAATGGACATGTACGAACAAGTTTGGGAACAAATCAAATTAATTTATTACAGTTTTTAATGGACATGAACGTTATTAAAATTCTACTTTATTTCTAGTACTTAAAGTTATAGTCTTTTGTCATATTAGACCTAATATTATGTAGAACCAAAACGAATATAGAGTGTTACTGTCATAGTAAATTTTTTAGCCACAGTGAATTTACTGCCGTCTATCGACACACGAATAAAACTAAAAATTAAAATGTATAAAAATATCCAAATAGGTTTATATATAAGGTTAAAGATTTTTTATTTATTTGTATTTATTATTTTTATACGATTTTGACCCATGTTCTTTCACTGATATGTGTTAAAATTGTTAAATAAGAAACGAAACCGTCAACGCCATCTAGTCGAGAATAGGCCAAAGGTGTAATCGCCATCTATGCGAGAATCAATTAGTCTTGATTTCTGAGGCACGTTTTTTCCTTAGACTATTCATCTTATACGGAGTTACATAGATCTTTGGTAATATACATATAGGTCTATTCTATGGATGTGTCGTAGCTTCTTACGTGATTCGATCGTGGGATCCCGCGGTGTTTGCTTAAAATATTTTTAAATGTTTATTTATTGATGTTTCCGGCATTTTGTGTAAAGTTTTGGCTATAATAAATGTAGCGGTAGGTACTCAATATGATAAAGCTAAAAAAAGAAACAAATTTAGTCGTGTCATCGGTCATTCAAATTTTCGTTAGCCCTTTTTACTACTATTTACAAATTTGCATATATAATAAGAGTAGCCTTAACCATACAAAGGTCAAGAACATCAACGATCACTGGTTAATTCCCATGCGGAATTCTTTAAATATCGGGGTCTCACGGGACTGAAAATAATTATTTCCGCAGACACCGAGATTGAATATAGAATACGGGATTGGCAGTCCTATTCATATCATTACCCGCCGGGAATAAAAATACGCTAATATTACAGACGGAATAGCCACACCATTCATACCTTTTATTGACGAAGTAACGATAATTATAATCAAATAGGCGGTAAGTACCATTTTTACATTTCTTATAAATTTAGAAGGCAAAAAGTTAGAAGGAAAAGGATGACGGATAAAACTGACAACTATTTTGATAGACAAAATTGTAGTCATACAAACAATTCAAAGGGGTAGCTTGTCGATCGCCATCTTGGTGACATCGGGTCGTGATTAATTTCTTTGTTTTTGCTCATTAAAGAAGAGTTAATCTTGATACGAGTTTAACCACCATTCTGGAAGCAAAGCCAGGTTACCCACGTGGCCCATTGTAAAGTCCAGCTATCGCTTTACAAGAGCTAATAACCGTACACTGTCTTGTACTAACCGTAACATATAATATTCGTCGTATACATATATACGAGTATATCTCCCAAGCCATTTCATTTTAAAAACGGAACTGAACTGAAATAATTAAAAAAACGTTTATGATACGACTCACTGGTTAACTCTACTGATCTGATCGCCTTACCTATATTGGCCCTCGTCTAGCAAGTCAAACCGATAAATTGTCTGAATACAATAGTTGTTTTATATTCCAAAATTTAGTACAATAAACGAATTTAACGATTTTATTACCCGAGAATGTATTATCGAGTGCCATTCCTCTATCGCTAAAAATCCGGTCGGTCGTTCACCTAAACAACATTGCGAGTTTTATATATTTAGGTTCTTCACGTGTTAATCTAGTGACTGTGGCATATAAACAGTGATATATGAATGATACGATAAAATTTTATAAACATATTCTCTTTATTTTTCTCGTTAAAATATAAATAAGCAACAGCTGCAGGGCTATAATGGTCGACTTTATAAATGATGACAAAATTAACATATTATCCAGTTTTTATTGAGTTGACGTCTTCCACTTTTGGCAGCGATAGTCGCTAAACGATTTACTGCATAACATTAAACTGAAACTTAGTTGATAAGTGGATGTTAAATGATATAAATCATTTATCTAGATTAATACCGTTTTATAGTATTCATACCGTTTTATCTACTTTGACAGCGATAGACGGTAAATGGCAACGTTTTTTGGATAATTAGACATATAATCGACTTTTGACGGCTAGACTTTGATTATTTTATCGTAGTCCTCATTAGGCGACGATAAGCTTAATAGTTGCACTACAGCTGTGAAATTTTAACCACCAGCCATACTCTGCGTAGTGACTTTATAGGTCATACTGAACAACTTTTATTACGGGACCAATACTAAAATCGTGAAAAAAATTTTGGCTGTTTCATACATTCCGGCTGATGATGATGTGATGCTGCTCAGTGTTGGCCGAACGCTAATGCCATTAACCATTAAAAATTAACAATTAAAAAGGTTAATGGCCATTAACCATTAGCCATTTAATTCGGATTAAAGTTAATTCGGATTAAAGTTAATTCGGATTAAATTTTTGAGACGTTAATGGCCATTGAAGTTAATTCGGATTAACTTTAATTCGGATTAACTTCAATGGCCATTAAAGTTTCAAAAAATTTATTAGAATTACTCTCAATTGCATCAACGTCTAATAAAATTACATTCGTGATATTTTAAAATGAGACAGCAAAATGACCCTGACTGAACCCTGGCAGTAGTAGCAGTACCTACCTACTACCTAGTAGAATTCTGGTTTGGTGCAACACAGACATACGCGGTTTTGGTCATTTAAATCGTCTTGATGAGCACTTCGGAGAGCCGTACCCACGATAGAGCTGATGCTGAACCCTGGCAGTACCTAATGGATCTAAGGTTTGGTGCAACATAGGCACACGCTGTTTTAGTCATCCGACTCGTCTTGATGAGCACTTCGGAGAGCCATACCCATGATAGAGCTGATGCTGAACCCTGGCAGTACCTAATGGATCTAAGGTTTGGTGCAACATAGGCACACGCTGTTTTAGTCACCCGACTCGTCTTGATGAGCACTTAGGAGAGCAGTACCCATAATGGAGGTGATGCTGAACCCTGGCAGTACCTAGCGGAACTAAGGTTTGGTGCAACATAGGCACACGCTGTTTTAGTCATCCGACTCGTCTTGATGAGCACTTAGGAGAGCAGTACCCATGATAGAGCTGATGCTGAACCCTGGCAGTACCTAGTGGATCTAAGGTTTGGTGCAACATAGGCACACGCTGTTTTAGTCACCCGACTCGTCTTGATGAGCACTTAGGAGAGCGGTACCCATGATAGAGCTGATGCTGAACCCTGGCAGTACCTAGTGGATCTAAGGTTTGGTGCAACATAGGCACACGCTGTTTTAGTCACCCGACTCGTCTTGATGAGCACTTAGGAGAGCAGTACCCATGATAGAGCTGATGCTGAACCCTGGCACTACCTAGTGGATCTAAGGTTTGGTGCAACATAGGCACACGCTGTTTTAGTCATCCGACTCGTCTTGATGAGCACTTAGGAGAGCAGTACCCATGATAGAGCTGATGCTGAACCCTGGCAGTACCTAGTGGATCTAAGGTTTGGTGCAACATAGGCACACGCTGTTTTAGTCACCCGACTCGTCTTGATGAGCACTTAGGAGAGCGGTACCCATGATAGAGCTGATGCTGAACCCTGGCAGTACCTAGTGGATCTAAGGTTTGGTGCAACATAGGCACGCGCTGTTTCGGTCATCTGACTCGTCTTGATGAGCACTTAGGAGAGCGGTACCCATGATAGAGCTGATGCTGCACCCTGGCAGTACCTAGTGGATCTAAGGTTTGGTGCAACATAGGCACGCGCTGTTTAGGTCATCCGACTCGTCTTGATGAGCACTTAGAAGAGCAGTACCCATGATAGAGCTGATGCTGAACCCTGGCAGTACCTAGTGGGTCTAAGGTTTGGTGCAACATAGGCACACGCTGTTTTAGTCATCCGACTCGTCTTGATGAGCACTTAGGAGAGCAGTACCCATGATAGAGCTGATGCTGAACCCTGGCAGTACCTAGTGGATCTAAGGTTTGGTGCAACATAGGCACACGCTGTTTTAGTCACCCGACTCGTCTTGATGAGCACTTAGTAGAGCGGTACCCATGATAGAGCTGATGCTGAACCCTGGCAGTACCTAGTGGATCTAAGGTTTGGTGCAACATAGGCACGCGCTGTTTAGGTCGTCCGACTCGTCTTGATGAGCACTTAGGAGAGCAGTACCCATGATAGAGCTGATGCTGCACCCTGGCAGTACCTAGTGGATCTAAGGTTTGGTGCAACATAGGCACGCGCTGTTTTGGTCATCTGACTCGTCTTGATGAGCACTTAGGAGAGTGGTACCCACGATAGAGCTGATGCTGAACCCTGGCAGTACCTAGTGGATCTAAGGTTTGGTGCAACATAGGCACGCGCTGTTTTGGTCATCTGACTCGTCTTGATGAGCACTTAGTAGAGCGGTACCCATGATAGAGCTGATGCTGAACCCTGGCAGTACATAGTGGAAGTAAGGTTTGGTGCAACATAGGCACGCGCTGTTTTGGTCATCCGACTCGTCTTGAGGAGCACTTAGAAGAGCAGTACCCATGATAGAGCTGATGCTGAACCCTGGCAGTACCTAGTGGATCCAGGGTTTGGTGCAACATAGGCACACGCTGTTTTAGTCATCCGACTCGTCTTGATGAGCACTTAGGAGAGCAGTACCCATGATAGAGCTGATGCTGAACCCTGGCAGTACCTAGTGGATCTAAGGTTTGGTACAACATAGGCACACGCTGTTTTAGTCACCCGACTCGTCTTGATGAGCACTTAGGAGAGCAGTACCCATAATGGAGCTGATGCTGAACCCTGGCAGTACCTAGTGGAACTAAGGTTTGGTGCAACATAGGCACACGCTGTTTTAGTCATCCGACTCGTCTTGATGAGCACTTAGGAGAGCAGTACCCATGATAGAGCTGATGCTGAACCCTGGCACTACCTAGTGGATCTAAGGTTTGGTGCAACATAGGCACACGCTGTTTTAGTCACCCGACTCGTCTTGATGAGCACTTAGGAGAGCAGTACCCATAATAGAGCTGATGCTGAACCCTGGCAGTACCTAGCGGAACTAAGGATTAGTGCAACATAGGCACACGCTGTTTTAGTCATCCGACTCGTCTTGATGAGCACTTAGAAGAGCAGTACCCATGATAGAGCTGATGCTGAACCCTGGCAGTACCTAGTGGGTCTAAGGTTTGGTGCAACATAGGCACACGCTGTTTTAGTCATCCGACTCGTCTTGATGAGCACTTAGGAGAGCAGTACCCATGATAGAGCTGATGCTGAACCCTGGCAGTACCTAGTGGATCTAAGGTTTGGTGCAACATAGGCACACGCTGTTTTAGTCACCCGACTCGTCTTGATGAGCACTTAGTAGAGCAGTACCCATGATAGAGCTGATGCTGAACCCTGGCAGTACCTAGTGGATCTAGGGTTTGGTGCAACATAGGCACACGCTGTTTTAGTCATCCGACTCGTCTTGATGAGCACTTAGGAGTGCAGTACCCATGATAGAGCTGATGCTGAACCCTGGCAGTACCTAGTGGATCCAGGGTTTGGTGCAACATAGGCACACGCTGTTTTAGTCATCCGACTCGTCTTGATGAGCACTTAGGAGAGCAGTACCCATGATAGAGCTGATGCTGAACCCTGGCAGTACCTAGTGGATCTAAGGTTTGGTACAACATAGGCACACGCTGTTTTAGTCACCCGACTCGTCTTGATGAGCACTTAGGAGAGCAGTACCCATAATGGAGCTGATGCTGAACCCTGGCAGTACCTAGCGGAACTAAGGTTTGGTGCAACATAGGCAAACGCTGTTTTAGTCATCCGACTCGTCTTGATGAGCACTTAGGAGAGCAGTACCCATGATAGAGCTGATGCTGAACCCTGGCACTACCTAGTGGATCTAAGGTTTGGTGCAACATAGGCACACGCTGTTTTAGTCATCCGACTCGTCTTGATGAGCACTTAGGAGAGCAGTACCCATGATAGAGCTGATGCTGAACCCTGGCAGTACCTAATGGATCTAAGGTTTGGTGCGACATAGGCACACGCTGTTTTAGTCATCCGACTCGTCTTGATGAGCACTTATGAGAGCAGTACCCATAATGGAGCTGATGCTGAACCCTGGCAGTACCTAGCGGAACTAAGGTTTGGTGCAACGTAGGCACACGCTGTTTTAGTCATCCGACTCGTCTTGATGAGCACTTAGGAGAGCAGTACCCATGATAGAGCTGATGCTGAACCCTGGCAGTACCTAGTGGATCTAAGGTTTGGTGCATCATAGGGACACGCTGTTTTAGTCACCCGACTCGTCTTGATAAGCACTTAGGAGAACGGTACCCATGATAGAGCTGATGCTGAACCCTGGCAGTACCTAGTGGATATAGGGTTTGGTGCAACATAGGCACACGCTGTTTTAGTCACCCGACTCGTCTTGATGAGCACTTAGGAGAGCAGTACCCATAATGGAGCTGATGCTGAACCCTGGCAGTACATAGTGGATCTAAGGTTTGGTGCAACATAGGCACGCGCTGTTTAGGTCATCCGACTCGTCTTGATGAGCACTTAGAAGAGCAGTACCCATGATAGAGCTGATGCTGAACCCTGGCAGTACCTAGTGGATCTAAGGTTTGGTGCAACATAGGCACACGCTGTTTTAGTCACCCGACTCGTCTTGATGAGCACTTAGTAGAGCAGTACCCATGATAGAGCTGATGCTGAACCCTGGCAGTACCTAGTGGATCTAGGGTTTGGTGCAACATAGGCACACGCTGTTTTAGTCATCCGACTCGTCTTGATGAGCACTTAGGAGTGCAGTACCCATGATAGAGCTGATGCTGAACCCTGGCAGTACCTAGTGGATCCAGGGTTTGGTGCAACATAGGCACACGCTGTTTTAGTCATCCGACTCGTCTTGATGAGCACTTAGGAGAGCAGTACCCATGATAGAGCTGATGCTGAACCCTGGCAGTACCTAATGGATCTAAGGTTTGGTGCGACATAGGCACACGCTGTTTTAGTCATCCGACTCGTCTTGATGAGCACTTATGAGAGCAGTACCCATAATGGAGCTGATGCTGAACCCTGGCAGTACCTAGCGGAACTAAGGTTTGGTGCAACGTAGGCACACGCTGTTTTAGTCATCCGACTCGTCTTGATGAGCACTTAGGAGAGCAGTACCCATGATAGAGCTGATGCTGAACCCTGGCAGTACCTAGTGGATCTAAGATTTGGTGCATCATAGGGACACGCTGTTTTAGTCACCCGACTCGTCTTGATAAGCACTTAGGAGAACGGTACCCATGATAGAGCTGATGCTGAACCCTGGCAGTACCTAGTGGATATAGGGTTTGGTGCAACATAGGCACACGCTGTTTTAGTCACCCGACTCGCCTTGATGAGCACTTAGGAGAGCAGTACCCATAATGGAGCTGATGCTGAACCCTGGCAGTACATAGTGGATCTAAGGTTTGGTGCAACATAGGCACGCGCTGTTTAGGTCATCCGACTCGTCTTGATGAGCACTTAGAAGAGCAGTACCCATGATAGAGCTGATGCTGAACCCTGGCAGTACCTAGTGGATCTAAGGTTTGGTGCAACATAGGCACACGCTGTTTTAGTCACCCGACTCGTCTTGATGAGCACTTAGGAGAGCGGTACCCATGATAGAGCCTTACCACCTACCTTAGATCCACTAGGTATTGCCAGGGTTCAGCATCAGCTCTATCATGGGTACAGCTCTCCTAAGTGCTCATCAAGACGAGTCGGATGACCAAAACAGCGCGTGCCTATGTTGCACCAAACCTTAGATCCATTAGGTACTGCCAGGGTTCAGCATCAGCTCTATCATGGGTACTGCTCTCCTAAGTGCTCATCAAGACGAGTCGGATGACTAAAACAGCGTGTGCCTATGTTGCACCAAACCTTAGATCCATTAGGTACTGCCAGGGTTCAGCATCAGCTCTATCATGGGTACTGCTCTCCTAAGTGCTCATCAAGACGAGTCGGATGACTAAAACAGCGTGTGCCTATGTTGCACCAAACCTTAGACCCACTAGGTACTGCCAGGGTTCAGCATCAGCTCTATCATGGGTACTGCTCTTCTAAGTGCTCATCAAGACGAGTCGGATGACCTAAACAGCGCGTGCCTATGTTGCACCAAACCTTAGATCCACTAGGTATTGCCAGGGTTCAGCATCAGCTCTATCATGGGTACTGCTCTCCTAAGTGCTCATCAAGACGAGTCGGATGACCAAAACAGCGCGTGCCTATGTTGCACCAAACCTTAGTTCCACTATGTACTGCCAGGGTTCAGCATCAGCTCCATTATGGGTACTGCTCTCCTAAGTGCTCATCAAGACGAGTCGGGTGACTAAAACAGCGTGTGCCTATGTTGCACCAAACCCTAGATCCACTAGGTACTGCCAGGGTTCAGCATCAGCTCTATCATGGGTACCGCTCTCCTAAGTGCTTATCAAGACGAGTCGGGTGACTAAAACAGCGTGTCCCTATGATGCACCAAACCTTAGATCCACTAGGTACTGCCAGGGTTCAGCATCAGCTCTATCATGGGTACTGCTCTCCTAAGTGCTCATCAAGACGAGTCGGATGACTAAAACAGCGTGTGCCTACGTTGCACCAAACCTTAGTTCCGCTAGGTACTGCCAGGGTTCAGCATCAGCTCCATTATGGGTACTGCTCTCATAAGTGCTCATCAAGACGAGTCGGATGACTAAAACAGCGTGTGCCTATGTCGCACCAAACCTTAGATCCATTAGGTACTGCCAGGGTTCAGCATCAGCTCTATCATGGGTACTGCTCTCCTAAGTGCTCATCAAGACGAGTCGGATGACTAAAACAGCGTGTGCCTATGTTGCACCAAACCTTAGATCCATTAGGTACTGCCAGGGTTCAGCATCAGCTCTATCATGGGTACTGCTCTCCTAAGTGCTCATCAAGACGAGTCGGATGACTAAAACAGCGTGTGCCTATGTTGCACCAAACCTTAGACCCACTAGGTACTGCCAGGGTTCAGCATCAGCTCTATCATGGGTACTGCTCTTCTAAGTGCTCATCAAGACGAGTCGGATGACCTAAACAGCGCGTGCCTATGTTGCACCAAACCTTAGATCCACTAGGTATTGCCAGGGTTCAGCATCAGCTCTATCATGGGTACTGCTCTCCTAAGTGCTCATCAAGACGAGTCGGATGACCAAAACAGCGCGTGCCTATGTTGCACCAAACCTTAGTTCCACTATGTACTGCCAGGGTTCAGCATCAGCTCCATTATGGGTACTGCTCTCCTAAGTGCTCATCAAGACGAGTCGGGTGACTAAAACAGCGTGTGCCTATGTTGCACCAAACCCTAGATCCACTAGGTACTGCCAGGGTTCAGCATCAGCTCTATCATGGGTACCGCTCTCCTAAGTGCTTATCAAGACGAGTCGGGTGACTAAAACAGCGTGTCCCTATGATGCACCAAACCTTAGATCCACTAGGTACTGCCAGGGTTCAGCATCAGCTCTATCATGGGTACTGCTCTCCTAAGTGCTCATCAAGACGAGTCGGATGACTAAAACAGCGTGTGCCTACGTTGCACCAAACCTTAGTTCCGCTAGGTACTGCCAGGGTTCAGCATCAGCTCCATTATGGGTACTGCTCTCATAAGTGCTCATCAAGACGAGTCGGATGACTAAAACAGCGTGTGCCTATGTCGCACCAAACCTTAGATCCATTAGGTACTGCCAGGGTTCAGCATCAGCTCTATCATGGGTACTGCTCTCCTAAGTGCTCATCAAGACGAGTCGGATGACTAAAACAGCGTGTGCCTATGTTGCACCAAACCTTAGATCCATTAGGTACTGCCAGGGTTCAGCATCAGCTCTATCATGGGTACTGCTCTCCTAAGTGCTCATCAAGACGAGTCGGATGACTAAAACAGCGTGTGCCTATGTTGCACCAAACCTTAGACCCACTAGGTACTGCCAGGGTTCAGCATCAGCTCTATCATGGGTACTGCTCTTCTAAGTGCTCATCAAGACGAGTCGGATGACCTAAACAGCGCGTGCCTATGTTGCACCAAACCCTAGATCCACTAGGTACTGCCAGGGTTCAGCATCAGCTCTATCATGGGTACCGCTCTCCTAAGTGCTTATCAAGACGAGTCGGGTGACTAAAACAGCGTGTCCCTATGATGCACCAAACCTTAGATCCACTAGGTACTGCCAGGGTTCAGCATCAGCTCTATCATGGGTACTGCTCTCCTAAGTGCTCATCAAGACGAGTCGGATGACTAAAACAGCGTGTGCCTACGTTGCACCAAACCTTAGTTCCGCTAGGTACTGCCAGGGTTCAGCATCAGCTCCATTATGGGTACTGCTCTCATAAGTGCTCATCAAGACGAGTCGGATGACCTAAACAGCGCGTGCCTATGTTGCACCAAACCTTAGATCCACTATGTACTGCCAGGGTTCAGCATCAGCTCCATTATGGGTACTGCTCTCATAAGTGCTCATCAAGACGAGTCGGATGACTAAAACAGCGTGTGCCTATGTCGCACCAAACCTTAGATCCATTAGGTACTGCCAGGGTTCAGCATCAGCTCTATCATGGGTACTGCTCTCCTAAGTGCTCATCAAGACGAGTCGGATGACTAAAACAGCGTGTGCCTATGTTGCACCAAACCTTAGATCCATTAGGTACTGCCAGGGTTCAGCATCAGCTCTATCATGGGTATGGCTCTCCGAAGTGCTCATCAAGACGAGTCGGATGACTAAAACAGCCTGTGCCTATGTTGCACCAAACCTTAGATCCATTAGGTACTGCCAGGGTCCAGCATCAGCTCTATCTTGGGTACTGCTCTTCCAAGTGCTCATCAAGACGAGTCGGATGACTAAAACAGCGTGTGCCTATGTTGCACCAAACCTTAGTTCCGCTAGGTACTGCCAGGGTTCAGCATCAGCTACATTATGAGTACTGCTCTCCTAAGTGCTCATCAAGACGAGTCGGGTGACTAAAACAGCGTGTGCCTATATTGCACCAAACCTTAGATCCACTAGGTACTGCCAGGGTTCAGCATCAGCTCTATCATGGGTACTGCTCTCCTAAGTGCTCATCAAGACGAGTCGGATGACTAAAACAGCGTGTGCCTACGTTGCACCAAACCTTAGTTCCGCTAGGTACTGCCAGGGTTCAGGATCAGCTCCATTATGGGTACTGCTCTCATAAGTGCTCATCAAGACGAGTCGGATGACTAAAACAGCGTGTGCCTATGTTGCACCAAACCTTAGATCCATTAGGTACTGCCAGGGTTCAGCATCAGCTCTATCATGGGTACTGCTCTCCTAAGTGCTCATCAAGACGAGTCGGATGACTAAAACAGCGTGTGCCTATGTTGCACCAAACCTTAGATCCATTAGGTACTGCCAGGGTTCAGCATCAGCTCTATCATGGGTACTGCACTCCTAAGTGCTCATCAAGACGAGTCGGATGACTAAAACAGCGTGTGCCTATGTTGCACCAAACCTTAGTTCCGCTAGGTACTGCCAGGGTTCAGCATCAGCTCCATTATGGGTACTGCTCTCCTAAGTGCTCATCAAGACGAGTCAGGTGACTAAAACAGCGTGTGCCTATGTTGCACCAAACCTTAGATCCACTAGGTAGTTCCAGGGTTCAGCATCAGCTCTATCATGGGTACTGCTCTCCTAAGTGTTCATCAAGACGAATCGGATGACTAAAACAGCGTGTGCCTATGTTGCACCAAACCTTAGTTCCGCGAGGTACTGCCAGGGTTCAGCATCAGCTCCATTATGGGTACTGCTCTCCTAAGTGCTCATCAAGACGAGTCGGGTGACTAAAACAGCGTGTGCCTATGTTGCACCAAACCTTAGATCCACTAGGTACTGCCAGGGTTCAGCATCAGCTCTATCATGGGTACTGCTCTCCTAAGTGCTCATCAAGACGAGTCGGGTGACTAAAACAGCGTGTGCCTATGTTGCACCAAACCTTAGATCCACTAGGTACTGCCAGGGTTCAGCATCAGCTCTATCATGGGTACTGCTCTCCTAAGTGCTCATCAAGACGAGTCGGGTGACTAAAACAGCGTGTGCCTATGTTGCACCAAACCTTAGATCCACTAGGTACTGCCAGGGTTCAGCATCAGCTCTATCATGGGTACCGCTCTCCTAAGTGCTCATCAAGACGAGTCGGGTGACTAAAACAGCGTGTGCCTATATTGCACCAAACCTTAGATCCACTAGGTACTGCCAGGGTTCAGCATCAGCTCTATCATGGGTACCGCTCTCCTAAGTGCTTATCAAGACGAGTCGGGTGACTAAAACAGCGTGTCCCTATGATGCACCAAACCTTAGATCCACTAGGTACTGCCAGGGTTCAGCATCAGCTCTATCATGGGTACTGCTCTCCTAAGTGCTCATCAAGACGAGTCGGATGACTAAAACAGCGTGTGCCTACGTTGCACCAAACCTTAGTTCCGCTAGGTACTGCCAGGGTTCAGCATCAGCTCCATTATGGGTACTGCTCTCATAAGTGCTCATCAAGACGAGTCGGATGACTAAAACAGCGTGTGCCTATGTTGCACCAAACCTTAGATCCATTAGGTACTGCCAGGGTTCAGCATCAGCTCTATCATGGGTATGGCTCTCCGAAGTGCTCATCAAGACGAGTCGGATGACTAAAACAGCCTGTGCCTATGTTGCACCAAACCTTAGATCCATTAGGTACTGCCAGGGTTCAGCATCAGCTCTATCATGGGTATGGCTCTCCGAAGTGCTCATCAAGACGAGTCGGATGACTAAAACAGCCTGTGCCTATGTTGCACCAAACCTTAGATCCATTAGGTACTGCCAGGGTTCAGCATCAGCTCTATCATGGGTACGGCTCTCCGAAGTGCTCATCAAGACGATTTAAATGACCAAAACCGCGTATGTCTGTGTTGCACCAAACCAGAATTCTACTAGGTAGTAGGTAGGTACTGCTACTACTGCCAGGGTTCAGTCAGGGTCATTTTGCTCTCTCATTTTAAAATATCACGAATGTAATTTTATTAGACGTTAATCCAAATTGAGAGTAATTCGGATTAATTATTTGACTTTCATGCCCATTGAAGTTAATCCGAATTAAAGTTAATCCGAATTAACTTCAATGGCCATTAACGTCTCAAAAATTTAATCCGAATTAACTTTAATCCGAATTAACTTTAATGCAATTGGTTAATGGCGGAACTAATGGTTAATAAAATTGATCAATGGTTAATTAAAATTAACAATTACGGCCAACACTGATGCTGCTGATTTTTATGGGACAGCCAATTTTTTTTTCGCGATCTCGGCATTGATCCCATAATAAAAGAGTCCCACTACGCAGAGTATGGCTGGTGGATAAAATTTCACCATGTATAGTTGTTATAAATAAATATGTATATACCTACATAGAAAACATCCATAACTCAGGAATAAATGATGCCCTTACCAGGATTCAAACCCAGGACTTTCTGTTTCGTTGGCAGGGTCACTACTGACTAGGCTAGGAGGCCGTAAAAATTGTTTATATTAACTCATATAAACTAATATTTTATAGCTGTTGGAATTCCTTGTATAAATAAATAATTATATATATATGGTGTTTACAATTCATAATTTATTTAATTTAAATAATCAGTTTGTCACACACTTGGTTACCAACTCATTTGTGAAAGCGAGCAATAAATTATCGATTAATTCAGAAATGTGAGTAATAGCAGGGGAGGCGACGATGCTAAATGTGTACTCGAGCGTCGTAGAGACCTAGGAGGATATAACCAACGCTGCAACGGAGACGCCTCCTTGTCTGTCATTTGATGTACAAAAAAGTCTGCCAATTCTTGCGGGGGAGGGGAACGTCAAATGTCAATGAACGTCAATGGTAACGTCAAAAATAGCCATGTCAGATAAACGTCAGTCCATACATTGTGTATGACCATTGGCCGACTATTTTCGACAGAGGGGAACGCCTGTTAATGGCTACTCCGTTTGGTTATATCCTCTAAGGTAGAGACCTATTGGAATCGAAAGAATTAGATGATGATAGAAGATTAGATGATCGGAAGAAAAAAAATGTTATATAACATTTTCTTTTTTAGCGAGCAGGAAAGCGTCTACAGATTTTTTTAAATGTAAAAAAAAACACCACGTGGAGCGCGTCAGATATTGGTAGTGTCAGTCGTACATTATGTCTTTGATAACAAGGGTATGTTAATCTGCCGGTTTACATAGGCAGGGTGGCCATATACGGAAGGGTAGAAAATTTGGAAAAAAATAATTTTGAATACAAAGGGGTTATTGAATGGACCCTAATAAAGTGTATATTTCAATAATCTGACGATTTCAGCGATCCGTAGGCAAATGGCAGAGTCCCAAAGTTGCAAAAAAAAAACCGCCATCTTGAAATACTCGAGCGTATCAGATTATTTATACAGAGTACAGACAGGTTCAGATTGATGTAGTTATGTCTTACCTTACCTTAATCTGACGATAATGTGGTGCAGTTTCCTTATTTATTAAGAGAGAAAAAATATTGCAACAACTAAAAATATAAATGATAATAAAATTTCACACCCGTAAGTTATACTTAACCTAGATAAAATCTATAAAAGAGCTTAATTTACAAAGAGTCAGAGATAGTGAAAAGGTTTAAGGAAAAAAGAGCTGGATACACTAAACTTCATAAACGATTTTTGACACTTCTGCTTGGTCAAATCGGCAGATTTTTTTTATTTAGTTATTCTTGCATTATTCCCTTTAAAATAAAATGAAAATCGAACGCAATCGAGTAAGGTCGCGATTTTTTTTTGCAATTTTATGACCCTGCCACTCGCTTACGGATTGCTAAAATCGTCAGATTATTGAAATGGGCAATATTTAACAAGTAATTAATCCACCGTATCTTAATCTGAGGCGCACGAGGATTTCAAGGTGGCGATATTTATTACTATTCTAATGGGCTGTACTTGACTCCCTGCTCGGTGTCAAGAACGCATACATGGTGGAGGTACTCAACAGGATGCAAGGTATCCCCAATAACAGACGCGCTCGAGTTACTCCAAAAGTCCCCTCTTGGGCTCCCCGACCATAAGACGTGCGAACACAGTCGCCAAAATCGCTAATACTTGGTTGGCAACGAAATATCTTGAATACATTAGACAACCACTTGAGTAAACTATCTTAATATATCACTAAGTTAAATATGCGAAGCCGGCTGATAAGTAATCAATACATAAATCTGTACGTACAGAAAATACACATCTTAAAATACACCTAGCTTTACATAAATAAAAAAATAAACTTTGTTAGGTATGCTACAAAAAAGCACACAAATAAAACCTATTGAAAAACCACAAAATAAATCAAAATGTATACCTAAATATCTATACATATACCTACACCGATATATTATTTTCCGGATGACCTTTAAGAAAACAATAATTAATAATCTCATTCAAATTTTTATCGAATTCCGAATAACAATGTGAGCTACAACAATACCAATTTATTTATTTTATTACCTACTTCTCAGTTTTACTTTGAGGTATCATGACAAAACTTTTCCGAATACATCAAAATATAAAACAAAAATAAATACTTACGTATAAATCTGGACCTTTATTCTAAGCGAATATTCGAATAGAATATTTAGATGAGTCTATGTTTACTAGAGAGCCAACAAGGCGACACGAGGCGCAGACAAACACTATCGCAAACACACGCGTATCGCAAGTTTGTACCGGCGCGGCGGCTCCGCGCACAAGGTTAATCTACCTTTATTTCTGGACAAAATACCACATTAGTTTAAATAAGAATCGAAGTTCGCTTAATTATTGAAAATGAAACATTTACGGAGCAACAACAATATTAACATAATGAATAGGTACTTAAATCATTATTTAACAGGGTTGTGTCACATGTCAACAAGCTAGACCAACCGGCCTTAACGACGTTTTGCCTGTTTAGTTATATGCTATATGATACCTATTTATAATGTACCTACTTTCACTAAAAACAAAATGTCGATATTTATGATCGATGTGATCAAATCTTCGTGACAAGTTGAATTTAACAGTTTACTAACTTATATTTTTGGTTAGTCAAATGGCTAGTTAGGTGCCTGCAGTACCTGCACTTCATACGTTTACTAAATACGGTATTAAATTGCCTCTAGTCAAGTAGGTACCTAAATAAAATATGTACAGTTGAAGTTCAATTAGAAATTGCTTTCTAATAACATGTTAATTAAATTAATTGACTCCTTAATATAAATATGACATCTATTTCAGTTTATAAATTAATTAATTTAATATTAGTTTTGTTGTAATAGAAATTTTCCTTTTCATTTGTTTTATACTCATAATTATTCTTAATAAATACAAAATATTATTTCATGTATGTACTTACAGATATTTGATGCCCATTCTTGTTAATGAAGTTTTTAATAAAAACTAGTAATATGAAACAAATCACAACCTTTTGTAATTGTACAAAAATATTAAAAGTTTAGGTAGAAAAAAAGTATTTAAACGTTTATAAATTAATTATTGACTCAAAAAGTTTTTTTACCGTCAATAAACCGTCGATTCTTACTTCTATATTCTCCCTGATATTATATTTTTTTCCAATAAAACTGTAACTGTACCACTGGGCGCAATACATTGCGATGGCAGTTGGTCCGAGAGGAGATAGATAGGTATTAATAGAGTTATCAGCAGAGCAACATACCTACTGTTGGGTGGCCAAAATACCTAGCACACGATAAATGAAAATAATACTTTGTGACTTTTCGATGACAACAGTTGAATATAATTTTTAGTTAAATTACTTAATAATACTTAATAATTATTTTGCAGATAGGTACAGAAAGTTCATCTAACTTAATTAGTGGGTATAAGTATAGAAGTTTGATAGGGCAAGCTTGATACTGGAGACATGTATATTATCATAGAGTAACTTATACTAGAGCGGTACTGTCGTAGTAAATTTTGTAACCACAGTAAATTCACTGCCATCTATCGACACACTTTAAAACCAAAAATGAAGATTTATAAAAATACGATAAAATGTATTTAAATATGGATAAATGATTTTTTTATTTGCATTAATTATTTTTATGATTTTGACCCATGTTCTTTCACTGATATGCGTAAAAATTGTTAAATAACAAGCGAAACCGTCACCGCCATCTATACGACAGAAGGCCAAAGCTAGTAGCGCCCTCTGATCGAGAGTCAAATTTTCTTGATTTTCGAGGCACGTTTTTTCCTTAGACTGTATCCATCTATTACGGAGTTATATCTATCTTTGATTTTATTTAGACGAGGTTATCCCGCCCATGTTCCGTTCACAGCAGGAATGAATGCAAGCTCACGGCGTCAACACACAATTGGTATCAACAACAAAATTACTTAACAATGCCGTGAGTACTACCGTGCTAAAATTAAAATACGATCTCTATCTAATCAGACACCTAGCCAGACTCATCTCACACTTAGCCCTGGGTGCGTAGACAAGATGCCAATCGTTAACGCTCCGTAGCGAACGAAACGCAACTGTCTCTTTGTCGCACTAATATGGAAGAGTGATAGAGAGAGATAACAGTTACGCTACGCTACGGCGCATGAACGATTGGCATCTTGTCTACGCACCGCAATAACGTTTGTGTTACTTTCGAACACGATTAATTCGGCAGATAGGGCAAAGCGTGTTGGTAGCGTCAGATTCAATAAAATTAATTTAAATAAATTAGTGTGACGTATTAGATTAATAGTAAAGGGTAATGAACATTAATTCTAATATGTATCATATTATAGAAACTAAGGGCCACCAAGTAATTTTACACAATAAAAGGACATTAAGGAAAAAGTGTCCATCTGGTATCTGTCAGTTTAAGGGTCCAATGCTCATGCCGTTGCCATACTTAGGTTTGAAACTTAATTAGGCTTGATTGTACTTAAGTAATCCTAATTATTTATCAAAATCCATGATTGAAAATTAAGTTTACCAGTCCCCCCTAGGGAACAGCCCTCAGTTATATTACAATGCCCCTACATCAACGGATCAGATATATAGTCTCAGGTTGCAGCTAACAACTTTGCTCCAATGATTTCCAAAGTAAAGATAGGCCCGTTCATATAATTTCGACAGAACATTCTCGTTTAGCGTGCCTGGGTGGAATGCTACAACGCGATTGATTGATGAGTTCGCATCACGCGCGCGATTGGTCGCAAATAGTTGCGTCAGACTGCACGATTGACTCGAATATGTGCGTGACACCCAAAATGACACCGCTGAACTGGCACCATTCTTATGCCCTTAAGGCCCGTCTTTACGAAGTTATAATATAAATCAATCAATTAAAGCCAATGCTACCTACACCCCTGCATATAATATAAGTAAGTTTCCATGGAGATGAAAAACTTTTCTCTTCTACCTACAGTCGACTACCATTACAACATTTTGAATTCTTGAATGATTCATAGGTACCAGTTTTTGTAACTGATCACACTGCCCAGCGATTTTAAGTTCGCTGAGTGATCTAAATGAATTAAAAAACCGGCCAAGGGCATGTCGGGCCATGCTCAGTGTAGGGCTCCGTTGTTATACCAGTTCGCCACAATAGACTGCCTTGAACGGGGGATATTATAGTAAGTATCATGTGGTTTGCGGCACTTTGTACTTAAGTCTTTTTACTAAGAATGGACAAAAAATTACGATAACTCAGAAACGGCTTAATTGATTATGTTTGATATAGTTTTCATTGAATGTCTTTATTAAGCTCTACTTTTACGATTTTTTTGATATTGGACCCATGGTTCAAAAGTTAAAGGAACTGGCGTCGGGCTCTCATATTTTATTTGTTTCGGTTATTTCCGAAAATATTGACTTTATCAAAAAATGTTTGTGGAAAACCCCTAGTCGTTTTGAAAGACCTATCCAACAAACACCAAAGGATTGAAGGGAAAAAATTTCAACCCTACTTTACGTGTAATTTTGTTTTCTCGGGTTTTTTTACCACTTTGTCGGCATGATTGATTTAGTTAGCAATTAGGAGAAAAGCCTCGGCCGGACAGATAGACGGACATGGCGAAACTATAAGGGTTCCTGGTTGACTACGGAACCCTAACCAGGGGTTTTAAAAACTCTCTTCTGAACAACAGGTTCACGACAGTCATTGGAAAGATCAATATCACAATGCTAAACTGCCACGCTAGTCTTGTCGTGGGCTTAAAACCAGTGTCAAATTATTGCTATCGGTCGTTGAGAGGTCATTCACCACGCGTGTTTCACCGATGTGTAGCCACGACTTGTATAGTAATCATGTGGGCCGTAAATTCATAATAATATAACTTGGCACGTATTCAATGCTTACATTCGTATGAAATACATACCTACCTATATATTTTATTACCTCACTTATCTACTATATAATAGCGCATTTTACTCATAATTGAAAGCTAATAAAAATATAATTACAATTTGTTAAGACCAGGTCCTTAAAACGGCTGTAGGTAAGTATATAGGTAGGTATTTCGTATTTTTAATTGATATAAAGGAAAACATTTTAACAGCTAATCAACTGTTTATTTTATCCTAGTTTTCTTCTCTGTCGGTGATTAAATACGTCCAAACTAAGAAAACGTCGTCTCTTTGATAATACGATTTTATAGAGTTTGTATTTAGTATTAGAATTCTTAAATACCTACATAGGAAACATCCATAATACAAGAACATCGCGCAAAGAATAATGCCGTACCGGGATTTAAACCCCGGACCTCCAACTTCATTGCTCAGCTGTATTGGTTTATAATTTATTAGCAGCCTCTCATCCTAAGGATTTATTTTAATTCTCTTTACTATGACATGCTACAGGGTATATATAGTTTGTTATGAATGTTGCCTGGAATTAGAAACAGAACTAAAATCACAATAGCTGCCTCATGCAAGTCAATTACGTCTATCCGTTGCCTGGTTAGGTATCTGAAGCCACTGATACAATATGATTTAAGTTTGAACGAGAAACAGTTTGGACTGTTTAACATGATTATTTCATGGTGAGTGAAAATTGAATTAAAATCCAATTGTTACGTTCCCTGCACAGTTGGAAGTTTAGCTAGACTTTTAGACAGCGAGATATAACGTGAAATGCCAGACGCTCATTTTCATATCAGAAAAAACGAAACCATTATGAGATACATAGATAATATTATATACTTAATATCAAAGGTACATTATTAAATCGTTCTATAGTGTAGGTAGTTACTAACTGCGACTGTTATCAGATTATCACATGTTGTATTATCACCCATTTATCAGTAGCACGAGCCGTTGTATGGTTACCACAGAAATAAGATAATTTATTCCCCAGAAACCAAATAACCCACAAGCTTGTTAGCAATCTTGTTTGCTCTTAATAGAAATTCAGATGTCGTAGGCGCCATTATCCCCCCACCACCCCTCCTCTGCCGCTCGAAGTTCCCAAATAATTATCCTACACACACACCTACCTATCTATCTACATACACCCACTTTAAACTTTTAAGCGATGACCTGAAAAGCTGATTCGCCGCAATGCTGAGTACCTACTATTTATACGACCATAAGAATTTCTTCCGACAATCCAATTTCGTTGTTTAAACAATGAAATTGAATATTGAGAAAGCGCTGTAAAAATCCATTCTGAAAATGTGGAACAATATGGAAACCGAGTAAGAGGCCAGCGCTGCGCCAGTCCCTACGCTACGCGAAGATATTGAATTATGCTTATACATACATTATTTAAGATGATGACTGGTGGTTATGTAATCCCCCGTCGCTCGCTGCGCACGTTGCAACCAACATTTGTTGTAATAATACTATAATAACTATATAGCATATATTATCAGCTATATATGTTGCACTAACTGCACATAGGTATATCAGTTTTCTTACTAGGTATACTTAGACGTCAGGTTTGAGCCAAAACTTGCTTTTGTTTTGTTTATCTATTATCACTGTTCATAGAATTTTCGTATTAGGCACTTGGTAATTAAATTAAATATAAGTATACTGTATGTATAAGCAAGTATTATATTATTAAGTAATAATAAGTAGTTGATTAATCCAGTAATTACATCACACGTTTAGGGGTGGGAGGGGGTCAAGAAAATGTGACATATTGTAACAAGGGGGAGGTGGGAGTCACAAACTTTATGTCGTCACTTTAACTTCATCAGTAACCGAAATTTTATTTAAATTATTTTATTCGCTGTACAGTTAATTAACAAGTTTTTGGAATGATAATCGTTTTTATTCGTTTAATTTTTTTCCTAATCAGTTTTGGGTTATAAAATTACTAATATTTTAAAATATTAGTAATTTTATATTTTGATAAAGTATTAATAACATGTACTTCGATTTGCTAATTTCGTTGAAAAAATGTAACGTATAAACGGGGGGGGGGGGGGGGGGGTTGCCAAATGTGATCAAGTGTGACAAGGACGAGGGGTCAAAAAAACCTAGAAATTCGTGTGACGTAATTAATGGATGATCCCTAAGTATAGGTAATTACTAATTATACATTTTTGTAAATTAATCAACGACCCCTTACCTTTGTTATTTAAATATAAAATAAAATCTGAAAACGTATATCTTTCTGGAGAAGTTTTATGCCGGCAGTACACACTCGTGGAGACACCCCGAGACAGGCCGAGAACAAGTGTGTACATACTGCTCCCTTCTCATCTCGCTCTTACTCGTCTCGCGCGGCTCACGCCTCTTCGATTGGATCGGAGCGGTGCCGAGGCTCTCGACGAGCGTGTATAGTCTACATCTTCTGAAATTATTTTTATGCCTAAGACGGTAATCTGTTAAACAAAAGCCATTGTTTCTTCTCGCAGAAAACAAACAATGGCATTTGTTTAACAGATTAGGGTCTGAGACATAAAAATCATTTGAGAAGATTCATACTATACCTACAGTCCGCATTACATATTAGGATAATGGGGGAGTCCTACTGGGAAACGTGGTTTACGACTGAGCTCGCTCAGCGTATCTAGCGCGAACTGCACCAGTTGCAGTAGTGATAAATATTTTTCGGAAGGGAATAAAATCTTCCATTGTTATTTGAAGCTCTTTACACGCCAGACGGTGCTACTTTTATAATGATAATTAAAATGTATATGAATGAATGAATGAATGAAATTATTTAATCTAGAAAATATTTCCATATGAGGCTAAAACATTTAAAACGAATTACATAATAATATATGATTAAATTTATATTATATTCATGAGATACAATTAATTACACATTGAATGTATTTTTTTAATTGGACGTAGTTACGCGAAAACGTTCCAACCCACAGCGACCCCATTTTGAGATAAACGCAATTTTGTGTTTTAGCGGTACACTTTTTCCCTGTAATTATTTCAGGCAAATACTATTGGTTTTACTGTGGAATGCCAAACTGGTTATTGGATGATATGCATATTTTTTGTAAATACATAATACAAGGGGCATATAAATAGGTAAAACGAGTTTGAAACATTTTTGCTAAATTTAATTTTGTATGAACCTTGTTAAATAGCAATTATGCATAAACGTTCCAAAACGAATTTAAGTGTATTATTTTATAAATATATATCTAAAATACATTTAATATGTAAAATAATAAATAACAATGAGGAACATACAAAAACAACAAAAAAAATTGAAAATGTATTACAAAAAAATAGGATGTGATCTTTTGAGCTTAGAACCTATGCCAAAAATTAGCTGATATGGTTCCAAAAGTTATCAAAAACTTATATTAAACATTTAATCATCATCGTATTCTATGATCTCGAAGTCCGGAACTCCACCAAACCCATCAACATCATCAGTAGCTTCTTCAGAACTTTGAAGCGTTCTATAAAATTTAAGGCAATCCTCAGGTATGTAGTGGTACATGGATTGTAAGTCCACTAATTTCGCTGGAGCAATCGGTTTGCCATTAGGCCACAATAAACAAAAATCAGATTCTTTTATGTATTGCAGTTCTCGCTTTATTCTTTTATCAATTTTCAACTCATTGGTCGACAACGAAGGTGTCGCAAAAGGCACGGTTGGCTGTGCATAGAGGGGTGCTGGTGCCTACACTTATGTATGGTAGCGAAAGTTGGGTATGGCAGAAGAGGCATCAGAGCCAAGTGAATGCAGTGGAAATGAGAGCGTTGAGAAGTGTGTATGGTGTGAGATTACAAGATAGAATTAGGAACAGTGTGATAAGGGAAAAGTGTGGACTGAGCGAAGATGTAGTGACAAAAATTAAGAAAGGTATGTTGAGATGGTTTGGACACGTGGAAATAATGAGTGAAAGAAGGCTAACAAAGAGAGTGTATAAGGGAGAGGTAGAAACGGGAGTTGGAAGGGGCAGACCTCGGCGGACTTTCTCTGATCAGATCGGGGAAATCCTGAAGAAAGGCCAGGTCAAGAGCACCCTAAACCGGCGAGCGTGTATGAGGAATGTTATGAAAGTGAAGGAAGCGAAAGAGGTATGTCAGGATCGTAGCAAGTAGAAATCCGTGGTCTCTGCCTACCCCTCCGGGAAATAGGCGTGATTATATGTATGTATGTATGTATTTATGTATGAAATCGTCTTCCATCGTAGACCGCATAAAAATAGAAAACATTTTATCTTTATCCAACTTAATTTCTTTTGTATGTAGTCAACTAACTTTAGATGAGTCTGTAAACTTCTTCCTATTGATAATCTTCTTTTCCAGGTTAGTTGAACTAAAAAAATCAGTCTTTGTCATTTTGTAAACTTGAAGAGGTTTAACTTTTTTACAGGTTTTAATAATATTGATGTTATGAAGAAGCTACTGATGATGTTGATGGGTTTGGTGGAGTTCCGGACTTCGAGATCATAGAATACGATGATGATTGAATGTTTAATATAAGTTTTTGATAACTTTTGGAACCATATCAGCTAATTTTTGGCATAGGTTCTAAGCTCAAAAGATCACGTCCTATTTTTTTTGTAATACATTTTAAAAATTTTTTTGTTGTTTTTGTATGTTCCTCATTGTTATTTATTATTTTACATATTAAATTTATTTTAGATATATTTATAAAATAATACACTTAAATTCATTTTGGAACGTTTATGCATAATTGCTATTTAACAAGGTTCATACAAAATTAAATTTAGCAAAAACGTTTCAAACTCGTTTTACCTATTTATATGCCCCTTGTATTATGTATTTACAAAAAAATATGCATATCATTCAATAACCAGTTTGGCATTCCACAGTAAAACCAATATTGCCTGAAATAATTACGGGGAAAAAGTGTACCACTAAAACACAAAATTGCATTTATCTTAAAATGGGGTCGTTGTGGGTTGGAACGTTTTCGCGTAACTACGTCCAATTTAACAAAAGAAGACAATACGGCAGCACGTCTTACTTTGTCGGCATTTGTTTTCACACTACGATAACAAGTAGGTCCGCGGCGGCGTTTCGTTTCACATGTGCGTTTCGTTGGTGCTGTCATTTTACGGGAGCAAAGAGTAATAATGTTGCCACCTTTATTGTAAATAGTCCATTAGCAAAAAATTAGAAAATAATATATTATAATAAAACGTTCCAATTTATTTAGAACAGTCTTCGCAGCTTAAAAAAACAGTATGGATTAATCTAAAAGGTTTCAAATTACATGGAACATTTTTGAATGAATAAAAAATCTATAAAGATTTTGCAAAAACGTTCCAACCCACATGGATCATTTAAGAAATAATTAAATGTGCGTTTTATGAATTTAGTATAATGTTCCAAGACAAGTGGAACATTATAACGATATGTTAATCTATTAAGAGTTTTTAACAATATGTTTCAGTATGCATGTAATGTTTTTACTTTATTTTGAGTACACGTCCTTGGCATAATGGTGGGTTGGAACATTTGGGTCAAACTTTATTGATGAAACTAACCTAAAAATACTAGCATCTTTGTGTGCACATGATGTAATATGTCAAAAATAGTACCCTGGTTATGGTAACTCATTTTCGAGTGACTTGTGGGTTGGAACGTTTTCGCGTAACTACGTCCAATTGTAGGAATACAATTTAAAATTAGATAAATAACTACCTAAACATAGAGTATAAAAATTAAACTAACCTAAAACATAAAACCCAATCATAAAAAAAATGCCCCGTCCAACAGGTCGGCCTGCGGCATGGACCCCATTACGCCGGCGGCGTTACCTCTCTGTACCGCTAGGGCGATACGCTGAGAGAGGTACGCACCGGCCCTACGGTCCCCTGTGGAATCTACCAGCCGTGCCGACAAAGCTCTCATAAATGTCTTCATGTCGGATGACCAAAGACCCAGAGTCTATATTGCGAGCGCCGCAAACTCATAGTCGTTAACTAAGGTCGAGTATTTGCGGCGCTTGAGAATCTGGGCCTGGTCAGCCGCAGCGCCAGCCTGGATGCGGGTCGCCCCGATGTGGGACTGTGCAAGGGTGTCAACGCACGTCGCGTCCCACACCAGGAGCGGTATTCGACATGCGTTAAGTGACGTTTCGTGTTGAACTTCAGTTGAATGGAAGAAATCGTGTGTTGTCAAATAGGTAAATTTGACATTAGCAATCCACAGTTAGGTGACAACGAAACCAAACCGAACCACGCAGAGTTCAGAGCCATTTTAAACCGTATAGTAGTAAGAAAACAAAGTTGATTTTTGTTGCATAATTTTTTCAATGAATGAGTTTTGGTGTACAACCAAATGATACTTTCCACAGTTGATGAACAAATGATTCATTCCACTGTTGAACTGATGTTGAAGCCGAAACTGACAGTTGTGCATCTCGAATAGGGCCCCAGGGCTCTTCCTAATTTCCACGGCACCAACGTGGCTCCATCGGGATGATTAAATTAAATTAAATTAAGACCTAATATTAATATTATTTGTCAAATGTTATCAATGTTGACATATCATCGTCGATGCATTATCAATAGGTTTATTAGAAGAGATTGTATACCTACATACTAACTTATCTTCACACTGCACTGATACTTTATTTATATATGCTAGTAACTACTTGTTCGATAATGTATTTTTTTGACATGACGCACGAAGATTTATGCAAATATTATTGTATGTGTATTAGTGGCTACTCATGCATTTTTTTTTGTAGGTGTACCCTCCGCGAAAAGTAGAAAAAAAATTAAAAGAAAAAAATGTTTTTTTTTATAATGAAGTATAAGGACATGATGCAAGTTAAAAATATGCATTTTGTAGTCTATTTTATTATTGTCAAATATAATTTTGTTTGGTTTATCTAACTTGAACAGTTAACAAAATATGACACTTTCAATGATACGCTGATTATTTTACATTATCCTGAATAACTCGAAAACAAAAAAAGATCGAGGACTGATATTAAGCGTAGAGTGTTCTTAGGTCCTGCCAGTACACCACCTGAAAGAATGACCAAATCCGTCGTTGGGGGCAGACCGAGACTGACTGAAATAGGAAAGACACGTTCGTACGTTTCCGTGAAAATACGATGAAAAATAATTATGCACTACATCTGTAATATACTTTTTATAACACTTGCACAGTAAGTGTGCTATTTCATGCAAGTGCAGCGGGAGTTAAAGTCCATTTTACTCCCACAGGAGTTATAGCTTTTTTGTTAAATTATGTTACTAACTCATACGAACCAAGTAGGTTCTAAGTAAAAAACTTGTTATAAGTCAGGTCAAGTTAGGTTGGTAGGTATTTATTATTTACAACCTCCTACGACTATGTTGTTAAGATTATTTTAAAAGTAACTTTAACCTAAGTGTATTTTTCTAATAATAACAAGGGAATGTAAAATGTTAAGATGCAAATTATTTAATTATTATGAACCGTTTGTACCTATTTAAGTATGTGACTTATAAATATGTTATATTTATCAAAAAAATGATCGGAATCTATAATTTAATTGTTATGTTTATGTTTAAAAATATTTAATTTAATTTTAAACCGGCCAAGTGCGAGTCGGACTCGCTCACCAAGGGTTCCGTGCCATTACGCAAAAAAACGGCATTTTGCATCACGTTTGTTGTATGGGAGCTCCACTTAAATATTTATTTTATTCTGTTTTTAGTATTTGTTGTTATAGCGGCAACAGAAATATAATAATTATGCAGGGCAGCTTGTGGCGAGCTGTTGGGGAGTGACGACCCCACGGACCCGAGTGCTCCAGAGAGTCGGTCAGGGTCTCCGTCTCCGGCGTGTCTTCGTCGGTCGGAGTGGACCCCAAGGGGACCCGCAGGACTCTCAGCTCTGGCTTGCCTTCATTGGCCGTCCAGAGGGGAGTCGTAAGAGCTATATGCTCCAGGGGTGGAAGTGAAAGATGCATAAGACGCGAGTTGGCACAGTGGCTGCTAACAGCCACTGGGTAGAAAGCGGCGCACACCTCTCGACACCCCTGAGCCGCTCACACCGGTGTTGCTCCTGGTCGTCTTCACGACGGCAGTTTCAGGGGCCCATCTAGTCAGCGGCAAGTCACCACCTGCCTCGATAACGTGTATTAACATTGTTATGGCAGGTGTCCGGAGTTCTTTACAATAGCCCAGTCTCATTGTCCACCCAAACTTCAATCAATAGACCGGTATACTGTTCACTTTTTCTGCAATAGTCCCAATGCCTGCTGCGACCGGTTCATGGGTGTCTATTGTTGCGCCTGTGAACGGGTTCCAGCAGGCGTTCTACATGACATTAAAGCTCTCCAAGGGGCCTCTACGTGTTGGATCTATATCCCCACGCAAGCCTATCAAAAGACCGGGATTTATAGGCCCGTGATATCCAAGGAGATACAAATAATAATAAATATTCTTTATTGCACCACAAAGAAACAAAATTTTTAAAACAGATTTACAATGCAAATAATGATAGCAACAGGCGGTCTTATCGCTGTGAGCCATCTCTTCCAGAGAACCTTAGGGTAGCAGGATATGAAGAACAAAAGTTTTTTATAAACAGGTAGTGCACGAATTAATTAGAGGAACAGGAATTACACATACATTAATCAGACAGTACATATAGTAAATATAATATATCATCTGTGAAAATTTCAAGCTATCACGGTTCATGAGATACAGCCTGGCGACAGACGGACAGACAAACGGACGGACAGTGGAGTCTTAGTAATAGGGTCCCGTTTTTACCCTTTGGGTACGGAACCCTAAAAATGACAATATGGCGGACGAATGTCTGAAATGTCACTGTGTTTAAGAATTATTTCGCTTAAAATTTCGTATTTTTCTTTGCAAGTGTGATGAAAAACATTGTAACTCCGGGGGTAAGAATATTGTTACTCGAGTCTTTAATTCGACGAATATATAGACTCGTACAATATTTCACTTCCCCCCCCCCCCCCCCACGTTGCACAATTATTATTATTATGACAAGGTAGAAAACCTAATGTACTTTTAAAAACTATTGGCCTCTTACAAACTAGAGGCAAAGATAGATATAACTCCGTAATATATGGATACAGTCTAAGGAAAAAACGTACCTCGAAAATGACGAAAATTTGATTCTCGATTAGATGTCACTACTACCTTTGGCCTACTCTCGTATAGAGGGCGTTGACGGTTTCGTTTGTTATTTAACAATTTTAACGCATATCAGTGAAAGAACATGGGTCAAAATAATAAAAATAATTAATGCAAATAAAAAATCATTTATCCATATTTAAATACATTTTATCGTATTTTTATAAATCTTCATTTTTAGTTTTAAAGTGTGTCGATAGATGGCAGTGATATTACTGTGGTTACAAAATTTACTATGGCAGTACCGCTCTATAATATTATATCCTCTTTGCTAGTTAGAGGTAAACCTTAGTAGGTAGGTAAGTGTTTTAAATAAGTTGACTAACCATTAAATATTATCTATTAAACTGTAGCTTTGGTGTTTCAGATGTTGACCAATTAAATCGTACAAATATGTAATTCGAGGTTATTGTTGTCAAAATAATGAATATTTGTCGACATGTCAATGAAAAACATTACGCGTCAAAGACTAACGCAATGAAAATATGAACTGCGATGATTTTATAAAACAAAAGGTAATTATTTAACATTTGTTAAATCATGAACAAGAACGGAATATAGGGTGATTGAGATATGCACATTATGTACAACCCATCAAGTGCTGGGGCTCCAACCGACATATTTTATACTAGAGAAAAGATCATGTTTAGATAAAAATCACCGATATTTACTCATATTATTTCACTTTAAGGCCGTTTGATATCTAAAAGAATCCATAAAAATAAATAAATGCCTTTATTATCTCAGTTCAATAGCGCTGACATTGGTCGGTTTTATTTCGGGGAATTCGGCGAAGCGTCGACTTTACCCAAGACTTTACCTAAAATTACATTTGATCTCAAAGAATTAGTCATTTTTCTCCACGAAATTTACTTTACTTTTTATTTATTATAAATAATTATTTAGGCTAGTACACCACAAAGAATAAATGCTAAAATTCTAAGACGTATAATTTTGCATTATTATTGAGTAACTTCTAGCTTCTAGTGTATATTTACTTATATTCCAAACCCATAACTGTGTCAAATCTTACACTCGTAACGTCTACATACCTTCGTTGTTGAACGCTCCTTAATACCTATGACTATGACATATAGAACCTGTACATATAACACCACCATTATTCATTTCTATACGAGTAACGTAATCCTTGGATTATCTGCGCGGATATCGAATCTGTGCTGCAACGGGCTATATAACCTCGCATTGGTAAACAAGGGAGTGAAATTGCCGACCGAATGGCAACAAGAATGTTTACGTGGATCTGGATATTTGAAATTGTTTTCATCGGTGTAATGCCGCAAGTCTTGGAGCCCCCGGGAACCAGGTGGGGGAAGAACGCTACATCTTGCGAGGAATTCGAACGAGACGCTCACTTCGAGCCGACAGAAGTAATCGATGCCATGTGGAAAATATTTTACTCATGGGCTGACACCACTGAGTTGTCACTCATTGTGTTCTCGTTATTATCAACTAAGGTAAGATTGATTCCCTTATTAACGCTAAAATATGTTTTTCATTTTTTTTGTGTTCAAATAAAATGTTCAGGTTTCCTTTTTAACTCCTACTCTTAAAAAGTTTTTAATTCATTTGTTTTTAATTTCGTCGAAAGAATACACTTTAACGCAATTTAAATATACTTAGTGAAACTTTCATAAAATTCATCTTTAAGTAACCAGAATAAAAAATGGACCGTACAGCAATGAATAGATAGAATCAGATACAATAATTTAATATACATTAGCTATTTATGCAACAAGTGCGGAAATCATCTTTACGCACGTGTATCATACAATGTTTTACTATGCATTGTGCGAGTAAATAAAAAAAACATATAATGGCAAATATGTTTAATTATTAAAAAATTGAAAACAAAAAGCACTAGTGCGGAAAAGTGCTCTTTTCCGGACTAGTACGAGAAAGTAGAACCATATGTACTGTAAAAATAAATTGAAAACAAAAAGCACTAGTGCGGAAAAGTAGTACTTTCCGCATGATATGGCTCCGTAGGAAACGCACTTTTCGAGCACATGCATTGTAAACGATTAAGCATCTTTGCATCTTTTCATCTTCAATTTTATTATGTTAGGTACTAATTGTACAATTTTAAAGGAAACGTTTAAAATATATTTGGATGATTAATTAATTGTTCAAACCTTGACTGTAATACGCATGTATTGGAAAAACAGTGCATATTATAGATAATTTCTTTGAAACCTAATTTAACCACTTGTTCATAAAACTTACCAAAAACTTGTGTTCAGTTTTGTCTTATTCAAATAAACACAATTGCCAGAATGACGCTAACCGGACAAACAGTTCTCAAATTGTTAGACTTGATAGGCAGACTTTTATGAATAAAAACATTAAAAACATATCTTTTATTTGTGACTAAAATTATAAGCGTTTAACTATCTCTTCCACATAATTATAATCGTTTAGATATACAGGATGATTTTGTTATGACTAATAAAACGAAATCACTGTGTATAGTTATCATTAAAAGCTTTCAAAATATTATTTACGACGTAATCTCTCTACACAAAAAATACGTAATCAAAAGTAGGTAGATTTTTTAAGTTTTTTAAGTAATTATTACCTACTGGAACCTAGCCATCTACAATACCAGAACATTTCATGATCGGTTCAATCGTCAATTTTGCAATGTTATGAATGCATCATAAGCTAAAGATTTGAAAAATGTTAACTATTTCTATTGGCGTTAATGTTCTGCGGCTGTGTTTTATTTAACCTAAAAATGATACGATATGATCATTAATACGAAATACAATTAAACACCTACAATTAATACGAAAAATCTGACGGATTCGGCTCTATTTCTCCAGTCCAGTGGAAAACTCCTAACTTTGTTTTTGTCAGTTCGCATTGTTTTCTACTAAAGTAATTTATGTATATTGGGGTTTCAGCGCTTAAAAAGGATAAAAGCTGTAGTAGACTCGATAGATCCGGCTTTCGGGATACCCTGGTTGGATGCCGAGTTTCTAATGGAGCCTCGAGATGGTTTACAGATTCTGTTGCTTCGCCAGGGGACTCCGGGTGCATACCGCGCCCTCATCATCGCCGAACAACGCGATAAAGGTACCCACAAAGTGCTTCCCGCCCCGACCACAAAACTTGCCCACCGTGCGCCATTTCCGCTCTTAACTTTCCTCGCCCGTCTTGCCTCATAATGATAATATATAGGCTACATTTTGTTAAAACATTCTCTTCATTTCACTAACGACGGTAAGAGGTTTTACTAATTGAAAGGATTGTGTATACTTGTATAACATATTTTATAATGCATAATTAGAAATCATTTATAAAAATATACAGAATGGGAGAAATACCCGAAATGATTTTAATGTACATTCCTGATGGCATCACTATTAAATCTACATGGGACTAATTTTACAAGTGATTTTCTGGAAAAAATAATTTGCTTTTTCTATAGGTACTGTGCGGTTTTAGTCGCTCTACATAAATAACAATAGACAACTGAGAGTAAACGGTATACGAAGTTCGACTAATGACGATGAGCCAAGATGCTGGATAATTTTTGATTCGATAATTCACAATAAAGTCCTTCTAACTCCCCGCACTTTAACTAAACTTTTCCGTGTTTTTTTTTTCAGCTCGCCCAAACCCGAGACCAATCCTAAACATGGCGGATGTGCGCATGAAACTGGTGGGCCGTATCATGGGCATGATGTCCTGCGAGGAGCTGACCGCGTATGCGCTAGCTCGACAGCACGAGATGCCGGTCACGGAGGCCGACTGCGTGGTGCGGGCCAACACGCTCGGGTACCGGGGGCCCCAGGGACACTCGTACCTTCAAATACATCGCATGATTAAACAAGAACTATAAAGAGTTAGTAAATGGATAAAACGTATGCTACACTGGGATCGCAAAATAGGTAAATAGGCATTCGTAGGTATTTGTGAAGAAATTCCGATGCCTAGTGTGTGGGTCTGGGCTTCTGGGGTAATCTGGGACAATGTCGCAATCAGTTTCATTTTAAATTAAGCCGCCACATGGTGACTCATTTTACGAATGAGCATTAAGGTCTAAATACTATTAATGCCACGTTGCCAACAACTAGTGAAGGAATAAATTGGTGGGTTCCCAAGTAATTGATAAGTCCATAAACCTAACAGATATATTCTGCAGTGGTACATAGATTCCCATTTCCTTCCCGGGCACCCGTAGTGGCTTTATGATGTTTTCAGTGAATAATGTGCGAGTCGGGATATCTCAAAGCCCCGATCTGCCAATAAATCAATGATCAACAAGGTATGCTACTCTCTCGGAGGATTTCTATATTTAATTCCCAGCGCGAGGGTAAATGTTTAAACAGCTTAAATGTTTTAACAGATGATTGTGCTCATGAATCATGGCATCTCTGTGAATCACAAAATAGTTCTCGCTCCGTGCATTAAATGGGCAAAATTAGTTATCCACCCCCCTGAATACATTACCTGCCAGATAAATTATCTGCAGGTTCCAACCAAAGTTAGGTAATATTTAAATGTTACTTTTATTTAAATGTTACTTTTATTAAACTTGTTACTTTTATTAAAGAACGACTTGCAGTTCAATTAAACATTTTTAATAATATGCGCACGTTGGAGCCGGCGGAGTAATCCCACGACTTAAAGTATTTCTGTCCTCTCGGTCTTTGAACACGTAGAGTAGCTCAAAATTTTATTCAATCTGAGAGAACCGGTGTATTAATACCTAAGTATATTGCAGGCCACATACCTGCTAAAAATGAGCATAGTAAATATTAATTAAAACTTATTAAAAAAATCTTTTATATAATTTATTAAATATTTGCTAACACCTTTGTTTACAGCGTGTTACATACATAATACATTGAGAAGCAGAACTATGGCTGCGGGATAAGTGTGGCTGGCCTTCACATTGAGGCCTAGTTGTTGTTTATTGATTAGTGTTTACTGCGAGTTCATACATTACACACTAAACGCAAATAACAAGTAGCAGATGTATGAACTCGATATATAAACTAATTCATGTGTAAACAGGCCCCAATGTGAAGGCTAGCCACACTTACCGGTATTGACCTTACTTGAATAACTTCCATAAAGTTACATAAGTTATAGCATAGTAGAATCGGCTTAATACGATTTCGTACATACGTAATACATTATTGTACACTAGTCCCTGCAACTGCTTTTTGTTATACATTGTTTCACGGTAATAGTTAAAGGGTTGTTAACAGTAGGTATTTAAGTGTTTTACAAGGGGCAAAGTTTTTGTGTAACCTTTCGTGCTAATATTGACACCCGAGCAAGGGAAAGATTTCAAAATTGAACCACGAGCGTAGCGAGTGGTTCGAAAAATGGAATCTTGAGCGCTGCGAGGGTTACATGACCAAGTTCTTCCCGCTACCGTTCTCAACCCACCATCGTAGCGACAGCTGACGTTTGCAAGGCTCTTGTATACTTAATTAATTCCCCTTCAATACTGATCATCATTATGATCATCATCCTTAAACACTATATAATACGAGAGAAAGCCCGGGGGAAAGGCCTATGTTTAACGAATTTTATTCCTGGTCCGGAGTTTAAAACGAGCTCATATAGGCTCATCAAGAATTTCGTTACAGGATTCTTCAATACCTACTTAACCCTTTTAAGTCAGGCAGCAGGTAATAAAAAAAGTTGGCTACTAAAATCGGACCCTTTTTCAATTCTACAATCAATAGCCCCTACCTAATTTGCAATCCGAATTTATTCCCCTTTGGCGAATCCAATTTTCTGCTGGCATTTCCTAATAACAACTTTACTTGTTTTATGGTTAAGTAAGTATAAAGTAACCACGCCGAAACGTTAGACCAAGCAAACAATAGATATATCATTAACTGCTTAGGCGAGTAAGTATAGTTATATAGTTTCAATATGATATTGTTGGCGAGTGCTCGGCGTCTACCCATATCCACACGAACAAATTTATTTTCCTCGGAAGCATACTAGACGTCAACAAATAAGGATTTTTATTCAATAAAGAGGTTTTACTCGTGCTTTACATATTGCGCAAAGGTTGAGATGTAGAAGAGACCTTTTAGTGTTTTATTTTGATCGATAGCCCGTAGATTTCGATTATGTAGTTATTTTGTAGGTTTGTTTTCCCTGGGGTGCGGAATGCGGAGTACCGAGGGAGATTTATAGTGGCGGCCTTGTTTTATGGAATATACAGAGCGAATCAAATTTTCAAAAATGATGTTTTATTTATAAACTCATTACAATACAATTTATGAGCGAGGCTTAAATTTAACACTTACCATTCTTAGGACTAATGGTATTTAATATTTACTATATGTGGTACACTACCTATATTATGATAAACCTATACTGAACTAGCTGTTGCCCGCGACTTCGTACGCGTGGATTTGTATGTTGGTGGTTATATATTCTACATAAGCATAAAACATTATGCAGCAAAAGAGAGCAGTAGGGAGGGTTTATCATTTGTTAATAATAATTTTACAAAGCATTAGATTTATCTATCACAACCTACGAAGTTTCAAGCCCCTACTCGTTATTGAAAAAAAAAATGTTTTCGAATTTTCAAGTCCACTATTAAAAAATATGCAAGAAATTAAAGAAGTTTTAACTTTTTAATCTTTATAGGGGATGAATTTTTTAAAACGCTGAAATAGCTTTTCTTGTATACTAACAATATGCCTTTATACAAAGATTCAAGTCTCGCACTCACCAAAATGATTGATTTCCATACAATCTTTCAACCCCTTTTTCACCACCCTGGGGGATGAATTTACTGGAATAGTATGCATTTATACAAAAATTCTTATCCCGCACTCACAAAAATGGCTCTGCGTTGATGAATCAGTCAGTCAGTCAGGACACGTGCATCATCACTACATAGTATAAAACAAAGTCGCTTTCCGCTGTCTGTCCGTCTGTCCCTATGTATGCTTAGATCTTTAAAACTACGCAACGGATTTTGATGCGGTTTTTTTTAATAGATAGAGTGATTCAAGAGGAAGGTTTATTGTATAATTAATATAATTTGTTAAGGTCAAAGATAGATATAACTCCGTAATAGATGGATACAGTCTAAGGAAAAAACGTGCCAGGAAAATCAAGAAAATTTGATTCTCGATCAGATGGCGCCACTACCTTTGGCCTACTCTCGTATAGATGGTGTTGACGGTATCGTTTGTTATTTAACAATTTTAACGCATATCAGTGAAATAATAACATGGGTCAAAATCATATAAAAATAATAAATGAAGTAAAAAAATCGTTTATCCATATATTAATACATTTTTTGATATTTGTTTTAATCGTGTGTCGATAGATGGCAGTACACTATAGCTACAAAATTTACTATGACAGTACTGTTCTATCCTATTATATCCTCTTTGGTAAAGGTTTTGTGTAAATTAGTTGAACTACCCCTGGGAAGCCGGGGCGGGTCGCTAGTTTATATATATAGATTAGTATTTCCGAGCAAAATTTATTGTATCTTCTATTCCTTATAATACCAGCTCATTTTCTGAAATAGATATAGGACAGATTTCCGACTAAATCCATTGAGTCCGAAATGAAAATATGATTCGGATAACACCCTCTTCGCAGCACGTCCCCCCATTTGCAGTGTTACGAAGGAATTCCTATTAGTGAAGGTTGTTTTCTGTCTGACGGAACCATAAAAAGTTTGTGTTAAATGAATGTTTTCTCAGTCGTCCAAAACAAAACTCCGGAGAAGACTATAAAAGCTAATGTAGCTTACTTTATTGTTATTGCTGTTCAATGTATCCTGCCCTGCATAGAAGCTACTGAACTCATTAAGGCTTATCTATTACGCTATAATTATAATTATGTAATTGATTAAGACGTTTTGCTTATGAAGGACTACTCCTGCTTACTCTCCAATTTTAAAATATAAATATAAATTTCATCATTATTACAATATAATAAATAATAAATTAATTCAAGCCACAATTAATCCGACGTAGTCATTCATGTAGTCTTGTGTGTAAAATTGGAGAGCAAGCAGGAGTAGTCCTTAGGTAGGTATTACTTTAATTTTGTTGTGTTTTCATTTTGACATAAGTATACAGATTTTATTGTAGAGACTATTTATGTAAGTATTTTTACAATGTTTTTTATTATTTGCGATCTTATTGTAAAAATATTTTTTATTAAGTTTGACATCTTTATAATAATTCAATACTTTTAAGAATTTTAATAATTCCATTAATACAATACTCTGAAAATTAGCTTAAGATGATATTTGTATTAAATAAAGATTCAAAAGTGCTTGTTGTTTCCCTACTTGAATAAAATAATTTTTAGAGTTTTATCTTGAATAAATTAAAATTATTAAATAATTGGATTGAAAAATTAGCTTCATGCGTGAATAATATTGGCTTCGGTTACCGCGATAGTTACTCATGAAATAAAACTATGAAAACGGATTATATCGCGTATATTGAATTTATAATACATCCCGACGTTTCGAACCCTTTACAGCGTTCGTGGTCAACGGGTGACTGAGGAAAAATTACAAAGTGCAAAAATACCCACATACTAAAAATAATGAACAATCATAGACTATAAACTTTAAGGCTGGTTGTACATGCAAAATCGGTTCATAAGGCTAGTTATACAATACAATTATTTTCAAGTAAAGATATATATATATATATATATATATATATATACGCGATAAAAACTACGCCGGCTCCAACCCTACACCACTGACCCGAGAAGATTTAATTCCCTCCTAAATTGTAAGCGAGACATAGACTGTGAGACCTTAGTGTTGGATGATATTGGACATTCTGAGTATAATATGTTTTGAAAAGATATGTCCTGCCGAGTTTCTTGCCGGTCCCATATTGGGATACCCTCCTACAATTTAGGAGGGAATTAAATCTTCTCGGGTCCGTGGTGTAGGGTTGGAGCCGGCGTAGTTTTTATCGCGTATATATATATATCTTTACTTGAAAATAATTGTAGTGTATAACTAGCCTTATGAACCGATTTTGCATATACAACCAGCCTTAAAGTTTATAGTCTATGATTGTTCATTATTTTTAGTATGTGGGTATTTTTGCACTTTGTAATTTTTCCTCAGTCACCATGAATCTAGTATAACATGGATCGGTCATGAGGGGTGGGGCGAAATGACCGAACGGGATAGTCTTATGTATCTTTCAGTAGTAGTGACAGAGAGCAATATATTACTTTTTGTCTTTGTCATAGTTTCACTTTTCCACCGCCGCCACAACCGAAATTACGTAGGTTGTTTGTCGTAATATGTCAGCTACTCAGACGAGTCTGACTCAGCCGTTTTTAATCTTCTTCTTAATTTAGCTGCATAACAATCATGTTAGGGATACCAGATGAAAATATCATAATTTTATGGGTAATTTTGACCTCGAAGTTTTTTCGTATTGCTAATTCCAAAAAATAAAATAAACAAATGTTGTGAAGATTAAATGCCACGTACATTAATTGGTGTGAATAATGTGATTGTGATTTGTGATTTCATAAAATTAAAACTCATAATACATTTTATTTTACGTTTTATTTACTAAACATGTTTAGTTTTGTACCACCTGCGCGAATTATAGGAGGTATTTCATTGTTCATACGCCTAAAAAGAACGGCCCATTGACATTTTATTCAACAATTTTAATACCGTCAAACTTTGCCTCCAGGATAATCGCCCCAACGTGATATCAAATATTGGGGTAATTTTTACCAATATGGTATCCCCACGTTTATGACGTCATCTATGTCTATCCCTTACGGGCGCACGCGGTAGGCCGCATCTATGTAATGCTAGGTCTATGTCAGTCACCCGTTGACCACGAACGCTGTAAAGGGTTAGAAACGTCGGGATGTATTATAAATTCAATATACGCGATATAATCCGTTTTCATAGTTTTATTTCAGGCGTGAATTTATTTTAATTTTGGTAATCATAATTTATATCGTTTGAACACCGAAAAAAATAAAAATACTTTTGTAATCCTTCACATTATTTTATTAAAAAATATTTAAAATGTTGAAAATTTTTGAGCTGTTGAAACGCTCATAATTTTTTACGCGAATTCGACAGAGCGTGATGACGTCACACGTTTGCGTCCAACCGGTCCAACTGACGTTTGCTACTAATAGTACTAATGTTCTTCGAACATTTAAGCAATTTCACATTTATTGTCCATTTAATTTGTTTTAAATTGCACGGATGAAATTAAAAACCACTCTATAAGTTTTGTCTTGTGCCAAAGTGTAGTCACAACGTATAAATTATAATCTACAAGTGTTTTTCATCACCAAAAAAGACGAAAATATGCAAACAAAGTACGAGTAGGTACTATGGGAGTAACATTTTTAGAAGATAACAGTACCTACCTAACTCCCACATCAACTGTTAATAAAATTGATATGAAGATTAGTATAACCGTAAGTATCTAACTTGTATTTATATACCTACGTACTTTTTCTACCTAATTATACTGTTTTATAAGATATTGTAAGATATTGTGGGCATATAGTCCATAGTTAGATAGATTTATTATGATGTTAAAAAACCATGATTGCCATCTCAAAATGGTAGCTAAACAAAATGGCCGCCAATCCAAGATGGCGGATATTGAGTTTTAAAAAATCAACCCTAACTCGAGAAATATTTATCCGATTTCATTATTTTTTGTTTTAAATCATACCTCTATATGTGTGCTTGAAATGTTGTTCTATATATTGTATCGATAAAGTCAACCGTTAATTAGTAATTAAAGAAATATTGAAAATTTTCAATTTTTTTTGATACTTTTTTTTATGAAATAAAACTATGAAAACGGATTATTTCGCGTATATTGAATTTATAATACATCCCGACGTTTCGAACTCTTTACAGCGTTCGTGGTCAACGGGTCACCCGTTATTTCATGAGTAACTATCGCGGTAACCGAAGACTTTTTTTTTAAATCAGGTTTTTACAATATATCTGTTACAATACAAAAAAGTTTTAAATGAGGAAAAATATTGTATTAAATTACCTTTAATTTGACGTATAACTTGTATGGGTCTGATCACTGAGAACACATGGAAACATGAATTTGATTTTACTTCCGTTGAAATTCACCCTTGAATAATAACTGCGTACAGAACAAAAAGCTTCAGATAGAAGTAGTAGAGTACAAAAATTATGTTTTAAGTACATTTTAATAATTTTAGCAATAATTTAGTTAGAGTAATTGTAGTATGACAGTAATATTAATTTTGATGTTACAGGTAAAAACTAGTATTCGGTTTAAATAGTAATTTCTTCAGTGAAAATGTGTTCGGCTACAAATAAAATACAATATACAAAAAATATATTTTAATAATTTACAAGAATAGTAGCAGGGCTTCGTTTCTTTTCGTCCATAAACCCGGGAACGAAAAAAAAATCGGTTCTGTTTGTGGTTACCGGTTAAAGAACTGTTCTATTTAGATAACGTTGAGATGCGTTCGCCTTTCGTTTTTGTGGAACGAAATTAACCGGTTAAGTAAATTGAAAATATCGAAGTAAGATTGAACGAGTAAGTTATTGCTATCTCTTTCACGTATGTCTCCGAAAGACTGCAGTAATCGGTAGTATATCGTTCCCCGCGAACCGTAAAATTCCGTTCCCTCTTCTTACCGGTTAGAAGATAAAACGTAATTTTTTAGTTCATCATCACCATCATATCAGCCAGAGGATGTCCACTGTTGGACATAGGCCTCCTCCAAAGAGTGCCACAATGACCGGTCTTACGCCACCCGCATCCAGCGGACTCCCGCAGCCTTTACCAGGTCATCAGTCCACCTTGTCGGGGCCTACCCACGCTGCGCCTTCCGGTACGTGGTCGCCACTCGAGAACCTTTCTGCCCCAACGGCTATCGGTTCTACTTGCAATATGCCCCGCCCACTGCCACTTAAGTTTAGCGATTCTGAGGACTACATCGGTTATTTTGGTTCTGCTGCGGATGGCCTTATTTCTGATGCGATCACGCAGAGAAACTCCCAGCATATAGCCCTCTCCATTGCCCTTTGGGTGACTTTGAGCCTTCTTATGAGGCACACAGTAAGGGGCCACGTTTCAGGTCCATATGGCATCACTGGCAACACACTGGTAGAACTTTCGTTTTGAGACACTGCGGAATATTGGGCAAATAGATGTGCCGTAGCGTAGCTTCCCAAACGCTGCCCATCCAATCGGATTCGTCGATTAACCTCTTTCTCCAAGTTGGACCTACCTAACTGGACAGTCTGTCCTAGGTATTTATAGTCATCTACATCTTCAAGTGTAAAGTCTCCGATTGTAACGGGAGCTGGTTCTACATGGGCATTTGACATGATCTTCGTCTTGTCCATGTTCATCCTCAGATTAACTCACTCGGAAGCTTTACTGAGGTCATCGAGCATCATACTCAAATCCTCTATGGTCTCAGCCAAGACTACTATATCGTCCGCAAACCGAAGGTGACTGATGTACTCGCCGTTTATGTTGATGCCAAGCCTTCCCCAGTCCAAAGTCTTGAAAACTTCCTCTAATGCAGCGGTAAACAGTTTAGGAGAAATACCATCCCCTTGCCTGACTCCCCGCTGCAACGGAATAGGCTTCGAGTTCCGGTCCTGGAGTCGGACTGACATAGTAACGTTCTCGTACAAACACTTCAGCACTTCGATAATCCACTTGGCACCTCTGGAGCGATTGTAGTACAGCCCAGGTTTCGATCGAATCGAATGCTTTCTCGTAGTCCACAAACGCTAAGCAGAGAGGCAGGTTATACTCCTCAGTCTTCTGTATTACCTGCCGGAGCGTATGGATGTGGTCTACGGTACTAAAGCCTCTTCGGAAGCCGGCTTATTCAGGAGACTGAGAGTCATCTAGCCTGCGTGCGAGACGGTTTGTAATGACTCTTGAAAACAGCTTATAGACATGGCTCAGAAGTGAGTCAGAGTTTTAGTTCGCTTTCCATCAATTAACCGGTTTCTAATAAACGAATTAATATAATGGTTTTGGAACCAAGTTAACAGGTATTTCAATACCGGTTCCGAGCCTTGAATTGAATAGTAGTATGATAGTAATATTGGTTTTGATTTGATACAGGTAAAAACTGGTACAGTCACCATAAGATATATAGAATTATTAAAAAATTGGCATGCGCGACAAAAGGAGCGGGCTCAGCATATGCTGCGCCAGCCACTTCACCAGGAATTGACCGCACAGCGCTGATTTCCAGTCCGCCCCCTTACTGAACCACATTGATATGTGCAATATTATTTTTACATATATATATATGTGTGTGTGTATGCAGGTTAAAATTTAGAATAGTTAGATTACACGAAAAATTTCATAGTTAAACTCTAACAAAGTATTATTACAGTTTCATACAGTTTACAAAATTTCATACAAGTAACAAGTTTAACTGTTTATCCTAAAATTATTAATAAAATATTTTTCATTACCAAGTCTACTAGTTTGACAGTTACAAAAAAAAAAGACTAAAGTACTTTTTGTATGAGGGAATACTTATAATATTTTTAACAAATTATAAAATATATGCAAGAAAAGTGTCATAAGTGTAGCACAGCACTATTGTAAATAATTAGTTCTTCTGTGGCAATTTGGTCAATTTAGCGCGCAAAGGCGGGGGCAGGTCGTTCCAGATCTTAGACGCCGAATATTTAAAGCAGCCACGATAACCAGCTGTTTTATATTGCGGAGCACTCATTTTATTTAGATACTTACTGCGAGTGTTTCGATCGTGAACGTCTTTCATCCATCTTTAGAATTTTCTTCTCGCTGCCATCTTTAAGAAACGGTGTGACATGGGCTCGCTTTGGCACCGAGAAACAAAACCTAGTACAAGCATTTTGGACTCTTTGAATTGCATGCGCGGTTTTAGCCAGCAGACGTGGTCCATAAACGGTGTCGCAGTAATTAAACTGTGACAATACTAGCGACTCAACCAAAACCAGCCTCACCTCTTCCGTTAGGTAATTGCGAATACCATACAAAACTTTTAGCCTGTAAAATGCGTTTCTTATTTTTGTATTGATATGATCAATGTAGCGCATATCACTATCTATTATCAATCTCAAATTTTTGGCTGTATCCACTCTCTCAATCCTTTTACCATTAATCACTAATCCAGGATCAGAATTAATCATCCGACTACGCTGTAACTTAGATCCAAATATAAGGTACTTTGTTTTTGACGGGTTTAAAACTAGGTTATTATTATATGCCCATTTGTATATTGCATCTAGATCCTCATTTATTTGTTGTATAGCACATTTCGTGTCTTTTGGGTCAAATGAAAAATATAGCTGCGTATCATCAGCATATAAATAAACACTACAGTGTTTGAGTAGTTTGCCAAGGTCAGCAGTAAACAGAATAAAAAGCAACGGACTGAGAATCGAGCGCTGTGATGTGCCTCTTTTAAGGCCGTTCCATCGGTTTGCCGCTGTCTCTGTCACATTTCGCAAGAAAGAACGGGAAAGATCATGCGCGCCAAGTGTCAATTTTGATAGAATTTTATCGATTTTTATTTATTTTAAAATCCTTACCCTACAATATCGAAATTCGAAAGCTATGAAATTACTATTTAAGTTAAGATTGCTTTTTCTTCTTTTTTTGTTTATAGTATCACATAATAAATAACCGAGTAAAGTTGGATTAAATCCCGAGTTAGAGGTTACTTTGGGAATTAATTGTATCGAGCGAAGTGTCATAATTCGTGTATCGGAAGCTATGATATTAAAGATAATATAGTCAAGAACTACATATATTTTTTCCACGTCTTCGAATATCAACGCCTCTTAGTAAAACAGGATCATATAAAGAGATTTTTCGCCTTCTGGCTCAGGGAACCGCCTTAACTAATTTTATTTTCGAACATTTTTCCTGTCCCTGACCATCTTCTGTAAGAACATACTGTTTACGATCTGTCAAATACGACATAAACCATTTCCGTGCTGATGCTGACAATCCGTAGTAAGCCATTTTTGCTATTAACAGTTCCTTACTGATGCAATCAAATCCTCGTGAAAAATCAAGTAATACTAATATTGTGCATTTGCCATCATCAGTTGCTGACATAATGTCATCTGTCACTTGAGCTAACGCGGTGGCCGTACTGTGCCCGCTACGAAACCCGGATTGTACGCTCGGTAGCATATTATTCTGTTCTACGTAGTTAGTCAGCTGAATGCAAACCGCTCTTTCAAGAACCTTTAACATGACGGGCAGGTTACTTATTGGTCGCAAGTCTTTATGGGTTTCTACAGAAGTACTTTTGGGCAGACACTTAACTCTGGCAAGCTTCCATGCCTCCGGGAATACCTTTTCAGTAATTGACTTATTTACTATAGCCGTAATTATTGGCAGCGTAAACGGCAGAGTCATGTGAATCATCTGAATAGTAATGGAATTACTGCCGCAGGCATTCGTTTTTATCCTATTAATTATTTTTAAAATCTGATCCCCGGAGCATTTTAGTATATCAAAAGTATTCTTTCCGAACCTGTTTTTAATGAAATAGCTATAAGTGTTTAGATCAAGGTGGCCATTACCTGGTACATCTAAAAAGTAATCATTAATTTCATCGGGATTGTTTAGGTGGTCAGGTATTAGGATTACATTTTCGCTACCTAATGCTGATGAACGTTTTAGGTGATGCCACATTTTAACAGGCGTCTTGATATTATTGTTAATACCTATATAAAAATTAAAATAAGCTTTTTTTTCTCGTTTAATAGAGCTGTTTACATAGTTACGCATTTCTTTATAGTATTTTATATGTGATTCGGTTTTGGTTGAGTTAGCTTTAACGAGTGCTTTATTACGCATACTTATCATTAGCCTAACATTATCAGTTAACCAAGGATGCGGTTTCTCTTTTACACGAACTCGTTTAGCTGGAGCACGCTTATCAAACAATATTGTCAACAAACTTTCAAAGCGTTTTACCATTTCATTAACATCGCCCGCTAGCAAAACTTGTGACCAAGGTGCGGCATGCAGGTCACTTTGAAATTCAGCCTCGTTCATTATATTTAAAGATCTACAAGTTATTATTTGCGGTGCGTCTTTAGGTTTCTTGATACGAAATTCTGAAATGACCATCGCATGGTCGCTTAAGGACGGATTATGATACACATTAGTTTGTTTACATAATTGAGGAGCATCTGTCACAATTAAGTCTAAAAGCGTAGCAGAATGTTCCGTTACACGTGTCGGCTCCTGAACCAGTTGTTTAAGGTTCTGTTGTGCCAAAAAGTCAATAATTCGGGGCCATGGTTCCTATCTGGCTGTAAGAGATCAACATTAAAATCAGTTAATACGAACACGTAATTGCAATAAGCGAAGACACTTACCGACTCACTCAGCGCATATATGGCCTTATCTACTGTCAACGACTCTGGCCTATAGGCTGTGCCCACAGCTAGTCGTATCCCGCCGGGCAAGGAAACTTCGAACCACATTTGCTCGAGCGCCGATACAGGTTGGTCGCGCACGCGCACCCGCAAACCGCGCCGCACATAAAACCCCACCCCGCCGCCTCTGTTTGCATTTGCACGGGGTTTATGCTTGAACACGTAACCCGGTACTACTGGTGCACACTTTTCTTCGCCTTGTTTCAACCAAGTCTCGTTAAGAGCCATTAAATCTGGTTTATAACTGGTCATTGCAAATAAGAACTCATCTTTACCCGTATATAAAAATATATTCGTAAGAGACACGGGCATACCTGTCTTTTACGACCATTACTCTACATATCGTATGCTAGCTACGCATAGGATACAACGGGTAATCTTTCCGTATAACCTTCCTTTTTGAAAAAAAAAGTTGTAATGTAATTTTAGACTACCTAGTGAGTACCTAGACTATTTGTTACATTACCAATGGGGCGACACTCGTCCTTTGGGGTTTTTTGGGCTCCGTTCGGCTCAGCATTGCTCCGAACAATTATTAGGGTTAACACAACTTGACGTCCCTTTGCATGCACTACCACAGATAAGATAATGGATTTTGGCAACTCAAAATAGCCGAAAGGGATAGTGCCATACATTAGAAAGCGACAGCATGTTTCGTCCCGGAGTCACTGTCAAACTTCGGCTTTATAGGAAATGTCCTTTCTGTATGGTAGTACTATTATTTTTTCTGTGACATTACTCCATAAGTCCATACGATGTAAGTGTCAACTAGTGTAAATCCACCCAAAGTGGTAAATTGACTAATCCGTATTTGATGATAACTTACCCAACAATGTACAAGTAGGAAATACGAAAAGTTTAGGGATGGGGTGAGCAGTGCGGCTGAGTACCGACATACTAGTTCTAGTGGTTTTCTTCATTGCTTATGATTGTGTCCATCTTGAAAGTTTATAAGAAGATAATATAGGAACCTGGTGTTTCCTGTAAAACGGGCAAATAATTAAACCATATATTGTACTCCTCTAACGATATAACATTTGATTAACCACTTTAAAAAATTACGAAATCTTTAGATTTTCCTTTTTCATACACAATTAAATATTATTTTCATTGTACGCTGTAATGTACTGTATTTACCACAGTAAATCATACCATGTAATGTATTTCCAACGGCTCGCCAACCCAAACGTCACGTGACACGACTGCCCTCCTCGCGGTCTGTCATCGACTGACTCCTAACTGTCAGTGACGTCACTGTGACGTAAGCGCTCGAGACGCCAATATACTACATACGCTAACATCAGTATGTATGACGTTGCTTGTCACGCTTTAAACATAACATAATTTTTAATACAGTTGCTCAAAAAGTGCTACTTTTCGTAGCTGTTTAGCGTGCGGAAAATTGGTATTCGCGAACTAGTCCTTTTTACTTTCCCAATTTTTTTAAATTTATACTTGTTCCAATTCATGACTACTTATTGATGAGTGTTAATATTAGTTTCCTTTAAACGTCGTAACCGACATAAAAACCTACTGTTAATGTAAGAATACGAAAAATATACATATTTCATATTTTATTACCTCTTCATCATTATAACACGTTTATGTTTTAATATTGAAGATTGAAAACCGTTCTTAATAAGTTGTCTGAATGGAACGGAATAGCTATGGAAGGTAGAGATAGGAATAGCTGCCGAAACGCCTGTCAAAGAAGAGGCGTTTTTTCTTACTGCAAGCTAAGTTTCCAAAGGCAACATTTCATATTGTTTTTATTCCTTACTTGTTGTTTTTCTTATTTTTTCACAACTGTATTAAAAAACGTCGTTCGATACACGTGCGGAAATGTAATTCTTTCAGTAATGACATACTTTCCGTACTAGCATCGAAATGTAGAATAAACTAGTGTAATAAAAATCAAAACATGTTATTTTTTAAAGTTGATGAACAAATGTTGGTCAGTATGAGGAGAACAGCCTACAGTCTAATTTATTGCTCCTGTTACAGGAAACACCCGGTATAATAATAATAAGCCCGCAGGGCAGCTTGTGGCGAGCTGTTGGGGAGTAACGACCCCACGGACCCGAGTGCTCCCGAGAGTCGATCAGGGTCTCCGTCTCCGGCGTGTCTTTGTCGGTCGGAGTGGACCCCAAGGGGACCCGCAAGACTCTCAGCTCTGGCTTGCCTTCATTGGCTGTCCAGAGAGGAGTCGCTAGAGCTATATGCTCCAGGGGTGGAAGTGAAAGATGCATAAGACGCGAGTTGGCACAGTGGCTGCTAACAGCCTCTGGGTAGAAAGCGGCGCACACCTCTCGACACCCCTGAGCCGCTCACACCGGTGTTGCTCTTGGTCGTCATCACGACGGCAGTTTCAGGGGCCCATCTAGTCAGCGGCGAGTCACCGCCTGCCTCGATAACGTGTACACATTGTTATGGCAGGTGTCCGGACCTCTCAGCAATAGCCCAATCTTTTGACCAGCCAAACTTCAACACCATAACCGGCACTCTTTTCCACTGTGTTTATAATAGCCCCTACGCCTGTTGGAACCGATTTACGGGTATCTATTTGTACCCGTGAATGGGTTCTAGCAGGTGTATTACATAACAGCAAACTTCTCCAAAGGGCCTCTACGTGTTGGATCTGTATCCCCACGCACGCCTATCAAATGACCGGGATGTATATACCCGTGAGTTTATATGAGATACAAATAATAATAATAACCCCCAAAGGGATCACCTTGCCGTGGTGGGCGGGCTTACGGGTTAGTGATACCATTTGATAGTCGAAACATCTAGACCGCACCCCAACTAGGGAGATACAATATATTGGCCAATGTCAACTAGGTTTACCCTTCCCAAACTAAGATCCCAACTTTCCTATCTTTTCTTCTTCTTCCTTCCTTTTCTTTGGTCTTCTTTTTCCTATAGAATAATAAAGTTACGATCGAGAACTCTACGTCCATGGCCGCTTCCAGAGGGCAATCGTCGGGGCGCATCTGGAGCCGTTGCTGGATGCCACAGCATGCGATCCAACGGCGATGCGGAGTTGAGCAGGCGGGCTCTCATCGAAGAATCTGTTACAGCCGCAGTCGGGCCGCCGCCCGAGGGCGATCGTCGGGGCGCACCTGGAGCCGTTGCTGGGTGCCACAGCATGCGATCCAGCGGCGATGCGAAGCTGAGCAGGCGGGCTTCCATCGAAGAATATACTACAGCCGAAAATCCCCCAAGCCGTGAATCATCACCAACTTCGTTGTGTTCCTTCATTCCTCCGTCGCCATCTTCTTTGTTCTCTTCAGTCCCGTCATCACCAGCCTCTTACTTAATTCCTACAGGTTCCGAGAGTACATCAGCGAGTACGTCACCTTTTGACTTACCTAATACGACCGAGGACGTTGTGCAGGAGGCAAGTTCTGCCAACCAACCTGCACCCGCCACGGCTCGTCAGAATGTGCGGAAGAGATGGTCTCTAAATAAACATCTTCATCTTGCGCACATACTTTAGAATTACTGCACTCGGATCTGAAACTAGAAAGTATTTACCACAACTACATGACGAATTTAGCCGAACTTTTCCGACTTTCAAAGTTAGCAGACAACGATTAGGAGACCAACGAAGGGCCATAGTAGGAAATAAACTATTATCAGATGCTGACATAGCAGAAGTTAGGAAATTAGCCGAAAATGATCTGAAAGATTATCCTACACCTTGCCATGAAACACAACAAACAGTCACACAAAACAGTAGCCAAGGAATGAGCTGGACGAATGAAATTAATGAGTCAATAATGAGAGAGTACTATAGGATAACAAACTTAGAAACGAATACTACAGCATACAGGAAACCACTATATCAGACAGTTATTGCAAAACACCCTCAATTATCACATGTATCCGAACAGAGAATAGCAGACCAACGACGAGTTATTGTCAATAATAAATATCTCAGCGAAGAGAGACTGCAAGAACTTACTCAAGAAATATCGAGTGAACTGACATTAGATGATAACATGACTCAAAACACAGGTTCATATTTTGCTAACATCTTGACTGATACTCTACAGACTAATACACTTGAAGAGACTCTTGCATCCGAAAACCACTGCGTAGGTCACCGTGAGACTCAACTTGATAATTCAAGTACCACCGAAAACGAAAGACTACACTGTATCCCGCAAACAATGCAAGATGACATTGACCAAGCGTTTTTAGCTGCTAAAGAACGGTTTGACAGCTCTAACCCCACTGAAAGACCCAGCATACCAAAACAAAAACCGTCCAAAAAACTTGCCTCTATTGTACATTTTATAAACTCTGTGTTACTTCCAAGATACCTACCGGATAATTCTGATTTTGATACCACCCAAACAACCCTTTATTGTGCTGCGTTCGTGGCCGCCATGCAAAACGGTTCTAAAATTAGAGATACACATAACACACGTCAATATAATCATCAGCTTCCCACCTGGCAAAAGAGATTACAGGACAGAATAGACGATTTAAGAGCTAAGATTGGAAGACTCACCGAATTCATTAATGGAAACTCTAGTCCGCGACTTACAAGGCACATAAATATCATAAAGCGACAATATCAACTTCATTCGCGACACGAAAACGAAAACACACAACTTAGTCATTTCCTTGATACCCTCAAACAAAAGCTCAGCGCACTCACTAGTAGACTTCGCAGATATAAAATGACAACCCTTCGCAAAATGCAGAATAAGCAATTTACTAATAATGAAAAAGTTTTTTATAGGACATTACAGGAACCACAAAATAATAACCGAGAACCGGAACAAAACCCTAACAGTAACTCCAAATCACCCACTGCCGAAGAATTACATAATTTTTGGTTTGAAATATGGTCTAAACCGGTGGAACACCGGCGCTTGAACTGGATCGAGGCTGAATATGAATCACTTGCTTCTTTACCCGAGATGACCTTTGAACAGATAAGTTTAGATCTACTGCAATCAATTATAGGGAAAACGCACAACTGGAAAGCTACGGGTTCTGATAAAATTCACAATTACTGGATAAAGAAATTTACCTATCTACATCCGATTTTGCTAAAACACATTAACCAATTCATTCATGACCCTAAATCCCTACCACAATATATCGCGCAAGGAACAACATACATGTTACTGACACAGAAAACCCTACTAAATACAGGCCTAATTACCTGCATACAAAATATTTACAAAATCATTACATCATGCATTAGTAGACTTATATACAGGCATATTGACCTTCACAACATAGTAGCTGAACAGCAGAAAGGGTGCCGTCAGAACAGCCAAAGTTGTAAAGAACAACTCACAATAGACGCAGTTATTAGCAAACAAGCACTCTGCAATAGAAGAAATATCTATACAATGTAAATTGACTATAAAAAAGCATTTGACTCTGTACCACACACCAGGCTTATTTATATCCTAAAACACTACAAGATCCACGACACTATAATTCAATTTCTGCAAAATACGATGTTACACTGGTCAACTGTTATTAAAATTTTCAGCAAAACTTCAAACATAGAAACGGAACCTATTATTATTCGAAGAGGCATTTTCCAAGGGGACTCCCTTAGTCCGCTTTGGTTCTGCCTTGCACTTAACCCGCTTTCTAACTTGTTAAACAATAGTCTAACTGGATTCAAACTTAAAAACGGAAATACTACGCACACAGTATCCCACTTAATGTATATGGATGACATTAAACTCTATAGTAGTAGCCTAACTGATATTCACAAACTTGCAGACATCACACAATCATTTTCTTGAGACATTTGCATGGAATTTGGTATCGACAAGTGCAAGATTCAGTCAATTCGAAATGGTCAATTAGAACACAATAGTTACACGCTAAATTGCGGCGATCGAATGGACCTAATTGATGATGAAGACGGCTATAAATACCTAGGCTACCAACAGACACGGCAAATTCATCACAAAACAACTAAAACCACACTCAAACACAAGTTTACAGCCAGGCTCCATAAAATCCTTAATACACACCTCAACGCAAGAAACACAATAAAAGCAATTAACACGTATGCAATTCCCATACTTACATATTCTTTCGCTATTATACAATGGTCACAAACAGATCTCTGTAATCTCCAAAGGAACATTAACACGTTAATGACGAAATACCGCAAGCACCATCCACGAAGCTGCACCCAGAGGATGACTTTACCGAGAGCTGATGGCGGAAGGGGCTTGATAGATATCAAGAATCTTCACAACAAGCAGGTAAGATCACTCAGAAAGTTCTTTCACGACCAGTCCTCTCGTTCTTCAATTCACCAGGCCATCGTTATGAATGACAAAAAGTTCACCCCGCTGAATCTAAACGACCGTGCATCACAAAAAAATGAGGTAATTACGGAGCCGCAGCAGAAACAACAAGCGTGGGTGCAGAAGGCACTTCACGGTAGACACCGACTGGACCTCATCAACCCCAACGTCGACAGGCTGGCGTCGAACATGTGGCTCAAGAGAGGTGAGTTGTTTCCAGAAACCGAAGGGTTTATGATAGCCATCCAAGACCAAATTATAGACACCAAAAACTACCGAAAACATATAATCCATGATCGCAATCTAACCACTGACTTATGCCGACGCTGTCACGCAGCCTCAGAGACAATACAACATATTACAGGTGCATGCAGATCCATAACCCAGACTGACTACAAGCATCGCCACGACCAAATTGCAGCCATCATACACCAATACCTCGCATTTAAGCTCCACCTTATTAACAACAGGACTGCCTACTACAAATACTGTCCGCAGACTGTACTAGAGTCATCCGATTACAAACTTTACTGGGACAGAACTATAATTACAGACAGAACCATCCACTACAACAGGCCTGATATTACCCTCCATGACAAAACCGCAAAAAATGTATATCTGATCGACGTTGCTATTCCTAACACCCACAACCTCACCTCTACACACACCGAAAAGATAAGTAAATATACAGACCTGTCTATAGATATTAAAACCCAATGGCGAGTGAACACAGTTAAAACCATTCCGATTATCATTTCATCCACAGGTGTTATCCCCCGTACTCTGCATTCCAGCCTCAAGACTTTGGACATTCACCCACTCACGTACATAATCCTACAAAAAGCTGCCGTTATGAACACATGTAGAATAGTTCGGAAATTTCTAGCTCTAGAACAATAGTCTAAAATATATTTCTATATTCGTTTGGCCAAAAGCCCGCGGATATGGAAACAAAACTTCCTCCAATTGGAGAGAAAAATAAAGAAATACCAATAATAATAATAATAATAGTTCTTTATTTACAGGTAAACACCCAATTCAAATACATGTACAGTGTAAAAATAAGTACAGTGTAAAAATACAAAAATAAAATACAATTAAAAATAAAAATACCTAAAATTAATAAAAATTAGGTAGTCAAAGTTAGGATCGTCACTTCCTGTTCCTCTCACGGTGCACGGAAACCCAATATTTATATACAGGATTGTCCAGATACCCGGACAGCTCACGGAGAATACTGTTGTCAGACGTTCTTAGGCGACTCCAGAAGGTAGCGACGCGGGAGAGAATGATGGCAAAAAGGTCAGGGACTTCGGCCTCAGCAAACATGGTCGACGCGCTGCAGTATCTTGGCAGTTTCATTAGAATGCGGTATACTGAACTCTAATTTAATTCATCGCGCGTCTTGTGAATCTGCTCCAGAGCTGACATGTATAGAAGCATAAACAATATGCCCTAAACAATGACACCTTCACTTCATCACTACAACGCGCGAATCTACGCGCAAGCATGTTGCACCGCACGGCCAAAGCCCTGCGCTCCCGCTCAATGTCTTCATCATCAAGCATACCCTCCGTGAGCATATGTCCGAGGTACTTGAACCCTGACACTCTTTCCACTTGTGCTCCATCCAAATACACAGGCGGGACATTCGTCAGACCTCTCCCTGACTTGAAAACCATCATTTTTGTCTTTAGTACATTGTACTTCAGACCATGGGCTTGAGCATATTGCTCACACACCGTCAGAAGTCTTCTTAGGCCCCTGATTGATGGGCTGAGAAGCACCATGTCATCGGCATAGCTAAAATTATTTGTACATGTAGTGCCTATATGGCAGCCCACTCTGGTTCCTCTCAGCTCAACAATCAGGTCGTTCACGTATAGACTGAAGAGGTCCGGCGAAGTCAGGCCTCCCTGGCGTACTCCACACTCTAATCTATATTCATTAGAGGTTGTGTCGCCCTATCTTACACAGTTTGATTGGTTCTCGTACCAGTACCTCAACAGATTCACGATCTTTGGAGGCACATTAGATTTAGTAAGTTTCTCCCATAGCAACTTCAAGTTAACTAGGTCAAAAGCTCTACTAAGATCTAGAAAACAGGCATACACTGAGCTTTCACGCGCCACATAGTAATTAACCGTGCTTTTAAGACTGAAACTCTATTATATAACCTAACCTAACCTAGTATATATAGAACAATTATTGAATGGACGCATTATGAATGAAATTCATTCATAAAGTGGCTTTGCACTTTTGCAGCTAAATAGTGTTTAATAAGTTAATCATTCAATAGAGCAAGAACTCAACCGATATTTTTATAATTAGGAGGACATTTTATTTTTTCCATTTACATGTATATTAAATCCAACCATGACGGCACAAAATATTGACAAAATTAGCGTTTAGCGGTCTCGCCACGCCACACCAATTTGCTGAGCGGTCAAAAGGTTAAATCAATACTGAAACATTAATTGAGTCTAATTTGATTTTCAAACTCCGCTTTTGTAGGACCCCAAAAATAAATGCCGCCATATGCGACCAACAGCCCGTCATTGCGTCATCGTTACTCAGTAATTGGACATTCAATTTATGTTTATTTAGGAAATGCCGAAGAGGAAAACACGACATAAACACTTTCACAGTTTCAGAATTGGCTAAATAGTAATTTTATTTCACATAACATGTAAGCACCTAAATGGTCGCGTACTGTGCGGTTTAAGAGGAATTTCCTCCCGCGTACGCTTCGGCTGTGGAATGAGCTCCCTGCCGAGGTTTTCCCGAGGGGCTACAGTATGGGGTTCTTCAAAAAAGGAGTGTACAGGTTTTTAAAGGGTCGGCAACGCGCGTGCAATATCTCTGGTGTTGCAGGCGTTCATAGGCTACGGTAACTGCTTACCATCAGGCGGGCCGTATGCTTGATTGCCACCGACGTGGTATAAAAAAAAAAAAAAAAAAAATATATACCGAACTGTTATACAGGTAAAATTGAATCCAAGGTAAATAAGTACCTATATGAGAATAATTTGTTTCATCTACTAATGGGAGGCTAAAAACTTTCACGTCGCTAGTCAGCAAACCTACGAAAGATAATGAGGTTTAGGTAATTTATCCAGCCAGCAACGTAGCTCTCTAACTTTATAAACATGGTTCAGGCGATGAACACAGAATACAATATTCTCTTGATAAATTTACTGCTAGGCTTACGAGGTATTAGGGTTAACTATATCCGATAAAGCGTTCGTTCTTAATAGAGTTCTCGCGAGCACGAGAGCGAGTTGTCTTAAGTAATACGTTTGATATTATAGTTAGTTGGTCAAACCAAATTGTCAGTAAATAAGAACAAAAAAAACTATACTCATCCTTTTCTTTTGCGCGCTAATACTACGTAGTGTAAGACATATTTCTTACCTGCTTCTAAACAAAAGCGTACAGGGATATAATATTTTATATTTAGTATGAAGGGTTAATTAATATATAAAACTTTTGTCAATATTTATATGTATGTACCTACATACATATTGTCCTGATCTCTTATCTTACAACATACATATAATAAAAACCGGGTAGGTAGGTAAGTGGTCATAAATGGTTTAATGATCACAAAGCCGCCGATACCAAAGGATTCAAAGTACCTAAGACTTAAAGTACATTGTGACCTACTCTAATTTACAATTCCTTGCCACAATTAGGAATTAATTTGCAAATAAACAAAACCAATACCAGAACGTTTGTGTGTAGGTACGTGGTCCTGATAATTGAATTGTAAGCATTCCATTGTAATATTCGTACACATCAACTTGTTCATGTAGTTTAGCTTAGCATAACTAAATATTTGGAAAGAGCCTGCAATTATTTATATACTACTACTACTACTTCGCTGGCTCAGCGACCCGAAGTGGATCTTGGCCTCCGATACTAGGTTTCGCCATTCGTTCCTATCCTATATAATATAATTATTTATATAGCTGTATATCAGGTGTAGGAGTGTATATTTAATAAATCAGGTGTAAGTATTAATATTTGATGATTATATGAGGTAGACAAATACCTACTTTTATATAACCGTAACATAATCAGTTCCATTTCATCACAGGATTTTTATGAGCATAAGATGATTATCAACCATAACAAATTCATATTAAACCATGAAATTGTGCAAATCCACTTCACCGGTCAAAGGTTTCATTGTATGTATACATTTTGTAAATAAAAGTAGAGGATTTTTGGTATAAACTGGATTTATTTGGAATATAGCGTAGGGGGTTTCTTAAAATTTAAATTTAATAGTTATGTTTGTGTATATTATGCTAACAAGTGAGTTTTAAGTTAAAATGGTCTTCTCTTATAAATAATCTATATAGATATCAAAGACGCATGTAATTACACTTACTTATTTGGTGAAAAAATCCGATGAAATATTTTATCAAATTGTTAATTTAGTTAACGCAGTATCCATCATGTAAGCAACGGCCTCATCCACCGTAACATTTCAGTGGAAATCCCGAAGGATACTCAAGCTACTCGGGTAATTGGCGTCATCTTGATGATGTACTAAAATAAATTCTGGAAATGTTTCAAAAAAATGTTAAATACATATGATGGCATTTAGATAATTTTATGGTCTGCAACAACAATTCCCCTTCACCTACCATTTAGAATGGTGCTTTCTAAGAGCAGATGCATGAGTTCCTTTAAAAAAATGTATAGGATGTTTGTGCCCCCCTTCAGTGTATATATTTATTAATTTTAACTTTCATACTGGTAGCGGCTCAAAACACACCTATGATCCAAATTTTCATTTAAAATCTACCTACTGAGATAAATGCTTCGACATATGGACACACAGATGGACGGACGGACAGACGGACATGACGAAACTACAAGGAATTAAGGATGTATGATACATATTTATAGTCCCTTGTTTTTTCCAGGATCCCAGCAATTGATTTAAATGAAATGACAAACCAAATACAACTCAAATCGGTCGGCCGCGTAGCCAACATGCCAATCGCTTACGCTCCGTAGCGATCGAAACGCAACTGTCACTGTCGCACTAATATGAAAGAGTGATAAAGAGACAAAGCGTTTCGTTGTCGAAGCGATAGCGATTGTCTCCGTAGCTAGGCCGGCAGCTGTCTTAAAAAAAAGCTTGACGACTTGGCAGTTTTATTTTTTTTATTTTTAGGCCCGATTTACATTTTACACATTAATTATAGTCGGGCCAGCAAAGTTCAAAATGTATGAGAAATCTACATTTATTCGCAAATCGAAGATTTTTTGAAATGTGATTTTTTAATATGCTGTTTTCAAACATATACTCATTTTGTATTTATATTTTTCTCCCAGCTTGACACCGAACTCTGCCCCCAATAATTTTCTTTTCTCAAACATGCTATGTAATATTGATATTACGTTCTTTATATTAGGCTGGGAAGTATCACGACTCCGGCGCGGCTAGACGAGGGGCCTGTAATGAAATTTCATACAAAGTTGCAGGCCTAGGCCGGGAAGTGCCTCTTTTTTAATTTCCATTTCACATATATTTGTGACACAGCATCATGGCATTCAGCCAAAAAAAAAACTATAACCAATATTTGCTTATGGTTCGGAATGACATTCTGCCAATACCCCTTTAAAAAAACAATAAACGATAATTAATATATTTTGCAGTTTTACAAAAATATATAAATAAGACATTATTAACAAATTCCAATAATATTGAATTGCAAATTTACCTACAAATACAGATTTAAAATATAGTTGGTCAAACCAGTTTGTCAGTAAAAAAGAACAAAAAAACTATACTCATCCTTTTCTTTTGGGTGCTAGTACCAGTGTAAGACAAAGATAGTATGATAATCTCTGTCTATGTTTAAAATGAGACAGTCCTTTGATAAACTATATTTCATTTAAATATTAGCAGTAAAAATGTCTACTCAAACACGCGTTGGTGTTTTTTTAATCGTTTTGGAGGTAAAGTTGAACATTTTTCATTGTGTATCTGTAATTCTATTTTATTGGATTTATTGTGCGTTGTTTATTGTATAATATGAGTTCCGACGAAAATATTAAATGAATACCTGTTAATTATACTCCATGTTTAAGGCAACGATGTATGTGAAGCATAATATCAACATAAAAAACGATGTAATCTTAGTTATGTGGCTACTAACACTACAGTCAGAAGGATGCAAGGCGAAAAATCAAAGATACATAAATATACCTTTGAACATTTGTGTAATAAATTGATTAACTACATGTGTAAAATATACGACACGTGTGATAAAGATAGGTACAGGTAGTAGTTATATTTTGTGCCTAGTTTACTTTTAGTTTCTTTAGAATTAAAACTTTGATTTCGTGGAGATTTCTTTATTTATTTCATTGCATGTTTGAGAAAAGCACTATACATACATCGGCGTGAAAAGGGGTTGTCGGCCTCATAACTATAATATATGCATTCGGCCGGCAACCCCTTACTTCCCGGCCTCTGTAGTAATGTACTATTATTAAAAATATTATGGACCTCGACTGAACAAGCCGGCAACGTCACGCTGTGAAAGCCTGGAAATACCGTATACTTTTTTGACTTTTTATGCTGAAAATTGATTTAGTTATCGAGAAAAAAATGAGTATGTTATTCTTCAATAACTTGCGCAGCTACTGGCAAAAATCTAGAGATGTCAATTAATTGCGCAAAACCTTATTTTGTTTTAGTTTATTCATTAACCATAACGTAATATGATCATTACATGGTAAGTCAACATTTCATACAATATTCAATATTATTTATTATATTGCTGTTTTCTTGCTGCTATTCTGCAAATATAGTAGTCTCTCGGGAGATAAATTAAACATGATCGGAACAACTACTGATAACCACGATAGTAAACTTTTCTCTCGGTGTGGATTTTTTTTTCGGTCATGAAAAACTTACAAAATTATAATTTGTTTCATTAAATTTATAATTTATATTATTGTCGGGAGAGATTCTGACCGTGTAGTCGTATAAGCTTCATAACCCATTCTACAAAAAAATCTCATATGTGGGAATTAGTCTTGTAGTATAAAAGAGTTTAAAAAAAATGTTCTTTCTCAAAAACAGGAACTGATATCAAGTTGTTACTACGCAGACGGGTATTCAAAATTCACCCATGTAGATAAAAACTTGTGTGCATTTAATGTAACTGAAACTTTATGACTCCTGCACCGTCGACTGATGATGCCTATGACAGTTCCTTCAAATCTCTTTTGGTTGGGATTAATTTAAAAAATAATTAAAGATATTTTTTTACTTAATAGTACATTACTACAGAGGCTGGGAAGTAAGGGGTTGCCGGCCGAATGCATATAGACGGATGGTTATGAGGCCGACAACCCCTTTTCACGCCGATGTATGTATAGTGCTTTTCTCAAACATGCAATGAAATAAATAAAGAAATCTCCACGAAATCAAAGTTTTAATTCTAAAGAAACTAAAAGTAAACTAGACACAAAATATAACTACCACCTGTACCTATCTTTATCACACGTGTCGTATATTTTACACATGTAGTTTATCAATTTATTACACAAATTTTCAAGATATATTTATGTATTTTTGATATTTCGCCTACACGATTACATAGTTTTTTATGTTGATACTATGCTTCACATACATCGTTGCCTTAAACATAAAGTATAATTAACAGGTATTCATTTAATAGTTTCGTCGGAACTCATATTAAATAACACAATCAACAACTCACAATAAATCCAATAAAATAGAATTACAGATACACAATGAAAAATGTTCAACTTTACCTCCAAAACGATTTAAAAAATACCTACGCGTGTTTGAGTAGACATTTTTACCGCTAATATTTAAATTAAATATAGTTTGTCAAAGAACTGTCTCATTTCAAACATAGACAGAGATAATAATACTATCTTTGTCTTACACTAGTACTAGCACAAGACTAGCACCCAAAAGAAAAGGATGAGTATAGTTTTTTGTTCTTATTTACTGACAAGCTGGTTTGACCAACTATATTTTAAATCTGTATTTGTAGGTAAATTTGCAATTAAATATTATTGGAATTTGTTAATAATGTTTTATTTATATATTTTTTGTAAAATGTCATTCCGAACCATAAGCAAATATTGGTTATAGTTTTTTTTTGGCTGAATGCCATGATGCTGTGTCACAAATATATGTGAAATGGAAATTAAAAAAGAGTCACTTTCCGGCCTAGGCCTGCAACTTTGTATGAAATTTCATTACAGGCCCCTCGTCTAGCCACGCCGGAAAAGTGATACTTCCCAGCCTAATATAAAGAACGTATTATCAATATTACATAGCATGTTTGAACTTCCTAAAGACAAGACAGCGATTAAGGTAAAATAATTAAATAAGGGTTCCTTTTTCACCTTCTGGTACGGTAGGTGTCCGATTTGGTACATTTGAGTAGGGTAGGTAGGTAGGGTAGGATACGTTTAAGTAATAATAAGGATACAATGTGTTTTTTCCTTAGGCAATTCGATTTTGTATGCAAATGTAAAAACGTCAAATGTTAACGCTGCGGAAAATAATAAATCTTTATACCTACACGAAAACTCATTATTATTGTCCACTGAGTCTTAACTTTTTAAATTTGAAAAGGTAAAAATTGGTCACTTCTCGTGTTTTACGAACAAATTGCGGGCACTGCCGAGCATGTATGAGTAAATTATATTTTACCACTACTTACTAGGTATATTCCTCAAAACAAAAATCAGAATGAAAGTTTCCCCAACACAACATTTATTATTTATTTATTTATTTAATCTTTATTGCACAAAATAAATACTTATCGTACAAAAGGTGGACTTAATGCCAAAAGCATTCTCTACCAGTCAACCTTAGAGCAAAGCAGAGAGATTGTGGGCGGTGCTACTACTACTAACAAAATATAATACGCAAAGCTAAATTAAAATTTAACATACATATGCAAGACCATCAAAATACATATAATATATATACATATACCTAATATATACAATATAATATATAAATTATAAAACTAAAACTAAGAATCCTTCATTCTATCAGCAAAGAAAGCACGTACAGATTTCTTAAAAGCGAACTTATATTGGTTGGTTGTATTTATATTGGTTTCAATTGGCTTTCTTGGTCGGTACACTCGGTACTTATTATCTGCACCGTATCGGTAACATCATTAGGCCAGGAAATAAATGCCCAAAAAAAAGGTATAGAGGGAAATGCTTGGAACACAATTTTTGACTTCGTAGCTTTGTTTGGACTAGTTAGGAGGTAAACATATCAAAAGTCCCCGGCCAAAACCCTGGTTCTGGGGGGAGAGGGGGGTTTGAAGGTTCCATTTTTTGGTTTTTCGATTATATCTCGGAAACTATGCGGCTGAGCGACTTGGCCACTTATACAAAATGAGAAGAGATTTAATTTGTTACAAGTTTTATTCAGTCAAGTTTTTCGATATCTTGTATAGTTTTTGAGATATCCGCTCTTGAAGGTTTATTTAGGGCTCTCATTTTTATCTTGATTATCTACATCAGTGAAGCTGCTAGGTCGGGTTTGGGATCGTTTTCGTATAAATCGGGGGTGCTGAATTCATTTATGGTATCAACATTGACACCATTCATAAGTAAAAACAAAATTTAAAAAAAATATGTTTTATAAAACTCCTCTTTACGCTTAAACCGCCGAACCGATTTCGTTGAAATTTGGTATAGAGATGGTTTGAGTCCCGGGACAGTACATAGGATAGTTTTTATAACCAAAATCATCTTTTAAGGGTGTGAAAAGTGGGGTGGTATGGGGAATCAATAACCGCTGAACCTATTTAAATAATATTTGGGATGGTCTACATGCTTGATTTAGTTGATAATGATAGCAAACATGACTTCAAACCTAAATTTAAACAGTATTAACCTCAGGAATTCAACTTCGGCGAAGAAGCTGAATTCCCCTCACACCAAATTTCACATCTTCAAAGTATGATTTTTGAGATAAAAACTATATTATATCATGTCTCGGGACTTAAAACACCTATTTACCAAATTTCAACTAAATCGGTTCAGCGGTTTAAGCGTGAAGAGGAGTTAAAAAAAAGTTTTTTGTTTAAAGTTTATATGTTTTTACTTCGGAAAGGTGTCAATGTTGATACCATAAATGAATTCAGCGCCCCCGATTTATTCGAAAACGTTACCAAACCCGGCCTAGCAGCTTTACTGGTGTAGATAATCAAGATAAAAATGAGAGCCCTAAATAAACCTTCAAGAGCGGATATCTCAAAAACTATACAAGATATCGAAAGACTTGACTGAATAAAACTTGTAACAAATGAAATCTCTTTTCATTTTGTATAAGTGGCCAAGTCGCTCAGACGCATAGTTTCCGAGATATAATCGAAAAACCGAAAAATGGAGCCTTCAAACCCCCCTCTCCCCTCCAGCACCAGGGTTACGGCCGGGGACTTTTGATATGTTCAACTTCTAACTAGTCCAAACAAAGCTACGAAGTTAAAAATTGTGTTCCTAGCATTTCCCTCTATACCTTCTTATTGCTTGGCCTACATTTCCTTGCCGTGATACAGTCGTCAAGTTCACGTACAAATAAAACGTGTACCCCATTTATACGCTCAAATGATTTCACTGATTTTATTTTATGGGGAAGAAGCAAAAATCATCACGTACGTGTACCTACCTAAGTACATCGTGTGACATGCATAGTAAGTTATATACTGTGAACGTAAACCCTTTTGCATTAAATTAACATTCATTTATTTCGAGTATCATAATATTAATGACTCATACATAATTTGCAACAGTAGACTTAAACACTAGACTTAAACAAATGAAGACGCGGGTGTATCTTACGAGTAGGTAAGTGCCTAACAAACATTTCATTGGAAACCGCAAATAAGTACATACCGTCAAGTGGGATAACTGGGGACAGGAGAGGGATAACATTAGATATAGTAAATATTTCGCAATTATATTAACATGGCTGACTGACAGCAGTGTACATTTTAGGGGTCCGTAGTCAACTAGAATAGTTTCGCCATGTCCGTCTGTCTGTCGTCCGCGGCTTTGCCCCGTGATCGTTAGTGGTTGTTTATTTTATTTGCGCAATGGTGTGGGGCATGGTTGGATAGGCCCTTCAAAACGAATAAGGGTCTCCAACAACCATTTTTAGGGTTCCATACCTCAAAAGTAAGAAAACGAAACCATTATAGGATCACTCGTGCGTCTGTCTATCTGTCCGTCCATGAATTTTAAACACGGGGGTCACTTTTGGGGGGTAAATGAGAAAATTAAAAAATAAAGTTTTTCAAACTATATCGTGTTACACATCAAATGAAAGACCTTATTTTTTTTCTCAAATATATATATATAGTAATTTTAAAATAAATAGTTTAGAAGTTATTAAAGAAAATAGACAAAAAATGACCCTTTATCTCCGAAACTACTGGGTCTAAAGTTTTGAAAAAAAAATACACAAAATAGTTCTTTACCTACAGATGACAGGAAAACCTATTAGAAATGTGCAGTCAAGCGTGAGTCGGACTTAATTACTTAGTTTTTAATCCGACCCTACGGGTTTTTTAGACATTTCACTCACGTTTCACATAAAAAAATACATTGTTAAAATGTACGGAACCCTTGGAACGCGAGTCCGACTTGCACTTGGCCGGTTTTTTGATAAAGTGAATATTTTCTAAAAACAACGCTCTGAAAAAAAATGTGTCCCACCTTCCCCCTCTAACTTTTAAGCCATGGGTCCAAAAAATATGTAGGATATCGTTAAACAAAAGTTTATTAAAACTTTCAATGAAAACTATAGCGAACATGATCGGTCCAGCCGTTTTTTAATTATTGCAATCTCCTCTTCTTAGTAAAAGATGTACAAAGCGCTGCAAAGCTCATAATTCATAATTCATAATTCATTTATTGCTTATTATCATGTGGTACAAAACAGATGTTACATTAGGGTACGTTCACACATGAACCCTGTTAGGGCACAGCAAGTATTTCTTAAAACTAAACTATAACTAGGTACATAAATTAAAATTAACGCATTTATATCAATAACGCATATATATTATTTTATACTTATTTTATTATATTAATTACTTATTATTTTATTATAATTTTTATTTTATTTTATTATAATCAATTATGTACTTATTTGGGTACTATTTCAATAGGTACATATAAGTATTGATTTATTTTATCTTTATTACACAATTTGTTGTTAAATACATTCCCACAGTAGCATTAATAAGTTTGCATTGAATATATTTAATTTAATTTACCATTCATTCAATATATAATATTATAAGTAGATGTATTTAATTTAAATGTAATGTAGATTATCATTTTAGGTATTTTTATATAATTTAAATTATTATTATTTTATTTGGGCAAAGATTCATCATTCAGGTACTCGTCTATGGAATAATAGCATTTTTTGAGAAGCAAATTTTTTAGTTCCCTCTTGAACACATTGTCTTCGATTTCGTTTATAATTTTTTCGGGAAGTTTGTTTGCTACAAGTATGCATCGGTAATAAGGGCCTTTTTTAAACATTTCTAATTTTGTTGGGGGTAGTTGTATTTCAATTTTATTATTTTGCCTTTTTTGCGAGTTAACAACTTTTTTTGTGAATAGATGCGAATTGTTCCTAACAAAGAGTGCCGCTTCCATAATATATATAGAGGGTAACGTGAGAATGTTTAATGCAGCGAAGTGCGGTCGACAACTATCTGGTATATGCGTGTTGGTAAGTATGCGAATACATTTCTTCTGCATTAGGAATAGTTGATTGACATCAGTGCTGGCCCCCCACAGAGTCACACCGTACTGGAGCCTTGCGTGCGCAAACGCAAAATATGCTGACAGGGCGTTCTCCAAGTTAGTGTTGACCTTGAGCACACTCAACGCGTATATAAAGCTCGATAATTTAGATTTTATATTTTCGATATGTGATTTCCAGTTTAAACTTGTATCTATTTTAATTCCTAATAACTTAAATTCATTTACTTCCTCTATATTTTCGTTTTTTGTTTGTAATGACATTTGCAGTGATTTTTTTTGAATAGGCTTAAATTGCATTATTTTAGTTTTCTTAAAATTAATTTCAAGATTGTGGTCTGAAAGCCACTCCGTTATAGTTTCTGTAATTTGTGGAAGGCGCTCGTTACATTCGGTACTATCCGCACAATTTAGCAATAAAGAGACGTCATCCGCGAACATCTCTTATGCTTGTAATGTACATGATACTTACTGATAGCCCCCGCTTAGCCTATTCTGACAGAATGGTATCTACGGAACCTTATACTGAGCATGGCACGACATGTTCTTGGCGGATTTTTATATCTTTGAATCGGGGTTTACCACTCTTCAATTTTACAACTAGCTAGATGAGTTCATAGACAAAAAAATAGTCTAAAGTTATCCCACTTACCCAACTTAACGATTTCGCTCGGTTGCTTTATATTTCACCCCTCTAATTATTAAACATTTTGAGTGTAAGGCACAAACAACCTTATACAAAAACTGGCATATCGACGGATGGACTAACAGACAGATAGCAAATCTGAGCATTTATTGAGAGCTGCGAGTTTTTCATACAAATGTACATGTCAGTTGACGCGACCCAAACATCCTTTTACTCTAGTCTCAAGATATGTATGAACGTGGTGGCCTTTCATCCACTTTTCTTTCTTACTTGTTCGCCCTTTCTTGCGCCGCCCCGCAGCGCAGGTAACATTTATATTATCTTGTTCGCCCTTTCTTGCGCCGCCCCGCAGCGCAGCGCAGGTAACATTTATATTATCTTGGAAAACTCAACAAGTAACTTTAAGGTACGAACGATTACCTATCATTCAAAACTTTTTGATCTATGAGACAAAAATGTTTGTACCTATCTACAGCAGATTTTATTTTCCTCTGTTATTCTAAAAAGGAAAACCATAAATTTACTTCCGTAAATAAAACTCTATTGAAATCAGCCACGAACCAAGTACGAGAGCATTAAATCATCCTGAAAAGCCATTTGAACACAAAGGATATGGTTAATAAACAAATGGGACTCTGAGCGGGCACTGGCGCGAGTCGCGACGCGGATGTAACTTTCCGTTACAAGACTACCTGCCGCGATATATATCACGACGAGCCTCATTTCAGACCCTTTATCTGCAAGAGAGCGGTGGAAATCAGAAATCTTGTTTTTTTGGCCGACCACTAAATGCGCGACTAATAAACTGGTCACGTCAACGTTATTTATTATTATCGCAACAGAGTAGAACAAAACATCCAAGCCCAGTCTCATTTTATTTTATTGCTCAATTCCTACTGGATGAAGCGTAAATACACAGGTAGATTTTCTGAATTTTTAACTTTAATGTGCTATAGCTGAAAAAAATAACCAGAAAAGTTTTACTCGTTATATGGACATAACGAGTAAAGCTTTTACTCTTTTTTTTTGCTCTCTTTGGGGTTTCAAGCAGCTACTCATTATTTCATTAAAGAACTGTACAATTATACACTTTTCATATAGGTACTGAATAGCAAAATAAATGATATAAATCGCTTCATACCTAAACTTCAACTCTAGTAAACTTTCGTTAAAGTTTCTAAGTTAAATAAACGGATTTATTATTATTATTAATATATTACGATAAAAATATTAATTCACTTCTAGTGATAATATTATTATAAAATTGTGTCTAAATAACTGAATGACGATGCATACCGTAAAAACGCATTTCGTTGCACAGATTCTAAAATAATTTGAAATTGTGTCAACATGCGGGGCGCAGGCGGAAGGCGGCGGGTGCAGGGCGCGGGCCTGTTGCGGCGGGAGCAGTCGGAGCCGGCTCGCGCGACCGCCCTCCGGTCCGATAAATACAGCCTTCTCGCTGCTCCGGTATGGATTATTCGCGCCGAACGGCGAGCGGCGGCAGTGGCAGTGCGACCTACGCGCTCCTCGCGGTTGCTCGCCCCATGACGTTGCGCTGTTAGCGCCGCCGCCGCGACAGATCCGCTCACCGCTACCGCCGTCGCTTGGGCACACGCTGCCGCCGAGCGGAGAGCGCTCTCTCGTCCTTCCCACAGCGCCGGAGACGAACGCTCCGCGCAGCGTTAAAAGCATGCCATTATTACGGACCTCGTTGTGTTTGAATGACGAGACTAATGTCACATTACTATATCATGAAAAGCTTCCGTGGAGCAATTAATTTATACGGCTTTCGTGCGACGTTATAGTGATTGTTGAACATTATTTTCAAGTGGAGAACAGGTTGGTACCTATTTATATTAACGAGGATTTGGTTACTAAAAGTTTACAACTACCTACCAAATTAAGTTTTTTCCTGTTATCCGTATAACGTACGTACTCGTATAATTTTATGCAGTATACATGTTTATTCGAAAAGTTATTTAAGTAGTGTTTTAAGTTTGTCTTGAACTTTTAGTTCACTTAATACATTTCAAATACCTTACATAAGTAACTTATAAAGTAATATTGGTTAGAATATTACAGCTAAGTGGAATTTAAGCAGGTGGGTATATTTTGTAATTTATTTCTAATAACAAAACTTCCATGAGACACAGACATATTAAAATACGTGAGTGACCCGTTGTTAATATATTTAATTTATTTCTACCTAAAGTAATAATAATATCGACAGTAAGTACATAAATAGATACAATATGTACATCTTAAAATCCAAAACCCAGGATGTAGAATATACATTATCTGCTTATCACGCATATGGACAAGCATGGTTGCGATACGGTGTCATGCTGTGGGGCAATAGCACAAACGCAAGTGACCTCTTTATACTGCTAAAAAAGTGCATTCGCATAATAGCCAACATACCCCAATCTGAAAGTTGTAGGCCTCACTTCATTAAGCTAAAAGTTTAAACACTTCCCTGTTTGTACATTTTAGAGGTAGTAACGTTTGTGAAAAAAAATCCACATTAATTCAAATATAATAAGAGCGAACGACGTAAATACAATTTAATTCTTCCGGAATCTGTCTTTGACATCTATCAGAAAGGTCCCTATTACAGCGTAATCAAAATTTATAATAAAATACCCATCTCTTTAAAAACAATTGAGAAACCCAATCTTTTTATAAACTCTTTAAAATTATTCTTACTGGAGAAATGTTATTATGCAGTATCAGAGTTTATGAACGATGATATTTGAAATGTAGCCACAACAATTTAAATAACAAATTGTAGATTTATATTTAAGATTTAGTTAATGTTGTAAAATACAGTTGCTAAAATATGTAATTTGCTATGTCCTAATCAGGGTCCATGAGATACTGTAACTTTATTTATAACAATTGTATATTGATGAATACCATGGTTGCAATAAAGTATATTATATTATTATAAAATTTCACTCAGAACATAATATTTATTATCGTTCGCTGCTAGCAGCGCACATTTTCATTTTATTATTAAGCCGCATATAATTTTTTTACCATCGGTATTAGCTGTGTATCATCTGGATATTCTATTCTTTATTTCAACTAAAGCTATGTTATTAAAGATAATATAGTCAAGAACTACATATATTTTTTCCACGTCTACTTATATCAACGCCTCTTAGAAAAACATGATCATGTAAGGAGATTTTTCGCCTTCTGGCTCAGGGAACCGCCTTAACAAGCAGAACAATCCTTTCATAATTAAACCTTTTTTTATTAGAAACGGTAAAAAATCAAATTTCGCTACGAGCTACAATGCTACGCTGCGCCAGCTGCGCCTACGCAGCGTAGCATTTAATCGTAGCACTGCCCTTGCCGTAGGTACGGTTGACCAATTTGCACCGATGAAGAGGATAGTGGAGTGGACGACCGCCCGCTTCTCCATACAAACGAAGTCCCCTTTTCCTCCCTGCATATTGATATTATGCTAAATATTATTACACAATTTATTGAATATTAGCCTAAGATATCCCCCCGGCTCCTTCGTTAAACTTTTTTCGTTTTTTTTTTAAATTGCTATAATAGTGAGGAGCGAAAAACAAACTCCATATAACATTTTAAAAGCTCATATCTCTTGTAATACTTAGTTAAACAATCGAAATTCATCTTAACCATACTACTTGTTCGATAGGTGTTCGAGAGATTGCACCTTAATCCTCGAAAAATAATTATAACGTATATTGAGATTATACTGGATCGGTCAAACCTGCTTGCACTAGTAAAAACAAAGCAATGTTCATGCAAAAATATTTTAATTATGTTTTGGAACAATAGACTAGAGAACTAATTTAATTAAAACGTAAGATTTCTACAGCGTAGCCACGTTGTATTAAAGGAGACGATACGAATATAACCAAATTCAGTTGAAATATTTATTAGAATTTATAACGTTTTTACGATAGGATCCATATTAATATATTATCTTTATTACTTAAATGACCATCTCGCTTGAACTTGCCTTATCCAAGCACGACGCAATCAATATTACCGATGAGAAGATGTTTCTGAATTATTATTTTTGTTAATAGCGTTATTAATCATGATTTATGTACACCGCAAAATAATTGCCAACAAATCATTGAAACTCGACTAAATACACAGGGCAAAATAATTATGACCGCTACTGCTCATTCCAATTTATATTACGTGATGATAAGCTTTTAATAATCTCTTCTCTGTTTAGGGGGCTCAAACTTTGTGAAAAGGGTATTGATTGTTTGAGCCGTACAAATACTTTGGAGATATTTCTGTGGTAGCCTTTATTCTCAATGTTTCTGTAACTTTAAATTCAATTTCTTAACCCAATTTGTACACAAAGGGAAATCCAGATTTGTTTTACGTAAGTAGGTATTAAATTATTACTAGTGAAATAAAATAATTATTAAAATATGTATTTTAGATTCAGCGTAATGAAATGTTTGCAAAACGCGAGCACGTTAAATAACATTTTTTACAGTACATATGGTGCTACTTTCTCGCACTAGTGCGTAAAGAGCACTTTTCGTGCATATGTCGAAAGTTTAAAGGGCCATATGTACTGTAAAACGTTGTACGGTACACGTGCGAATAGGTAATTCGCAACTCGTGTCGATTTAAAACACTCCCTGTGGTCGTGTTTCAATTTATCGCCACTCGTTTCGAATTTCCTCTTTTCCGCACTTGTATCGTAGATAACTATTTCCATATTTGAGCATTAAAAGCTTTACGCTCTAAATTCAAATTCAACGTCTTAATAATAGTCTGAATAGTAGACAGTGTGTACTCTCTCTTCCGGAAATCATTTTTTCCAGATCGCGATTTTTGCTATTCGCAATTTTTACCATTTCATTTTTCTCAATAGCTTCCTTTCTCGAAAGCATTTCTAACCATTCGCAAATTTTCCCATTAATATTATTTTCCAGTCGCTTATTTTCCTGTTACGTTTTCTAACCATTCGCATAATTTAGATATGCATTCTCATTATAATATACGAGACACTAACTAAAATAGCTATAGGTATTTATGCAACAAGGGCGGAAATCATCTTTACGCACGTGTATCATACAATGTTTTACAATGCATTGTGCGAGTAAATAAAAAAAGCATGCATTGTAAAATAACTTATTTTACAATGCATGTGCTCGAAAAGTGCGTTTCCTACGGAGCCATATCATGCGGAAAGTACTACTTTTCCGCACTAGTGCTTTTTGTTTTCAATTTTTTTTTAGAGTACATATGTTGCTACTTTCTCGCACTAGTGCGGAAAAGACCACTTTTCCGCACTAGTGCTTTTTGTTTTCAATTTTTTAATAATTAAACTTATTTGCCATTATATGTTTTTTTTATTTACTCGCACAATGCATAGTAAAACATTGTATGATACACGTGCGTAAGATGATTTCCGCACTTGTTGCATAAATAGCTATTTGTAAATCAGTATCGTACAATAAAATAAGTCGGTTCTGGCGCTCGCCGGCCGCTACCGCGGCACGCTCGCTTCGCTCGCTCGACTTCATGCACTGTTTTGCTCGCAATTCCCTTAACACAGTCCTCCTCGCTTCGCTCGTCGTGGCACCTATCTATTTACTGTCTTCCGTGATTGTAAACAAATGAAATATATAGTGGGAAATTATGCGAATTGTTAGAAAACCTAACAGGAAAATAAGCTATTGGAAAATAACATTATAGGGCAAATATGCGAATGGTTAGAAATGCTATCGGGAAAGGAAGCTATTGAGAAAACCGGCCAAGTGCGAGTCGGACTCGCGTTCCAAGGGTTCCGTACATTACACAATTTAAACAATGTATTTTTTATGTGAAACGTGAGTGAAATGTCTTTAAAAAACCCCATAGGGGTCGGATCAAAAACCAAGTAATTAAGTCCGACTGACGCTTGACTGCAATTTCTAATAGGTTTTCCGGTAATCTTTAGACCCAGTAGTTTCGGAGATAAAGGGGGGGAATGGTAATTTTTTGCCTATTTTCTTGAATAACTTCTAAATTATTTATCCTAAAATTATAAAAAATATATATTTTAGATTCTTACAATGAGCTCTTTTATTTGATAACACAATATAGTTTGAAAAAATTATTTTTAAATTTTCTCATTTACCCCCCAAAAGTGGTCCCCATGTTTAAAATTCATTTGTTTACGTTACATGTCCGTCTCTGGGTCACAAACTGACATATGTACACCAAATTTCAACTTGATTGGTCCAGTAGTTTCGGAGAAAATAGGCTGTGACAGACGGACAGACAGACAGACGCACGAGTAATCCTATAAGGGTTCCGTTTTTTCCTTTTGAGGTACGGAACCCTAAAAAATAAAATGATAAAAATTGCGAATGGCAAAAATCGCGATCTGGAAAAAACGATTTCCGGAAGAGAGAGTACACGCTCATAGTAGATATCTATGTATCTGACGGGTATTTTCGTAGTCGAAACTGCATTAGTAGGTTATTAGCATACTATAGAATGCTACTCATTTCGTTACAAATATACTTAATACAGAAAGTGAGGAGTGACTTCCGTCTGAGTTAAACACCTGTTTTTACATTGCTCCTCATTTTCTTAGTTTTATTCGTTTAAACAAACACCCTTATTAAACACATACTATTATTTTATTTGCAATGTATTTTAAATAAAAACAAATGCAGCTATTAACGATCCATATTTTTTTAATATAAATTCGCCCGAACTGTGAACGATTCGCCGAAATTGTGCGATTGAAAAACCTACTTTTTTATGACGGATTTATATCATGGGGCCTTTAATAAAACAAAATGAATAAAAATTTCGATTTTTCGTTTATTAATCTTCAACACTATCATTACCTATAAGAACAAAACTGAAGAAAATCAGTATGGCAGCCGTGTTTTATAATTTTAGCCACAGTTTCATACTAAGCGGCCTCTCGGATCCTAGTCAAATATCAATTTTCAACATGAACATAACGAAAATCAATAAATTCAAGATGGCGGCTATTTTTGAACATTTTTACGAAACTACGAATACTACGAATTCATATTAAAAGACCTTTCAGATCCTCAGATATCCTTTTTAATCATGATAAGACCAGAAGATATTCAAGATGGCGGCTGGTTTTTAGAATTTTGACGATAGTATAGATTCATATTATGCGGCATTTCGAGTCCTTTTAATCTAGTTTTAAATTTTTGACATGATCTGATTAATTATGAAGAAATTCAAGTTAGCTACCTCAGTCGCTTCGGTCGGTTGTTTGATTATAAGAATTTATAACGTTTTTACGTTAGGATCCACAATATATCTTACTTAAATGACTATCTCGCTTAAAGTTGTCGATTATTTTACCCCAAACACGACGCACTCTTACAGGCCAAACTGTGACTTTAAATACAATCGGCAATGACTGCATAAATATCGTTAGTTAGCTTTACAGCCGTTTCTTTGAGTAGCCATTAGATTTTGTAACAACACTCACCTTAGCCTCTTTTTTTTTTCGGTATTGTATGTCCTCATGAGCCCGAGACGGCAAGAATTTAATGCAAAACATATATGAATCATCAAATTATTGATAAAATTAATTTCAGGATGGACGATGGGATTGAAACTATTCTCACTTGTCCCAGTGAGGACGATGGGGTATAATTATTCTCATATTACTAAATGGGATATAACAGTCATGAAAGCACCTGTTGTATATATAATCTGCTTATGCATATAGGACATTTAGAACTAAATAACATTAGGAAATCATTTTAAATTTCACTAGACTTAAATTTACCGGGATATAGACCGTGATTACCTTTTGTATTATTCTACACACCTTTGACACCCACCCGCTATTTTCAGTCACCCGTGTACATGATGCATGTAACTGCGTCGAAATATCGGGACCTCATAAATAATACAAAAGGTAATCACGGTCTATATCCCGGTCAATATAAGTAGTGAAACTAACCGTGTATCATCCAAAACTCATTTTAAATTTGTAAATAAATTTGTGAATCAACTTTAAGTACCTACGTTAAACACAAACCCGCCGAGTCTCATCGGAAATTGACTCGTGCCTCAACCCCGACTGCTATTGTTTTTCCCACAGGGACGAGTTGTCTTTTGACGGCAACTTTCAGAACAAATTGTATTCGCTTGCGCAAGAAGGACAAGGTATGATATCGGAGCGTAACTAACCGGTCAATTCGAACAACGTGATAATTACTACATACGAGAACAATACGAGCTCTAATAGATACGTTACCGTAAAATGGGGTGAGTAGGGTTCGCGGGGAGATTTGGTTTATGAATGGGGAGAGAAGGTTTAAAAGGGGGGCAAGATGGATTTTTAGGGCTAATGCTAAAAAATAATGTATTCCAATTTAAAATGGAGCTATAGTAACTCATAATTTAAAAAAAGATCCAACAAACTTCCAAAATCACCTTTGTATGAAAACCCATCTCACCCCAATTACGAGGGACTACGGGGAGAGGCGGTTTTTCCTGTTTATCGTCAAAGTTATGAAAATGGAACTACCCAAAATAAAATAAAAACTAAAATACAAACGTCTGGAACACTTATTATAGTTTACACCATTCAGTTTGCATATGTAAAAATAAAATGTTATCGAGGTTTGAATGTTAGTTTTTCTGTATAGTTTAGTTCTCAACTACTTATCAGTTATCTTTTGCAGTTCGATTCGAGAAACCAATTGTCATTTCACGCTACAATTATTGTGACGTTTTGGTATATCCATTAGATATCCATTGGATGTCTAAGTAATATCTTAAGCAAATCTTAAAGGTTTCGTTCAAGAGGACATTCGGAATCGCGGAAATGTCAAAGGGTATAGCCGTGTTTGTATGGGGCATTGGCCCCAGAAGCCAAATTGATTGCCGTTTTGCCAATTTATTAGCTCAGATGTAAGATGCTATTTCACCAAATATTAACCCTAAAATAAATGCTGCAGGTTTTTGAGAGAAAAAAAAAGGAAATTGGTTTTCATTTTTTTTATCTAAACTACGAACCGACTTTTTTGTAACATACATACACATTATGTAAGTAATGTAGATGTATTATTTAAATAAATGGAGTTCCTAGTATTGGTACAATAAAGAGGGAATGCGATCGAGTTCACGCTGTCGCTAACGTAAATGTCAAATACCAATTCATGGTTAGGCTTGGTTGTATACTATATTTGCTGATGTAAAAAACTTATGTGAGTCATGTGGAAACGGACCGCGATGGTTGTTTTATTTTAAAATCCGGACCTCTGAAGAAACTAATTAGTGACCCTTGACCTAATCTATGACAGATTGCAGATGCAGATGCAAATTTTTCATATCTCATGCTCTGAAAGTGGGTAGTTTTTGTTCTAAAACGTGCGCAGAAGGTGATACGCTTCTGCTCTAGTGCAGAAAAGTAGTGTACTCCTCTGCGTCTTCGTCCCATGAGCAACTGGGGGAAATAAAATGGAAAAATAGTGTCTTTATTTCCCCGCCTGAATTGTTCTAATTTTACTAATCCCGCATTAAATCTTTTTTATCAAAAATGATGTAATTGAATTGTAAAAATTAATTATTCTTGATTCCTTTTGCTGGATTGTATTTACTCGATTTCGTAATGCGGGAACCAAAAGGAATACACCAAGAATATTTTTTAAACCTTACACTTGCGTAAATGAGCAAAGGCATAATCCTATACAGTCACAGTTAAACGTTTGTACGATATTAAATGGATTTTTAGTTATTTAGCACTATATTCATGAAAATGACATAAAATATACGATAAAAATTGCTTATTTTATTCATTAAATTGTTATTTAATATTTAAATTCTTTAAAATACTTTTATGATGTTGGCTGAATGACTGGGATGCCATTGTCTATTGGGAGTTTTAGAACAAAAAAGTCAAAAATTTAAAGGTAAAGGGGCCCACTGACTATCAGTCCGCCGGACGATATCGGCCTGTCAGTTGTTCGGAACTGTCAAATTTTTGTTCTAACTGACAGGCCGATATCGTCCGGCGGACTGATAGTTAGTGGGCCCCTTAAGAGGCAATCCCGCTGATTTTGATAAGCAAATCATTTTAAAATTACTGCAGTTTGTTAAAATATGTGTGTTTTCGTAAATATTGCAATCTTAATATTTTTCGCTAGGGGTTATTTATCGTCGCACATGCAAAGTCTCCGATTGCAAGTAAGGAAAAAAACATGGCCGTAGGTCTATCAGATACTTTAATTACTGATTTTGCAAAATTGCCTTATCTTGTTTGGTTTCCTCGCATTCGATATGAAAAGTAGTGTTTAACTCGGGTGAAAGGCACCATTTCCGTCTCGGACTATTGGCGCTCTCACTGCGTTCGAGCACCAAACTTCCTCGACAGAAATGTGTGCCTTTCAACCCTCGGTTAACAATCTACTATAGCTATCCTAGATTCTAGCATATTCACCTGAAGAGATACACCAGTATGGTATAAACTATAATGTATAAATACTCTGTAAATAATATGGCGTATACCTATAACCTTGGAAAACATAAAAAACCTCATTGCTATATTATCAATTTATCAAATTAGTTTGATTAAACATTGTTGTTATCAATATAGCTAGCAGCGTCGTTACATGCATTAAAATAGGTACCTACTCAAATATGATCGCCAAAATACAAATGCAGGAGTACCTACGCGCTATCATTTAGCGTTTCCAACATATAAGTACGGTTATTTTGAAGAGAAACGAGCCAGGACCGCACGCAAACTTTACCCACATCGATTAATCTGTGTGTCCGCAGCTCACACTGCCCATAAAGACCATTTTGTTGAAGAGGTCAAATACGAATATCCAGTACCCGACTATCGAGAGCTCCCTCTTATAAATTTACAAGAAACACCCTTTCATTTGCAATTTATATTCTTTGAGAATAGTAATTATTTGAAGTCTATTATATTACGATTGTACGCGCAAATCACGTAACACTATGTATGTGTAGTTATTACCTGTAAGTGCCATTTCAAACCAACAATGGTAACAAAAAAAACTTTTCTTGTTCTGACTGGTCGTATTTCTTCATTTTAGTATTATTTTTTACCTGTCTACGTACCTACATAGTTAGTTAGAGAGACCTGCCCAAATGTTCAGAATCAAAGTTCAAAAAAACAGTCAAGCGATAAGGTAAAAAAAATATGTATTTTATAACTGTAGGTACTCAGTAACTCTAATCGATCTACTCATCAATAAAATATTGTCTCGTATTCCATTTAGATTCTGTAGATAAAATAATCCGTACGGCGTCAATCTTTAGGGCCTCTAGTCTACCTTATTCAAGTCCAATTACTTAAGTATTCACGACAGGCATACAAACAATAACCTCAATTTGAGTCTCGTTGTTTTAGAACTGATGCTGACAGTTAAAAAGCGAGTTTCTTTTCGAGTTAAACTGAATATAAAAGTGGTCTATATCATGAAAATAATTGGAATTTTAATAACTTTCACCGTATATTCTTTTCTTTTCGCAACGTTTAAATGTAGGAAGGTGGGTTTTGAATAATAACATGTGCATTTCTGAATCTACAGTATCGGAAACGCTAAGTTTTTTATTATAACATTTACTAGGTGTTGAATAAAAACCTGTGATATACATACGTATACATAAACGTATTATACTTACACTGTGGTTTTATTAAATTCCGTTAACTTCGGGGTATGGCTAAGTACATTAGTTTTCGAAAATCAGTAGGTATTTTATTATCTTTCATAAATAGTAATTAAATTATGCTATATCGTGTAGTCTTGTGTTTAGTAGCAAATTTATACACTCTTACTAAACACTACGCAATGTGAAAACCGGTCCCAAGTTAAGGGTACACGCTCGTAGGAGCCTTATAAGATAAAATATTTTTAAAAAAAAAAGCGACTTCAATGGGGGATGCCGCTGAAAGTTTACTTATTGTTGATGGTGCACTCTTAGATTCCAGACAATGAAATGAAAAAGACAGCATATTTTGCCTAATTATCCTAATCCATCTTTTGCCTAATTTTGCCTAATTGCCTAATTGTTATAATATTGCCTAATAATGTAGAAAAGGAGGTAAAACCACCCAGTTTTCTAGTAGCATTTCGTTTTTGTAAGGGTCGCAGTTCTAACATAACCTAACCTACTTTTCTGATAGCATTTCGTTTCTGTAAGGGTCACAGTTCTAACCTAACCTAACCCACTTTTCGGGTCCGGGTCTGGGTCCGGATCCGAGTCCGGGTCCGTGTCCGGGTCCAAGTTTGGGTCAGAGTTCGGTCCGGGTCCGGATCCGAGTTGGGGTCCATGTCCACACCCGAGTCCGGGTCCAAGTTTGGGTCTGGGTCCATAAGGAAGAGAACAAATCGCCAAACGTGAACTATGCGTCATTAAAGAGTTCCATTCTGATCATCATCAGCAGTTCCACTTCATCAAATGTCACTTTTTAAAATGGAAGTGCTGGATTTGTTTATAAAAATATACAAAAATCACTATATGTATGCCTTTCACATTTGAGGAGTTCCCTAGATTCCTCATGGATCCCATCATCAGAACTCGAGCTTGACAAAAATGTTTCTTGAAAACCTAACTTGCTTAACAAACATAACGAAGAGGACAAATCGCCAAACGTGAATAACTATGCGTCATTGAAGAGTTCCGTTCTGATCATCATCAGCAGTTCCACTTCATCAAATGTTACTTTTTTAATGTAAGTGCTTGATTTGTTGATGAAAATACTAAAATCACTATATGTATGCCTTTAACATTTGAGGAGTTCCCTCGATTCCTCATGGATCCCATCATCAGAACTGCGTTTTGGCAGAAACGGGACCAACCTGTATATATACTTACAATCAAAAAAAGAATTTTTTTAAATCGGTCCAGAAATGACGGAGTTATGGAGTAACAAACATTAAAAAAAAAAACAACCGAATTGAGAACCTCCTTCTTTTGAAATCTTAAAGTCGGTTAATAAATTATTGATTATCTCCAAAATTGAGTAATTACAATACTGGTGACTTTGAGAACAAAACTTAATTTAAGCTCAGGAATGCACCCTTAAAATTAACGGAGTTAAAAAAACACGGTGTAGGTATCTGTATAATCATATATTATAAATAACCTAACCCAGGGTGCCGCCAGCAACAGGGCCGGGCCTGCTTTATTATTAATATTAATATATAACCAACTACCAATAAATATACGAAATATCACAAATAATAACATATTTACTACAAAATTAAAAACGCTATTAATTCAGAAAGCCTAACTACTCGGCTGCAGAGTTCCTGGAAGATCAACATATATAAAAACTTTTATAAAAGAAAGATAAACCGACTTCAAAAAGGATGAAATAAAATATTATCCTTTTTAGGGTTCCGTGTTTAAGTATATGCGTTACCAACTGATATGTTTGAAGTCGGTGCCAAGCCAAATTTTAAACCATATATTCATAGTGATTTTGGTGCAATTCGATAAAGATGCGGCTATATAAGTATGTACGTTGGATTACCTAACGCAGCGTACTACGTAGGCGAACAACACGCGAATGCGAAGCGGCGCGGCACGGCGCCTTAATTAATCCTTTGATACCTATATGTAAGACGCAGCGTTACACGACGACAATAAACGAACTTTCTGTACACCTCAGAACAGAACACACGGTTGAACCTTCTTGGCGCAGTTCGTACCATGCTTGTCGGCACGTTAGTGTAAATCTAATACGTTTTGTCGTCGTATTTTTTTAAAGAGCATTTCTTACTAATTCTTGAACAGTCATAGCACGCAAGTGTGGGATTGGGACTGAGTTATTTTCTGTCGCTTATCCAGAGGACTACATTTCAAAATATACAACAATTCAAGGAACCTTCATGCAAAATTTCAGCTAAGTCGGTTGTTTAGCCGTGAAAAGGTAACAAAGAGGCAGACATAATTGCTTTCACGTTTATAATATTTGTACATTCTAATGGGATTTATAAAGCTGATTATTTTTGACTGGTATTGTTACTACTTGGAGTATTTGGCTTGGCACCGACTTCAAACATATCAGTTGGTAACGCATATACTTAAACAAGGAACCCTAAAAAGGATAATATTTTATTTCATCCTTTTTGAAGTCGGTTTATCATTATTTTTTTTAAGTTTTTATTTTTTCATTTTTAGTTTTAAGAAATTGTTAAGAGCGTGACGCATGAATGAAAAACATTCTCTCAAACTTTATTAAATAATCAGAATTTTCCTCGAGTCCGTCTGGGAGATATTCCTGTCACTAAATCCATTCTCCGCCCCGCCACTGACCCAATCCCTCAAACCCCCCGATCACTCAACCTCACAGCACATCAACCCCTGATCACTGAACCCCTCGACCCTAAACCACCAACCCTTCAACCGCCATTCCCCGACCCCAGACCCCTTAACTCCTAACCCTAACCCCCAATCCCTTAACTCCCGACCCCTCAGTCCCCGACCCATCAACTCACCTCCCCTCAACCCCCAACCTCAAACCCCCCAAACACTAATACCCTCTACCTTCACCTCTCAGTCTCTTTGGTTGTTTCCAACACTACCTACATCAAAAATCATAATACACATACGAGGGAAGTTATCAGTAGCCTTACCACGAGTTTGACATTGATATATTCGCTATCGTGTGCGTAACTTACTGTTTATGCATCTCGCTCGTACTGGCATATTAGTGTACAAAGTAAGTTACGAAGAATATTTAGTGTCAAACTCGTGGTTAGGCTACAGTTGCACTACATCAAATTGGTGGTTTTGGGGAGGAAATGCTTGAGTTACTTTAGAAAACACCGAAATTACCATACACGTGCCTTTAAAAATTGAGGAGTTCCCTCAATTCCTCACGGATTCCATCATCAGATCAAAACCAAAAATATTACAAAAACACCTTGGAGAGGTAACTTCTTTCCAACAGAAAAAGAATAACTCAAATCGGATCATGGGTTGGGAGTAATCGCTGAAATCATTATCATCAAAACAATCATCATCATCAGCTCCACTTCATCAAATTGGTGGTTTTCGAGAAAAAATGCTCAAGTTGCTTAAGAAAACGACCAAATCACCATACATGTGCCTTTAAAAATTGAGGAGTTCCCTCAATTCCTCATGGATCCCATCATCAGAACAGCACCAGATTAATGTGGGACCACCTTGGAGGTAGTTCCTATCAAACAAAAAAAGAATTGTTCAAGTCGGACCACGGATCTCGAAGTAATCGCTGAACATCCTACATTAAAAAAAACATCATCACTATCTTCAAAACAATCATCATCATCAGGTCCACTTCATCAAATTGGTCGTTTTCGAGAGAAAATGCTCGAGTTGCTTATGAAAACATCCAAATCACCATACATGTGCCTTTAAAAATTGAGGAGTTCCCTCAATTCCTCAGGGATCCCATCATCAGATCAGAACCAGATTAATGTGGGACCAACTTGGAAGTAGCTCCTTTCGAACAAAAATAGAATTACTCAAATCAGACCACGGGTCTAAGAATAATCGGTGAACATACATAAAAAAAAAAAAAATAGCCACAATCGAATACAGAACCTCCTCCTTCTATGAAATTGAAGTCGGTTAATAAAGGCAAAATTGTCACCACCCCATTGCATTAGTTTAAAGAACTAGCTTTAAGAATATACTTGCTAGTACGAAATATACTACTAATTTTTTTTTGCAAACGACAAGACGAATCGCCTTATGGTAAACGATTACCGTCGTCCATGGCCACCCGCAACACCAAAGGGGTTGTAAGTGCGTTGCCGGCTTTACGATGGGAGTACGCTATTTTCTTGAAGGGCGTTGGTCGTTGGTTACAAAGTAAAATACATAAGACCTTATTAATAAAAACCGGCAAAGAGCATGTCGGGCCATGCTCAGTGTAGGGTTCCGTAGTTATAGTTCGTAGTTTTCAAACAGTCCCCTTTCGGCTTATCCTTTGTCTATTGTTAAATGAAACCGCACGTGCTACTTACTAGCATAAAAAAATGGTATGGCCGTTTTAACCGGTTATTCAATTACCACTCTATGGAGATTGCAATAAGGTTTAAAATGAACTAATGGGAAAACATATTCCTTAGCTGTGTGGTCTTTGCGGTTACTGAGTGCCGGCAAGTCGAACGCTAAAGAACCAGTCTAAAATGTGTCATCGATATGCGTAACAAAGGCGCGTTATCGGAGAGCGCACTTACACTGGTTTTTTTAGCGTTGGACTAGCCCGCGCTCGCCACGATGCACGAACCAGGTAAGAGACAGGGTCGGATTGCGATTAAAACATTTTGATGGATTCATGACAAGTATGTATTTACATATTTAAAACAAACAATAATAACATTTTTTTACTAATCAGTTAAATAATAACATTAGATAATAATCCGTTTTACAAATAATCAACTATTAAAATATTCCTCTCTAATGTTACAGACTAAAAACTAAAACTATATTTAACAAAATGAATACATATATGCCCTTTTTAAACAATATCGGCTTTTTTACAATATATAGGTATTACAGACAAATTTTTAATAAACTAAAATAACGTTTTTTTATACAATGTAAATAATAAACAACCAGCCAAACAGTAATGAGTTATACATACATACAATATAAATTACTAACTAAAAATATAAATAAACATGCATTGGTACAATATAAATAAAGATGTAGATATATTCAATTAATAAATAACAAAAATCACGACTACTTTTTTTAACTAGTTTCTTCATCTTCGGAATCTTCTGTCACATTCATTATGACAGAGGGGTGCCCATAATCTCGTTTCATTTTCTTTTCAATCTCTACAACATGCCTGCAGCAATTTTTCCATTGGCCACTAGTGCTGTTGACGATGTCTCTGATGTGTTTTAGCACCGCCTCGCTAAATTTGGGATCAGTGTTTCTTTTCCTGACACTTGTTTTCAGATTACCCCACATTAATTCTATGGGGTTAAGTGTGCAGTAATATGGGGGTAATCTTAGCACTTTACAATTATTTTCTTTCGCCATTTCGTCTACATAATAAACTTTTTCGAAATTATGTTTCTTCAAAATAGTTAATAATTCTTTTTTAGTGGCTTTAGCAGGGTAACTAGCATCAAATTCAAACCACAAAAATAATAATTGGGATCTTGAAATGATAGTAGACGAAATGGCCTACATACATAATGATAGTAGACGAAATGGCCTCATACCCTTCCGTCACAATAGGCTAAGTAGCAGCTATTAGTATAGAAGATTGTTAATTTAACAAAGGGATGAAATCATGCTTGGTGCCTTTCACCCGAGTGAAAGTGAAACAATCTACTTTTCATATCGAATACGAGGAAACCAAAAAGACAAGGCAAATTTGCATAATCAGTAGGTACCTACTTAATTAAAGTAATAGACGAATGGCCATGATTTTTAGGGTTTCGTACCCAAAGGGTAAAAACGGGATACTATTACTAGGACTCCACTGTCCGTTTGTCCGTCTGTCCGTCTGTTTGTCACCAGGCTGTATCTCATGAACCGTGATAGCTAGACAGTTGAAATTTTCAGATGATGTATTTCTGTTGCCGCTATAACAACAAATACTAAAAAGTATGGAACCCTCGGTGGGCGAGTCCGACTCGCACTTGGCCGGTTTTTTCCTTAGAGCTTACATACATTCAATCGGAGACTTTGCATGTCTGGTCATAATAAATCGCGAAAAACATTAAATTGCAATATTTACGAAAAACACATATTTTAGGAAACTGCAGTAATTTTAAAACGATTTGTCAATTAAAGTATGAAAATCAGCGGAATTGCTTCTTACTTTTTAATTTTTTACTTTTGAGTTCTAAGAAAACTGCCAATAGTCAACAGCATTCGGTACTCAATACTCATTCAGCCTATGAAACTGTTTAAGAGAAATTAAATATTAAATAACAATTGAATGAGTAAACTAAGCCATTATTATCTTACATTTTACTTTATTTATACATGAATAATTCCAAATAACTTTAAAAACCCATTTAATGTCGTAATAACGTACTGAAACTATTGTTGGTCAAACCAAATTGTCAGTAAATAAGAACAAAAAAAACTATACTCATCCTTTTCTTTTGGGTGCTAGTACTAGTGTAAGACAAAGATAGTATGATTCTCTCTGTCTATGTTTGAAATGAGACAGTCCTTTGACAAACTATATGGCTGTATGTAAGTCTTTTTACTATAAAGGGGTCTCCCCTTTTTACGATAACTCAAAAACGGCTAAACTGATCATGTTCGCTATAGTTTTCATTCAATGTCTTGCGTAAGCTCTACATCTAGCGCCCTCCACACTGGGGGGCTTAAGATTTTTTTCATATTTTTTGGACCCATGGATCAAAAGTTAGAGGGAGGGAGACACAATTTTTTTTCTTTCGGAGCGATTATTTCCGAAAATAATTCTCTTTCAATCAAAAAATGTTTGTTGAAGACCCCTATTCGTTTTGAAAGACCTATCCAACGATACCCCACACTGTAGGGTTGAAGCTAAAAAAAAATTACACCCCCACTTTACGTGTAGGGTATTTATTTATATATCCATGCTAAATTGCAGCTTTCTAGAACTAACGATCATGGAGCAAAGCCTCGGTCGGACAGAAAGTCGGACGGATATGGCGAAACTATAAGGGTTCTTAGTTGACCACGGAACCCTAAAAAGTTATAAAATTACATACCTAATTTAATAGGCTACCCGAAAGTATCTGTACCTACCTAATAATGATAGGTGTATTGAGAAAGACAATTTAGTAAAATCACAACTATATACACATTTCATTTTAATAAAAAATACAGATGAAAAGGTAATCTCGAAACACAAAAAATCTCAACGGAGTAGGTAGTATGCGAACCATCGTATGTTAATCGAAACTCCCAAGGTGCGACAAAAAATCAACGAGAGGACTTTGCTGCCTTCTTTCAGTTCTTTCTTTGTGAGAATCGTCCATGTTGAGCTGGATAAATGCAATTTCCTGCGAGAGATCACGTAAATCACGTTTTGAAACTTTTCTCAGGTAACTTCAAACAGAAAGAAAGAAAACTATTGTGGAGTAGAAGTATTATAAAGTGCCCATGGAGAGCATCACTACATTTGGGTGAATATTATGGAAACTTGGAAAGTTTAATGACAACGTTCTACATACTTATTGTACTAAAAAGTTTGTTTCACAAAGTAGTTTTCCGCTTCCCATCATTTTGTTACCTACGCAAAGTAATCCGCGGCCATCGCCTCTCTGGTCGTAAGTCGGTCGTTGGCAGAACCGGTATTATTTGACTGATTAGGTTATAATATAACTGCATCAGGTCAACCTTCTCGAAAAACCGATAGCCGCTGGAGCAGACTTTGAATGGCAACCTGGTAGATACCAAAAAATCTGCACGAAAAGATGAACCATGGATGAAAACAAGGTGAACCGACACCCTCAGAATATGACCGGTCGTTTGAGAGATCCTAGGTAAAGTCTTCTGGCTGATTCAATATGTTACAAGAAATACTTACTTACTTCAATTTTTTTTTTCATATATGAATAAATCTAGGTGTAGGTAGGTAGGAGCACCCGATTCACCATTTGCACCCTATTTGAATAGACGATCATTCTTCTGTAATCAATCGTTCGGAAATACTGGTGTTTATATTTACACAGTGTTTCGAGAGACGTCGTAAATAAGGGTGAAAAATTCGCAAAAGAAAGGTACGTCGCTAACCGTTCTCGATTATTTTTTCTGGACGAGTGAGCATTTTTCTCGGCTGCTTACAAATGACCGCTTACTTACTAAGAAATCTCTTGCCCACATTTTATTTTCTCCCGTGTAGATATTTCCTATTCTATTAATGGAACGCTGTTTGAGAGGTGCCCAAACAATGTCACTCACTGTATGTTGGCGTACCTTCACTTCCTTGGAAGGATGAATTTCGTAATAATTGGAATAGTGTGATACAATAATATTTTTCCTTGGTTCTGTTAATTGCTTATACCTATTATTTCGTTGGCTTATTGTATAAGAAGGGTATTCGTACTGAGGCCCATTATTGTTTGCCCTTTATTCGGGTTATTAACAATAATCAACGTTAATTGAATGTTTTTTTTTACGAAATCTTTTGCACGTACGTAATGATATAAGTAATGTGCTTTGACATATGACAATATTCTTGTAGTAGTAAATTATAATGTCATAATCATAATGTGATTTCGAAAAAAAAAAACCTGCCAAGTGCATAAAAGCCATACAAACAAAAGGAAGTTACCTTCGCGGCACTTACGTCCTTCTAATAATAAAATAAGTTAGAAAAAACTCATTAATGGCTCAACGATTATGTTGAAAACAATGTTCGTGGAAAGTATATATAAAGCTATATTTTCTTAATATTTTTGTACGCCTGGTTCAAGGGGGAGGTACATTTGCTTGGCCTTCGATCCGATTATATTTAAAAGTATTGACTAAAGAAAGTCTTTAGGAACCAGTTATTTTTAAAGATCTATCGAATAATTACCACACGTTAATTTTTACCCAAAATAATATTTTGCACAATCACTTACATAAATGGAGTCAACCAACCTATTCCCCCCTCCCTAATTTTTTTTAAATTTCTAAACTAAGTAGCGGCTCACAAAATACACCTCTAAATATCATCCAAATTGGATTACAATGGCTGTGACAAAAGGATACACGTCTGACGGTCAGAGACGGACATGACGAAACTACAAGGGTTCTGTTTTTGCCATTTTAGCTACCTTAAAAAGCGCTAGGTGAAAAAGCAGACGGATTCTTGGAAATTTAAAATATCAAATGAGTTTATATCAAATATTCAATGAAAGTTCAGGCTTCTCTAAAGCAATTCATCTTAAATCGTTAAATACGTTCTTTGTCGTGAATAACAATAGGTACCTTAGATGGGTATTGTGATTTCTACCTACAACACAAGTAGTTAATACGTATTGAGCTTACTGTCAGAATAGGTTTTCTTTGTTTGAGGCTAAGATAGAATATTTTTTATAAGATTGTCACATAACTTTTTTTAGCATACCTTGTACATTAGGTAGGTAGGTACTTAGTTAAAAATATCCCAATTAATGTCGATCAAACGTTTAAGGTTTGACCAACAGTTAAGGACACGTTAAATATGTATATAACGCTGACACTGACGATGAGGGGAGGAATACGTACCGAAAATTAGCACTTGACGCATATGTACGACAAAGCTGTAAAAGCCTATTGCCATTGTGAAGCGGTAAAACGAACAAGACAAAAATGGCTTACCGTCGTCCGCCACGCGTCGCCGTGTCTGAGACACGTCTGTACTCTGCCGAGACGAGATACCTACTACACATACACATGTCTAATCATCGTCTCGGCTCAGCATTTTCCGCCGCTGACACAAACACCCTCTCGTGATCTGCGAAAACATGTCAATGATTATTCATATGGCAACTAGGAACGCATCAAGCCGGGCGAACGGCGACCTTAAAAAGCTGTTTTATGGATATTACACATAATGCCACATTGTCAAGGAAAGTGTAAATAGAGATGCATTGGATTTTATTTAAAGCTGTTTTCGCAACCACATTTTAACATTTTTGTTAAGACAAACAATGTTAAATTTATGAAAAT